>NW_028274813.1:7028636-7340227 GCF_037043125.1 Eumetopias jubatus | reverse complement strand
GGTGCTCAGTTTTATCAGGTGCACTTTCAATCTTTGGTTGATTTTCGAATGTTAAACTATTCACTCTTGAGATTTAGTCAGGATGCTTATAACTTTTTATATATGATTAGATTAAATCTACTGATAATTTTGTTAATGTTTTAAACATTTATACTATGTATAAATATTGGTTTATGATGTACTTTTAGTATTGTTACCAGGTTTTAGTATCTGGGTTTTGCCAGTCTTATAAAACAAGCTGGAAGTGGTCTTTGCTCTTATATTTTCTGAAAGTGTTAATATGAGTTTGACATCACTTCATCATCAAATGTTTTATAGAATTTAAGAGTGAAATTGTCTGGTCCTGGAGTTTTCTTTTTGGGAAGAACATTGTTTTTTGTTTTCTTTTTTCTTGACAGATATATTCCTATTTTCAATTTTGCCAAAATTGAGCTAAATGTTATCTAAATTACCCATCATATTCTCCTAATAGCCTTTAAAAGTCTGTAGGATCCCTAGTAAAATCCCTTCACCCATCCTTGATATTGCTAATTGGTCTTTTCCTCTCTTTCATTTTTTGGATCAGTTTTGCTATGAGTTTATTGACTTTAATTATCATTTTAAGAAACAGTTTTGTCTTTGTTAATTTTATTAGATGTCCATGTTCTAATTCATTAATTTTTGCTTTTATCTGTAGTTTATATTTTATTTTGCATTTAATTTATTCTTTTTATTTAACTTCTGATGGAAACCTAGATCATATACTGTAGATTTTTCTTCCACAATTTAGTATAAGTAAGATAAGATAAACATTTAAATTATATATAAATTTTTAAATTATGTATAATAATGTAATATAAACATTTAAAGCTATACATTTCTATCTATACACTGCTTTAGTTGCATCCCATAAATTTTGCTAAACTGTGTTTTTATTATCATTCATTTAAAAATATTTTCTAATTTTCCTTGTTATTTCTTCTTTGACCCATAGATATTTAGAAATGTATTGCTTAATTTCTAGCTATTTGGGGCTTTGCTGAATACCTTATAATATTGACATCTAACTGTATTGTGATCAGAGAATATATTCCATATGAATTATTATTTTTTGGAATTAATTTAGACTTATTTTTTTAGCCCAGTATATGATCTATCTTGGTGAATCGTCCATATACACTATAAGAGAATATAATATCTGCAGATTTGGGTGTATATTGGGTAAATATATATATAATATTTAAAAAACATCAATTAGGTCAATGTGATTGATATTTTCATTAAGATCCTCTTTATTCTTACAGATATTTTATCTAGTTATTTTGTAATTCCTGTATTTTGAATTTATGTTATTAGACACTTATCAACTTTTTGTCTTTCTAATGAATTGATTTTTGTTTTCAAATGCGTATCTTTTTTATCAGATAAAACTACTGGTTTTGATGTCTATTTTGTCTGATATTAACATAGCTGTTGTACCTTTCTTACACTTGTTATTTTCATGGTATTCGCTTTTCAATTCTTTTACTTTCACCCTATATAAAGTTCATTGTCTGATAGACAATGGGTCATGCTTTTATGTCCAATCTAGATATCTCTGTCTTTTATTTAGAGTGCTTTGTGTATTTCTATTTAATGGAGTTATGATACTAAAGGGTGATAATGACAGTAATAATTTATTTCATTATTATAATCCTTTAAATCTAGTGTATCATTTTCAGTTTCATATTATTTTAGAGTTTTTCACATCACCAGTAATAATTAGTAAGTAATGGTGAAGTAATCCTTAGGATGATGAAAGAGCAAAATAGTTCAGGTAGAAGAAAAATAAGATGACTAAGATTTTATCATGTCAATTTATATGAATCCAATGGATCCATGTGCTAATTACAAGATAGAATGGGTTTTATTCTATTATTCTTTAAGAGGTTTTGTTCTTGGAAGATTGCTAAGAAAGAATAAAAGCCACAAAGTATTAATTCTTCCAAACAGATACAACTGTTGTGAAAAGAAACTCAAAACTACAATATGGCATATAGGACCTTAGTAACATGCCAATGTTTACAGTGTGGGTTAGTTGATTTAATAACCTGGCTCAATTCAGAGACAGTTTATATTGACTATTTTGGGGTGTGTGTGTGTGTGTGTGTTTCTTGACTATGGTCACATTACCCTGTTGCCTAACTAGTAATCTTTGATTGTATCTCAAACAATGTAAGTGACAACATTGTACAGATACTAGATTTAGTTACATTCCTTTTAGGAGTATTACTTTCTTTTCTGGCAAGCAGTAATTTGGCCAGAATATAATTCCAAATTCTGTTTCCCTGTGATAAGCAGCTTCTCAGATGTCCCCTCAATTCCTCTGGATGTCAGGTGTTGTTTTTGTCAGATCATGTGGCATCTTTCAGCTGTGAATAGCTCAGCAGTTAGCCCTGGATTTAGGCAGGTTGGACTCAAACCCTCTACTTCTCCCGGCTTTTCAGTATCTACCCCCTCCCCGTTATTACTTAGTTGTGTTTGCTATCCTAAAGTCTCCCCCTACACACATGAAGCCATCAAGATGCACACACAAATTTCACTCAGTTCAAGACTGGACTTGCCGTTCAGGTTTTGCCTGCTTCTGGTTACTCTCCAGCACCTTCAAATATTTGTTTATTTGTTTGCTTTGCTTTCAGATTACATCATTGTGATTCTGAGCTGTTCTACCACTACTTAAAGCCAAAAGGTAACCATTTGGTGTTTAGTTTTAACAACTGATTTTTATTTCTAGAAATCCTATGTATTTCTTTTTTCCAATCCTATCATTCTTTAATCACAAGGCCCCTTTCTTATGGTGGTAGTCTCCTATTATAGTTTTAATTAGCTCAAACACACTTATTTTAAGGGCTCTTTTTAGTTTTCCGGGAGGGCTTGTGGCCCAGTCTCTTGCTCCAATGTGGACATTACATTTCTAGCCACTAAAATCTATACGTAGGACAACTCCTGTAGGCCACCAAAATTTCAGCTCTAGCTTATATCTAGCTTTCAGTTCCCTTTTTATTTCTAAAACCTGGGAATTTCTCTTCCCATGAATGAACCTATGCATATTTGTCTTTTATTTATTATGTTTGATATTCTAATTTTCCTTGTTCTTTCTTCTTTGACCCGTAGATATTTAGGAAGGTATTACTTAATTTCCAGCTATTCCTGTTTTCTTGGCAGGAGGACAGAGATGGCTTCTCACCACAGTATGGAATAAGGCTTCAAGTGTGTTGCTGAGCACAAAGCAGAAATCGAATATAATAACCCATTGCCATGTACTTACAAATATCAGAATTCGGAAAATTCAGAACCTGTACATTACTAAGCCTGGCTCTGAAAAGGCAGACAGGTTTCTTGCCCTCTGGAGTGTCCACTCTGTTTGTCATACCCAGCTCTAAGTCTGCTGTATTATAAGCATGCATGGATTTTCCTAATTGCATTTCTATCAGCACTGGAAAGGGGGTATGTTCCCTGGTCTCCACTGACTGGAATTCCCAGGACGCTAGGGTTACCCAGACTCTACTGTCTGTTCCATGAGCAACTTGCCTGATATTCTGTGGCAGCCACGATGGGTATGATGGTAGCTCTAAGGAAACTCACAGAGCTGAGGGGAATCCTCACCAATGCTCTTCTGATATTCCAGTACTCAACAATTCCGTGTTTTCAATTTCTCTAATTCCTTTGGAAGCCTGGGCCAGTGGAATGTTGAAACTTCCAGTAACTCAAAACCCTCCACACTCTGTCACACTTCAAACCCAGAGCTGTGCATCCAACCGAGAATTCAAAACACTATTTTCACACTTCACTTCTGACCAAAGGAAACGTGGTATGTTGGCTTTAGCATTGAATTTCAATCAATTTAATTCAAAATATATGAAATCAAAGTATATTTCCAGAACATCTGAGAAAGGCACCAAGTGCCTAGCTTTTTCTACCCTGTCCTGGTGAAGCTGGTTCTTATTTTGCATGTTTTAAGTCCCTGTTTGAAGTTCTTCCATGGGGCTCAAGTTTTGGCTTGGCTCTCATTCCATGCCACATTTTGCACTCACTTTTCATTTCACATGAAAACCAGGAGCAGGAGAACAAATGAAGACTGTGGTAAAAAGGGGTTAGAATCATGTCTCCAGTGAAAGGAGCCAAATCAGAATTTTCTCTGCATGTTTGAAATCAGATTCTAAGGGATAGTGTGTATATGTTTTGGCAGAAATATAATTTATTGAGCATCTACTGTATGCATCATGTTAGGACTTCACGTTAGAGGAAAAATAAATTGCAGGTTTTGTGCCTAAGCAAGAGCCAGAAAAGTAACTAGTAGTTAGGATAAAATGTGCTGAATTAAGAATTCTAGGAGCACATAAATACAGACGAGCATTGAGGAGGACATAAAAAAGACCAGGAGGTTCCATTGGATTTTGAATCACGAACACAGATTGTTTTCCCTGGTGATACAGGGGAGGGAAACAGTAGGAAACTAAAGCCAGAGGTCCTCAGGGCGATGAAGAGGGCCTGGATGTGACCCAGGGAGCCAGGGTCGGGGCTGGCTGTGCGTGGCCAAGACCAAGGTAAAGCAGTTCTTCACTCAGCAACACCAGGTACTGAAAACCAAAGTGGAGGCCAAAACAAAGTCTGCGAACCTGTGGACAATGGTAACAGTGCCATCCGCATTTCACCGGAGGCTCACCATGTGTCGGGCGGTACTCTGCTCATGGACATCTATCAGCTCGTTTCATTTTCCTGTCCCTCCAGAAAGGGACATGCTAGTACTCTCATTCCCATTTTATAGGAGGAAACAGAGTCAGAGGGAGAATAAGTACATCACCGAGATCATACAGATCACAAGTGGCAGAGCCAGGACGAAGTCAAACTCCGTCCTTCTGAAGCCATCGTCGATGTGTCTTATTGTCACCTTACACTGTCCCCCTTGGGAAACATTCTGAGTTAGAATATCCTGGGCATGGGCCTTTTTAACAGCTCCACAGGTGAATCTGATGCGCAACAAAGCCTGACTCACTCACTCTCGTGGAGAAATGTGAGATTCACGTAGCTGTCCACGAGCTCATTAACCATAAAATCCAGAGGAAACAGGAGGGATGAATACTGGCTGGGTCAGAGACCCAAGAGGTTGGAACTCCTCAAGGATAGGACTGGAATTCTGCGAACTAGGGATGCTCACGTGAGAGGTCCTTGATTAAGCAGACAGGTGTGTGGGAGGATCTTGCTGGTCAAGGGCTGAGGCTGGATGCACCACAAGGGCACGAAAGACAAGAAGGATGGTAGCCTGTGTTTAGGGCACAGGGCTTTACCAGTAAAGATTCTGAAAGTGAAGGTCTCCTGTGGGTGACAAAGACTAAGCCCCAGAGAGATCAAGGTCTTGGTGAAGATGGGAGTCCATCTCTTAGGTTATTAAGCTGGTGGGTGGGGGACAGATCTGGGCGGTGGGAGTTACTAGATGACACTGGAGGCTGGTTCCCAGTAGTTCATTCATAAGAGAAACTGTTCTTTTGGAAAGCACATGAAGGGCTAAGCAGGAACTCGGTCAATCAATCTGTGGGTAAGAGATGGAACAGCTCTGGCATGGAACCAGGGTGTTGGACAGGTAACATGAGAACCGATCTCCTAACCTCAAAGAGAATGGCATGAAGGGGGAAAGGGATCTGGTGGGCAGGCCAGCACTCAAGAGTCCACTCAGATATGGCAACTCCCGCCAGCACGTACAGTTATGTGAACGTATAATTCCAGGGGTAAGAATATTCATGATGCATTTGAATTGTGCAGTACATAAGCCGCACAACTGTACTTGGTGATGATACTTGTAATTCATGGAACCACAGTTCTAGTGCCTATTTACTAGCAGGATGAGTTTTAATAATTCTAGCAATAAGCTTATTCCTACTCTTTCCTCTCCAAGGCTGATCTCTGGAAGTCTGGGACCATGCCGGAAAATTGACCTGACTTCCTGAGGGAGAATCTGGGAGCTAAAAAGTAAAGAACGCTTCCTTTGCTTTCCTACCTCTGAGGATGCATAGACCCAGAGGCAAGACCAACTCTATAATTTGCAGGTCCCAGGGCAAAATAAAACTGTAGGTCCCCTTACTCAAAAAGCAGGAAAATGTGTCATCAAAGGCACTAACATATAAGGCCTTTTCTTTGCTTCAGGAGAATCTTTCCTGACTCGGCAGAGCGGTTTTTATTTTTGTTGTCATTTTAAGTAAATAAAAGTTGAACCTTTGAATTATTAGCATAGATTTTACTATTCATCTTTTTATTGTACAGTGCCCGTTTTAAATGTATCACATTTAACTCTTAGGTAGATTCACCAAAAATCACACAATGTATATTTTGTAGCTTCTCTGTGCATATGTATTTTCTTCTTCCCAGAAGAGTGGAAACACGGCACAAAACAAACGCATCTGTTTTTACTTTGCACCTTGATACCTGCACATCCTACCAACTTCTCTCCCTTTATTGTCCTGATGAAAGGTAGGAAAGGTAGAAAGGAGAAGGCACTGTAGGATGCTCCATCTTCTCTCTTTCTGTCTCCTTGTTTGCAGTGCTGGTAAATGCCATGAGTGAAAAAGGCCATAGTTGGGATGCTTGGATGCTGGTGTTTCTTAGACACCACTGCCTTCTTTCTGCATCTGAGGCAAGTTCTGGTTGGAATGGAAAACATAGCCCCTTGGGGTTGTGAGTGCCTTTTAGCCTTTCTCCTTAGTCATGACGGGGTACACTTACCTTGTGCAACTTTGAGTCTCTCTGAACTCCCATGCTGGGGGCGTCTACCGGTGTTGTGAACACTCTATGCCAATGGAATGGCAAGGAGTGGTGGACTCCCGTAGTGTGTGCCTCTCCTCTGCATGGCCACATGCTGCAGTGCCCCATTGGACTTTCCTCCACAAAACACAAGGTCAAAGGTAACTTGTTAAGAATCTCGAGATAGCCATGCAGAGCATTAAACCAAATCTGGGGCCGTCTTAGTGCAGAGAGCCCTGTGTGACTGCCTTGGTGACTGTGAAGCCAGTCCCCCCAGAGGCACTAAGAGCCACCTGCCTGGTCTAGGACACTTAGGATCACAGAGACTCGCATGGGCCAGCTGTACACTGGTGCTTGGACTCCTTTTTGAAAGTAGTAAGATTGAGGGGGCACCTGAGTGGCTTAGGCAGTTAAGCTCCTGACTTCAGCTCAAGTCATGATCTGGGGGTCCTGGGATCGAGCCCTGTGTCGGGCTTCTTGCTCAGTGGGGGGGCTCTCCTTGTCCCTCTCTCGGTGCCCCTCCCCACACTCATGCTCTCTGTCTCTCTCTCAAATAAATAAATGCAGTCTTTTTTTTTTTTTTTTCTTTTAAAGGAAAGTAGTAAGATGGATATCCATGCTCCTGGAGGCTGAATCATATGCTTTGAAAGTCAAATGTCACCTTGGTTATAATCTGAACCAACAGTTTCCAAAATGTTTTGGTTTGTGCATTTGCTTTCATCTTTAAAAAGAAGAACTTCTCCTTCGAACTAATCCTTACCTTATCGCACTCTGTTCGGGCTGCCATAACAAAAATACCATAGACTGGGTGACACAAACCAGAGAAATGCATTTCTCATAGTGCTGGAGGCTGGAAGCTGGAGGCTGAGATCGGGGCCCAGCATGGTTGCGTGGGGACCCTCTTCTGGTCCCAGATGTCTTGTAATCTTACTTAGCAGTAAGGGGAGGGAGCTCTGAGGGGTTTCTCTCGCAAGGCACTAATCCCTTATGACCTAATCACCCCCGAAGGCCCCTGGTCATAATACCCCCCAGTGGGCATTAGAATTTCAACATCCATGTTATGCAGGGACACCAACATTCAGATTAGAGCATACATCAGTCCAATATATCGAATGGAGAGAAGCAGTTCTTCTCTAGTTCAGCAGGATGGGGAAGCCAGAGCCCTGCCTCCCTGTCTCACTGAGTCCAGAACTACTTCTGACACCTATGCACCTATGCATACAATTTAGAACCAAACAACAGATCTGAGAGATGCAAATTTCTTGAGCTTAATATATAACAAACTTTTAAATGTTTAAAGAGCTTTTAAACGAAGAAGTAATTTGGCAGACATCCTATAGCCATTTATAGACATACTGCCTTTATAGCCAGGTGTCCTGCATCAGTGGTTCTCAAAGTAAGGTCTCAGGGGCTGCAGTGCCATCATCAACTTGTTAGCAATGCAAATTCTTGGGCCCCTTCCAGGCTTGCCAAAACAGAATCTCTGGGGGGCGGGGCCAGTCATCTGTGTTTCAATAAGCCCTCCAGGCAACACCCATGCCCGCTCAGGTTTGAGAACCACTGGCTTCCAAAACCCACTTCATTTCCCTAATTACCTCCAGGGAAGGAAAACTGTCTGGAGCTGATCTGGTCCACTGAGGAACAATTCTAATACTGTTTTCCTTTCTTATCCCACAAATCAAGACGCATTACCTGTGGGGGTGTGAGGTCAGGGGAGAAGAGGCACAGGGGACCGTGGCTGTGCACCCACTGGGTGCTGGAATCCTAGAGATCCAGGATCTCAGGGACCCCCAGAGCAACCTCTAACGGAGTGCCATTAGCCTCGTTTTCCAGGACAGGAAACATGCCATCCACCGGCCTTTCAATTTCTGGTGGAGCTGGTGTCCCGCCTCCCAAGAATCTACTTTTACTCAGAAATGTAGCTCCTTCCGTGCTTGCAATTCGTCTTCCTTCCCCTCCTGCAGCTGCATCGGGCACTGTCATCTTCACCTTCTCCGTCACCACCGCCAGTAGGTGCTGGGTCCTCAGCCACGCTTCCTGCATGCAGATCTCCCTGTTGCTCACCACTGACCCATTAGCATGCCCATTTTACAGAAGAGCAAACCAAGGTGAGGAGAGGTATCAGGGTCAAGCCAGTCATGGAGCGGGCACTCTAATTTCATTAGTGTAAGTCTGTAGCTAGCTTCAGTTTGTGTTTGTTTGGTATCTTTTTTCTTTTCCCCATGATGTTTTCGGTGAATTGTTTGAAAATCGCAATGCATCACACTGTAAAATTTGGATTTCAATTAGAAAATGTGCACTGTAAAAATGACATGTTCCTCCCACGGCTGACCCCAGTTCCTCAGAAGTCCTTCCCGGGGAAACCACTAGAACCAGTTTTCATACAGCTTTCAAGAGATAGCCTTTGCAAATATAATCAAATATGAGTGGTGCCCCTGTTTTAGTTTTGCACAGGAGTTGGTGCTCTGTAGGCCTGGATTTGTTCTTTCTTTATGCACTTGGCAATGTAACATGGAGTGTGGTACTGTGTGTCTCCGCAGGTATGTATCAGTATGTATCTGCCTGTATGTAGCTGTGTGTATCCCCCTCAGTCCCTGTGACAGCAACACTAGAACAGATGCACCCACCTCTTTCATGTAACCAGTCCCCGATGTTGGGCATTTAGGTTCCTTCTGGCCCTTTGCCACCACAGCAGTGCTGTGATGGGTAATCCTATGTGTACGTCTGAGCACATCTAAGTGCGCCTGCTGGATATTCCAGCAGAACGGCCTCTTAGAGATCAAGTCTAACCCATGGGATTCCTTCCACATTCCTTCTAGCATTCCTCGGGAATTAGCTTTTCCTCCTGTTTAAATATTGACTCTTCAGCTAAAAGTCTCAGCGCCTTGAACACAAAGGTTTTATCCTCACCCACCGTGGGGACATTCTTTTGCCTGTTTCTGGCCAGCTCCACCTTCCCGTGCAGGAAAGGTCGGGGGGGGGAAAAGGGCCCGTCCACCTGAGTTGGAGCACCAGGGATCTGCCCGGCTTTTTCATGGTGGCCACAGTTCGCCACAGCTCTTCCTGACTGTTGCCCCATGTTGCTCAGGCCAAGCACAGGATCTCAGTGCACGAGCCATGAATGTAGCCATTGCTCTGAGTGAGCCCCAAGAAACACAGCCCGGACAGGCATGAAAAACAACTGGACACATCTCCCACATACACAGGGTGGAGCAAGGCATCCCCTGCCATCTCCTGGGCAGAAGCTATAGGACTCTGCATGTGCCCTGCTTTCGTCAATGGGCAGATGAGTGGGAAGGGCCTCGGTACACACACTGCATTTGGGTGGATCATCATCGAACCCTCTGACAAAGTCCTTGTAAATACAATTCTTGTTAAATCGGACGATGATGTGGAGTTTTTCCTAAACTACTTTTTTCGAGCATTGCATTTGGAGACAGGTGAGGGCTTACATCCCAGCGCCACTAAACCTGTGACTTAGGGACTAGTCTCTTCCCTGTGCTGTGAATCCGTGGCCCCACTTGCAAAGTGGCAGGATGGAATCCATGTGGTTTTTCAGAATAGTTTCAGTACGCTATGGTCTCCTTTCACTGAGGCCGCTTTGTAGATGCGGGGGGGATGGTGAGTAACACATTCCTCCACTGAGTACATATTCGTGTCCTCACCTGGGGCAGAAGGGGTGGGTGGACAGGCTGGTGGTTGCGGGTGCAAGCAAACAGCCACTCTGGCTACTGCAAGGCCAACCAGATACCCTTGTTTCAACACAAATATTTTCACAAGATGCTTACAGAATCTGTGCCACATCTTTTTCTATCTCTTTTGCCGCTTCTCTCCAAGCGCTCCCCAGACTGGAGGACCTGATCTCTCCATGTGATGTGATTTCTTCACTAACAACTTCAGATATGCATCAACCCCTCACTCTGTGAGCAGTGGGGTAAGTCACTCCAGCAACTGCAGTGGACCAATCACAAGATCTCAGTTTCAGTTCCTCAATTCTGTGTGTGTGTGCGTGTGTGCGTGTGTGTGTGTGCGTGTGAAGTAGGGGAGAAACGGTGATGGAACGGAGGAAAGGAGAGAGGGAGGGGGAGAAAGGATCCTCCCTCATCACCTCCCCAGACTGTGAGAAGAGCATCCCATCTATTCACGTCTCCACTGGCGAGAGCTCAGGAACATCGCCGTGATCTGGTTGCAAGGAGGCTGGGAACCCTAGTCTAGGAGAGAAATTGGTGTGGTGTACACAGTGTTAGCCTCTGCCATGTTTTGCCTCTGTTGAACGGCCGTGTGAGAATCCCCTGGCTCATGGAGAGCCCTTCAAAGGTGCCTTTCTTGGCCGACTGTGTTTTCAGGCAATGCCAACTTCTGCATGAACTTGACTTGTGAGCCATTGATTGTTGTGGACGAAGGAGGAGTGTCATTTCAGACAGAGCTATGAAGCCAGAGCAACTATTTTGATTAATGTGGCCAGTTAAGCTAAACAAAGAGATTGGCCATTACTGGGTAAAATCAGTCACCCCAGAAACCCCAGAGGGACCAGTTTCTGGAATCAAAGCAAATTAAATCCACAGCTGTGGATGGAGGGGCTCTGCAGAGAAAGGAGTCTTTCACCCATCGCTATGGGAATAGAAATATGTAGTACATCGGCAGGGGGGCAGGGGGGAGTGATTGGCAATATAAATCACTAACTTTATTTTCCTCATACTGTCTAATATAAAGATCCCACCTCTAACCCATGAATCCATCTCCAGAAACTCTGTAAATATCAAAGAGAAGAGGATGCATGAACAAGTCTCTCACACTTTTATTTCAGGTGGGGAAAGATCAGAAACCACTAACTGCACACAGGGGTGGCTGAATATATTGTAGGAAAGGAAGTTCATGGAAGACTACGCAGAACTTAGAATTATTTTCAAGAACACTTATTGCAAAGATTTCTTAGTGACATTGAGAAATGTTCTTGTCTTAACATTAAAGGGAAAAGTATGCATACAATATATTTATAGAATATAATCACAGTTGCATCATCTTTAACATTATAGACCTAGGGATAATAACAGTACTCACTGAATGTGTGTCTTCCATGAACTAATCTCATTAGGTCTCATCTAAATCTAGGAAGGCGGTGGTCATATCCCCATTTCATAGGTGAAGAAAAAGCAGCTCAGACAGGGGAGCTCATTGCTCCTGGTCACATGGCTGTTGAACTGACATTTGCATGCAGGTCTGCCTCCCAAACCCATGCTCTCGGTAAGCTAGTTCACTTATTCAGATTCATTTATAGTCACTATACAAAGAGGAAGGATGAGTTTCAGAACACGCCTATGCAGTGGTTAACTGTATGTGGCGGAAATGGCAGTCTTTTGGGAGTTTCCTTCATTATATTTTCCTTTACTTTCACCAATTTCTACATCAAGCAGTCTCTATATATTCTCTTCTCTTCTATTCTGCTGAACTAAATTATACTATATTATATTATACTGTACTATATTATATTAAACTATACCATATAATATCATTCTATATTATATTACACTGTATTATACTATACTATATTACATTATATGATACTTACTGTATTATATTTTATTTTACTATATTGTATTATACTATACTATATTGTATTGTACTTTACTATAATACATTATATGATGCTATGCTGTATTACATTTTATCATACTATATTATATTATACTATGCTATATTACATTATACTACACTATATTATACTATATTGTATTATACTATATTACGTTATGCTATACTATATTATACTATGTTATATTCTGCTATATTATATTGTATTGTACTTAACTATATTACACTATATGATACTATGCTGTATTACATTTTATCATACTATATTATATTATACTATGCTATATTACATTATATTATACATTATATCATACTATGCTATATTACATTATATTATACTATGCTATATTATACTATATTGTATTATACTATACTATATTACATTATGCTATACTATATTATACTATATTATATTATGCTATAGTATTTTGTATTGTACTTTACTATATTACATTATATTATACTACACTATATTATACTATGGTATATTATATCATACTATACTATATTATATTATATATTTTTTTTCAACAGAACCTTACAGCTTACACAGATAAGCTCATTCATGAAGAGTAAACAAACAACATGATGCATGAGGGAAAGGCTAGGCAAATGTACCCACAGACTAAAAGGAACTGGGTCATGAGACCTGGTTATATTCTCTCTACTTCTTGCTTATGCTCCATATTTTATTGCTCGTAGGTTTTAGAATAGGAAAAAAAGAAAGATGAGTAACCATGTTTACAGGCCTGTTTTATTTTTATTTCTCCTTGATTACAGCAAGACACACGCATCTGCAATGAAGAAGCCAAAGCCAAATGGGGCCATGCCACGGAACAAAAGAATTTTTTGACTCACCAGGAAGGAGACAGCAGGACATGAACACTTTCATAGTAGAACCAAATGACCGAAGTGGAATGTTTATGTTCTGGGCTCAGTGCTCAGTAGCATAACCATGTCCCACTGCTGTTGGGGCAACGTCAGAGCCAGCGATGGGTCACCATGAAGAGGGAGCGGGACCGACGTTGAAAGTCTGCCCAGGCTGAGTGTGTGGGATTCCTGGAAATAGTGCCTTGCAGAGTCTTGGACTCCTGAAACCAGGAGTTTAGGGAGTTTCAAGAAAGGCAGAAAGAGGGAGGGACATGACAAGATTCTAATTAATTTGCCAGATTGGGCCTGCTGCCTCTTCTTTTCTTCTGGAAGGCTTTCACTTAGGCTCATTAGAATGGAATTTCAGGGCAGGTAGAGCTGAGAATCCAAAGGGGGGGTCTGCACGGGGGCTCATGGCCTCCTGGAGTGTGGGGAGGGGGACATTTGTCTCTGTTGCTGTTCCTGCTGGGTCCTGAGTGTGACTGAGGCAAGGCCTGGTTCCTCTCTCTACTTGTTATTTATGTTCATATTTTATTTCTTGGACATATCTCTTAGAATAAAGAAAAAAAGGAGAAATGACCATTTTCACAGACAATAAAAAGCTCTGATAATGGGGAGGCAGAGGCTGAAGTCCACCTCTCTGGCCCAGGCTGAGCTTGCCAATTATCTTTGCTAAGTACATCCAGAAGTCTCCCTTCTCCTAAACCCTTCCCTCTCCCAGATGTAGCCAAGAGTCCAGAGAAGCTGAAGCATCTCAAGAGGTGTCTTCAGGGAAGCTAGGGCCTGGATCCAGGTGAAAGAGTGCCTGGGGGCACAGGGGGTAGCCAATCCTTCCTGGTAAGGCCCCTCTGGAGCGCAGGAGACCAAGGCCCAGACACTTTGTCTCACCCCCTGCCAGATGCCAACGGTGTGGCCAGGAGGTGGCTTCTTTCTGACAGCTGAAGAAGGGATCAGCAGCAGTCAGAGGCAAGCGGATTTAACCCAGAAGTGGCTCAGCCTTTCTTGGCCATGGGTTTGGTTCAGACGTGTAAACTCCCAGGGCCAGAGCCACCCCGCAGGTAAAGTAGGAACTGAGCGATTCAGTGTCTATCAAGGGTCCTGAGGCAGAGACCCTTGATAGACAGGTCAGTTTTCCTGACCTGTCAGTTCTGCCTCCTACCTTCCTCTCGTCTACACTTCTCAGGGCACCGGCTCCCCTTGAGATAACATCTTCTCTGCCATCCCCCAGGTCTCCCTCTTAGCTCAGGTGGCACTAAAGTGAAATATGGCTAGTCAAATCTCCTGAAACCTTATTCTCATCCCTTGTAAAGCCAGATGGTAAAATGCTCTGCTAAATACTCTCACAGCTGAAGGAGAAGAAGGTGTGTGTGTGCATATGTGTTCGGGGGGGGGGGGAGCAAAGAAACCTGGATGGAGGGAGAGGTTCCGTTTCTTGCCCTCATGCCTCTTGATAGGTCAGTTTCCCCTTCTGGGCCTCAGTTTCCATGTCTATAAACGGAGGTCTGGGGGAGAGGAATCCTTGCTCTACCTCCTTCTGAGGGTGGTGGGAAAGACAAATGAAGCCGTGCCTACTGAATGCATTTTGCAAACTATAGAGCATTCCCCCTCATCTCTTGTGTGTGTGGGAGGTCCTTTTAGTTTAGTTATTGGTGTATTTTAGTAATTTTGAAAAAAAAAAACCTAAACGGGTAATTTTCCTGATTTTCTGAAATTTGACTAAAAATAATTAAGTGCTTCTCCAGGGTTTCTGGGCTACTTCCCTCCATGTGGCATTGGAAAGAGTTGCTGACCCCTCTAAGGCTCCCTTTCTCCATCCATAAAACAAGGGGCCAAATACTGAGCACTTCACAGAAGTTTCTAAAGGCCCCAAGATGACTCATGTGGAAGCTCTCGACAGTGTGCAGGTAATGAGTATGGAATATTATGCCTAAAGTGGACACAGATTTAATAGTAGGGAATTAACATAAGCATCTATGGAGGGTCCTTCCATGACACCTGGGCTCTGTGAATATTTAAGGCAGGGCAACAATCGACATTTTAAAAATGTTATAAATTTAAAATATGAATTATCTCCTCAGCCTAATTTTGTTAGTCTTTCTAACCTGTCAAGCTGTACATCAACTTTACTGCTTTGCGAAGTCTGCCTTGATCTCATTGCGATGTAGCAAATCGGTCCCAATATTTTATATACCTCAAGGGAGCTGGACCAATATTAATTGGTATTTTTGTTTTGCCCAAAGCTATTCCTGTGTAACGTTTTATAAAGCAGAGATACTAACTAACTCCTGACCAGCCAGACAATAGAGTTCTCTCACACAAGCCCCGTTTGTCTGGCTCTTTCAGCTTGGGGATGCTGAGACCAGTATACTTCCTAATCTCAGTGCTGAAAAAATAATCTTTTCAGGAACATCATCATCAACACCAAATGACTGGCTTTATGTCTACTCTTCATTCCCTAAAGAATTCCCAGAAATGTCCAGAACTTGTTTTGGTCAAAAACATGTATATAGATATGGGACTTCTTGTTTCATGATTATTTTAGGAAGACCTCAAAATGGAAACCGACCTGCAGAGCAAACGCATGTGCATGCATGCACACACATGTGAGACACATAGTTTGAGATATCATATAGCATTTGATACAAAATGTATTTAGGAAGCATACTCTCCCTCAATGTCCACGCAGGTACTAGCTATGGGACCAGCAACCAGCATTGTGTTCGTATAATCCTGTGCTTAGACTCGTATAATCCTGTGCTCTGTGATTTAGACAATTTACTATAGCTTACTGATCCTAAGGCAGTATTTTAAGAAATATTTTAACATCCGAAATGGAATGTTTCTTAAAACGGATGGCATCTTACAATTAGAATTGCCAGGATACATTCCTCTCTTCCTTCTACAAAAAGTAATGACACATCTTATAATGGATTGGACCTTAAATTACATGAAATCCAGTAGTTAACCCTTTCTGAATCTTCCTTTCAATCTCAACAAAACTGCTAATCATGGGGTTGTAGTGAGGACAGAAATCACTAATGAATTCAGTAGATTTCCTAGTATGGGCACTCAAGAAAAGACAAGTTGCTGTCATCACCACACTAATTTATTAATGGTAGATATAATTTATTATTATTATTATTATTATTATTAGGGTGAGGAAACGGCAGAGGGAGAGAGAGAATCTGAGGCAGGCTCCATGCCCAGTGCAGATCCTGACGTGGGGCTTGATCTCATGACCCTGAGATCATGACCTGAGATGAAATCAAGAGTCGGACGCTTAACTGATAGATGGAGCCACCGAGGCGCCCCAACAATAGTTATAAATTAAAGAGCAGCCATTCTAGTGGCAATACTCCCATTGCATAGACGAATATATTTAGGCCTTGAAGAGGGATTATTTACCCAAGACTGAGACTCAGTACTTGAGCTGTGTCTGTCTGACACCAGAGTTTCCATCCCTCCCGCCCCACTCATGCTGCCTCGTTAGATATAAATACATTTTGCACTTCATATGTTATCCACACACAGAGTGTAACCCATTGTTCACAAACCACAAATCTGTGCTGTTTTCTGGCAAAGAAAGAGTGAGGTGTAACCTCCAATACCCAAAGAATGCCTCCATTACATCTTATGGGCTCTGCATGGGCTCCAGAATGAGGATATTTATTTCCAGGTACCTCCAAATGCTATGGTTATTTAATCACTTCAGACCCCTCCAGTAATCACTCTGGATTGCATTATGCAAGTCAGCAAATTCTGTTCACTTTAATATACATGAGCAAGAGGGAGGGATATTTCTCACTGAAGGTTTTATGGAAAATTCTGCATTTATTGATTTTCCGCCCTTAAATCTTATTCTTTAAATACTCCCCCCCACCCATACACACACACACACACACACACACACACACAGAAATGTACACACATATATATATGATGAAAATGATTGCTATGGCCATGTTTGTTCAACCTAACAAAAATATAACATATTGACAACATTATCTGTCATTCCCACATTTCACCTGGAGTAGAAAACTGTTTGATCTCAAAGCCTGCGGACTACATCAGTTCACAAGGATATCTTTTATTCATGCACATTAAAATAAAGACAACCATATGCAAGGGTTTCTATAACTTAGGAAAGGGGAAAAAAATGAAACTTCTGCTAGCAAAGCTTCGCTTGTTGGTTACAGTGGCAGTGGTCATGCCATTGGCTTTTTGCCTTTCTCTTGATGGCTTATTTTTTCAATGATCAGCACACATTGGAAGGCTTCTGGAACTGGCAATGCCCTTAGAGGTCATCGCCTTCCAAGGGAAAAAAACGAAGGTCCAATAATCTAGTGACTTTTATGGGGTTATGTGTTGCATTCTATATACGACAAGACCAGAACAAAATGTACCTGCCTTGAAGCTCTCCGCTTGAATCCATGTTCTGAAAGAGATGGTTGGGACAACCTTGGGGACCATTCTTCATCTCTTTCGATTCTGTTTTGTCTTCTAGAAAATGGGGATACTAGTATGGGTCTTGCAGGATTATTGCAAGGACTACCTAAAATAACCTACGTACAGGTGCAGCTCCAGTGCGAGGCAGGTTTCCGTACACCTGTTTGCTTTACTTCAGTCTCTCTGCTTTCTGTTTCCCCTCCTGCAGACATGGCAGCACAAAGTGACACATTTGTGATAGATTTAAGGTTAATGTGTAAACCATAAAAATATCTGGGTTGTCTCCTCCCACTCTCTTCTAGTCTGCAAGAATTATCGATCGCCCTTGATAATACTTCATCTTCAACGATCTTGGGAACCAAAGGCAATGCCTACCTCGCTCCCTGTCGGGATGCAATGTGTCAAATCTGGCAATTCGATGTCTGGGGGCCTCTCAGAAGGCAGCTATACTCCAGTTGCAATCCTGTGACTTCCGCATCAGAGGAAATGTTTCTGCTTCAGAGTCCTTGGCCCCGTGCAGTCAGGAAGGCAGGTGTCACTCAGCCAGCCTGGAAAACGCACTTTGGTATTTTCCTTTTGGTCTTCTCCTTTCAGATATACACACATCACTGGCAATTGTTCTCTGAATGGAGATGATTATGCTTAATTCTGACGCCCTTTGCTCATTGACTGTCCACGGGGCCATACACAACATCAACAGAGGCTGAAGGCTTATTTTTCTATCACCTGTTAGACGTTTCCAGCCGGGTTAGTCGTTCCAAATTGAATTTGAATGTCATTTAAAATTCCTTTGTGGGCCTGGCTCTCTGGTCTTTTGAGCCAAAAAATAAGTAAAATGTTGTCATTCATTGAGCTTGAGAGATTAGCACATTTAGTCCTCACACACACACACACAAATGTGTCTTAGAGGCAATCAAATGTCCCACTTATGGATGAGACAGAAGCTCAGAGAAGTCTCATTACTTGATTAGGTCACACAGCTACTAAGGAGCAAAGATGGAACCAGAACCCAGGTACAACGGATGCCCAAACTTAACCTTTGTTATACCATCTTGCTCCCCCTCTACATCTCCAATTTTGTACTATTGTAAGGAAAATATACTCACTTCTTTTTTTTTTAATTTTTATTTTTTATACTCACTTCTTCAAGGGGAAAAGAGACCAATGAAAAGGTCACAGAAAGGGGTTGTGACAGTGAGCACCACACTGAGGAGGGGACTCAGCCCAGAGTAGAAGCTAGAGAAATGCTTATTGAGGGCATGGCTTATTTTTACTTTTTAAAATTTTATTTTACTTAAATTCAGTTAATTACTATATAGTTTCAGAGGTAGAGTTCATGATTCATCATTTGCACATGGCGCCCACTGCTCATTCCATCACGTGCCCTCCTTAATGCCCGCCACCCAGTTACCCCATCCCCCCACTGCCCCCCTCCAGGGAGACAAACCGTAAGAGACTTTTAACCACAGGAATCAAACTGAAGGGGTGGCTTACTGACTGGTTCACAGCCCCCAGGAAACCCTCCTCTACCCCACTTTTTGGTGGAGGCCCTGGATTACGAGCTGGGTTTCCCGGGCTCCTCACCCTGGCTTCCTGTTGAGCTTGCCTCTGGAGGAGCTGTAGTGAGCCGTTTCCCTCTCTACCTCCTTTTCCCACTTCCAGATTTAGCCTTTTCGTGGCTCCTCAGATGTGCAACCTGTGGTTGGGTGGTGCCCCCTCTGCGAGGTCTGAGGACTGTCTCCTGGCCTCTTGATGCTGAGCTCTGGTGGCCCCACCACTTCCCTTTCATTCTGAGAATCCCAATCATAATTGATGGATAATACCCATAACTGATGGGTATTATCTGGTTATTATTTCTGGGTGGCGTCATTGGTCTATTTATGCTTTTAGTTTTCTGGCCCCTCACCTTAAGTTGTTGTGTTGGAAACGCTGTGGTTTTTTTCTGTTCTTTGCTGGACTCTGAATGATCCCTTTGTTGGAGGAAAGGAAGCCAGATGAACGTACAAAGCTGAACAGGATTTATTTGTTCCCCGGGAGGAGCCTGCAGCACACGGGAGGGATGGACCTAAATTCTAATGCAGTGTAGAAGGATGTGAGTGCTAAACAGAGGTGTGAACCGGGGCAGCGGGACAAGACAGGGAAAGGGTGATGTCTGGAGACTGGAACCACTCAAGCGTAGGGTTTGATTATTAAAAGCTGATGAGGATTTTTTGAGAAAGAATCACTAATAGGAATTCCTACAGAGTCTCAGAAACAACTTACTATGGGTAACAATTTCTTAAGACGCTCCTTAAGCCAGTTTTCGAGAACAAGGGGCGCCTGGGTGGCTCAGTCCATTAAGCATCTGCTTTCGGCTCAGGTCATGATACCAGGGTCCTGAGACTGAGCCCTGCGTGGGGCTTCCTGTTCAGTGCAGTGGGGAGTCTGCTTTTCCCTCTCCGTCTCCCTCTTCCTCTCCTCCTTGCTCCTGCTTTCTCTCTCTTTCTCAAATAAACAAATAAAATTCTAAAAAATCTTTAAAAATGAACAGGATGGAGTATATATCAATTCCAAGTAAATAACTTGCAGGGAAAAACTAACATTTATAGGACACTTATATGAACCAGGTAGCATGTTTGTGGGTGACGTGGACTGACCCATCTCACACTCACTCCCTCCTCCTCTGCTTTAAAGGGCACTCGGCTGAGGCTCAGACATCCCGTGTGGTTTGTCCAGGAGGCGCGCAGGGATTCTAACCCAGGGATCCTGCACGCAGAGGCAGCACCATGTCATCTGCAAAGAGACAGGGTGGATTGTTATCAGAGGACATTGAGATTCATTCTCCTCCTTAGAAAAACAGGAGTGCCAGTGGGCTGGGGGGAGATTCGATGTTCAAAGGGATGCCCACAGTGGCCTGTCTGGGATTATTAATGAGCAGGACTACTTTTATAGCACCTGTACGATTGCACCTGCTTTCGCTCACACCCTGAGCAGAGAGGAGGCATAGGTGGTATAGCAGCCTGGCATCTTTCTGTGAGTCTCTGAGCCGACTTGTGGCCACGTGGGTGCTGACAGGGCTCTGACCAGCCCATCTGTAGTCGCTGGATGGCTGGCAAAGATTAGTCGTGTTCAATCCTGCCCTAGGTTCCTCAGCCTGTGAAGATCATGAAGTGAAGACCGGCCTCCCAGCTGGACAAATCACACTGAGTGAGGGCCATGGTCCTGAACACTCAAGAAATCACATCGTCAAGCGTACATTTTGGAAATCTGTAGTGAGAAAGTCGCCTTCTTTAATTTTCTACAACTGAGTGTAGTGGTTTCCTCTGGCTGCTGGAACACAGTACCACACTCTCAGTGGCTTAAAAGAACACAGATGTACTCTCTTCACAATTCTGACTCAGTGGGTGTTGGGGTCTGACACCAAGGTGTCGTTAGGGTGGACTCTTTCTGGAATGTCTGGGACTGAATCCATTCCTCGTCTCTTCCAGCTTGCAGAGGACCTGGCGTTCTCTAGTGGTCACACCACTCGGCGCTCATGCTGTCACACCACCTTCTACTGCCTTTGTCGTTCTTGTCTTCCTCCTATAAGGACACTGAGGATTACCTCAGGCCTGCTCGGTTAATCCATCTCCAGATCCTTGACCATGCTGCAGGCCCCTTTGCGGTGGAAGGTTACATAGTCACAGGTTCTGGGGATGAGGGCGTGGGCATGTGGCAGGGGGAGGACATTATATTCAAATATTTAGTCCACCATACACAATATTGCTATTGGAGCTATTTGGAGCTCTTTCCTCCCTAGAGATAAAACCCAAAACCTCTCCTCCTTGGAGTAAATCCAGTGGGCTTCGGGTCCTTCCTGCTTCTCACTGAGGCTGTGGCTCCGTTCCACTGGGAATGGGCCTGAGGCATGGGGCTGGTGGCATCTGGCTCGCTGTCCTCACCTACCTTCTCCGACATCGCTAAGATACCTGCGCTCCCACCTTCTTCATGTTTTCTCCCTGCATCCTCTCGCTGTACCCAAGGGCTCTCCAGATCCATGTGCTCCCTGAAACACAGCCCTGCAGACGAGGCAGTCCACTGCCCACACCCTGAGGGGAGTGAGGTGCCTGGATCCCGAACGTGCAGCCATGTTCCTCTCGCCCATGTTGGGAGGGTTGCTTACCTCTGCCGGGAGCAGTGGGGGACTGGGGCTTCATATTCCTTATACCCATCAGGGAATTCTACTCCCTGACCCACAACCCTACATCCACCGGGGGAAGGATGGCCCAGGTCCCCTCCCCTGGGGTGTACAAGGCACCTTCATTTACTGTTTTCCTCTCCATTTTCTCTTCTTTCCCCACTGTATGAGTTTGCAAGAGCTACCATAACAGAGTACACAGACCGAAGGCCAAGATCAAGCTATCAGCGGGGTTGGCTTCTCCTGGCGTCTCTCTCATTGGCTGTACTTGGCCATCTACATGGTACTCCCCTCTCCCAGTCTTCCCTCTGTATGTGCCCGTGTCCCACTCTCTTCTCATAAGGACACCAGTCATATTAACCCAGGGCCCCCCTTAGGGACCTCATTGTACCTTAGTCACCTCTTTAAAGACCCTGTCTCCAAATACAGTGACATTCCGAGGTCCTAGGACTTGAACACACGAATGCGGACATGGGCCAGAATTCAGCCCCTAACACCCGCCCAGGAGGCTTTACAGAAGTCTTGGGTAGCAAGAACTGGTCCTGCCTGATTATACACTTCCCAGATCTTTCTTCTGGCTTACATCCAGACCACAGCTTCTGAAATGCCAAACTTTGGTGTCTAACTTCTCTGGGTCTGCTGTGATAGATCTTCTCCAAAACAATGGGGTGCCTTCCATCTGGTTGCTTGGATTGAAGCAAAAGGTCTCAGAATACAGAAACATGTGTAATGTGTGAAATGTGTGACTGTGTATGTGTGTGTGTGAGAGAGAGATATGTATGGAGGTTGGGGGCTACATCAAATAATTTTTGAAAATATCCAGCAAAATGAGCAACTGTTCATTGATTTCTCAGTATGTGCAAGACATTGTGATAGTTTTCCACATGGATCTTTTTTTTTTTTTTTTTTTGGATTGAACCCTCACAATGGACTTGCACGTTTGTAATATCAGCCCCAATTTACAGGGGAAGGACCTGAGGCCCACAGGGGCACTTGTCCAAGGTCTTATATCTATTAAGATAGAGATAAAATTCAAACGCAGGCCTAGTTGACCACCGAACATTCTTTGATATTTCTCTTCCCTCCACCATGGTGTGCAGTGATGATGGTAACAGTGCTGAATTCTTTGAGCTTTGCTGTCAAGTGTCCCGAGGTCCCAGACTCAGCTCTTGCTTTCTCAACATCATTGTCAGAAAAGTATAAAACTGGAGGCGAGGAAGGGACCATGCCACGATTGGAGCAAGGATGTTATGTCCTGCGAGCATGCATTTTACACCCTCACTCTGGTGTCACTTTCTCATTTGTTGGATCCTACTGACTTTTGGAACAAACCCATGCAGCAGTCTGTATGATTTCCATCTCATGGATGAGCAAGTCCAGGATAAATCACATACCCAGTGCTCTCAGCTAATCAGTGGAGGGACTGGTACCCACCTGCCTGAATTTAGGATGGAAGATGGAGGCTTCTGCACTGCTCTGACCAGAATATGTTTCTTCCTGGAGGAGCCAGGAGCCTCCGAAGGCTTGGGAGAAGGCCGGAGAACTTCAGAGTGCAGTGAACAGCCTTGGCCGGCTTCTACCATTTCACTGTACACCCTGCATCACTGCCCCACCAGAGTGGTCAGTAATCAAGATGTTTCTTTGGGGCAAAATTGTCTTGTCAGCCATCCGTCCCTGATGAAGGCTTCATGTTACCCCATTTTAGAATACACACACACACACACACACACACACACACACACACAGACTCTACCCTTAAACAAGGGAATGATTTTGATACATCTTTTAACTAACCAAAAGTAACATTTTGACAATTTTAATCGACTAATTATACACTCATGGTCATCTTGAAAAGTGCCCATTTTGGGTCTTTATGTCTTGACAACTGTAAGAGTCCTCAGCTGGAACATTGGGATACAGACCGAGAATTTCAATTACCATGACCTTGGGAAGTTGAGAGCTGCAGCTTCCTTCCCACCGGGGCCCAAGAGAAGCAGAGAGGAGGTTTGGAAGGATGGTGGTGGCCGCCTCCAGAGCCAGACTTCATCTCTACCGTGCTTCTGCCGGGAAATAATTAGGAAGAGCCCAGGGATCTGCATCGGAAAGCAAAGAATAACGCGGGTGCCACAAAAGGAGGCATCTTGGAGACTTAAAGTAGGTTGGCTTTTCTGCTTTATTCCATTTGCTCATGTCCTTTACATGAGCCTTGGAGGCTCTCGAGCATTTTCTTGTTTCCCTTCTCTTCTCTCACCTCCCTCTTTTCCTTCCCTTTTGCTTCTAAAGTTACATGAATAAACATTCCATCTTTAAACCCACATGGGGTGCTGGTCTGTTGACACATGCTAAGGATTTCTTTAGTGATTGCTATTATACAGTTATCATTTCAGTAATTTCTTAGATAAACTCCAGAGATATCTTTCCCATTTTATAGATGCAAAGCCTGAGTCTCAGGGAAATAAAATAATTTGTCCACAGTCACCCAGCTAGTAAATTACAGCTCCCTGAACACCAGCTCTGTCTGACTTTAGAACTCTCCCTGTGCGGGCTTTTCTCATTTTTTTCTGGCATCTTCCGGCCCCTGCCAGAGCAGGCAGAGGCTCTGCCAAGGATGGGGCCAGGCTCCTCATTTATCCTGATGTGACTGTGGGACCTGCAGTCTGGACAAAGCCAAGGAGAGTGTTCAGGGCGGCCCAGGCCTCCCTCTGGGACAAATTTCAAAGCAAAAGCTTGCAGGTGGCTGACCTTGAATCTGCTCTCCAACAAATGTTCCCATTTCCACGTGGAGGCTTAGGGGTCTTGTGCTGAGGCCTGGGAGCAAGCAACACAGACAAGGCGGTGCTCCTATTTTTCTGGGAGCAGGAAGGGGCAGCGTGAACCAGGAGGATCTCATGAGTGGGAAGTCTCATATGCCCTCCATCACGGCCATGCAAAGGTCTTTGCCAACCTGTCCGCCTATGGATTCTTTCCAAGAGCTGATATGTCTCTTCTCAAAAGTGCAGGACCCCCACAGAAATGAGTCAGACAACAATTAGCTATCCTAGAAAAACATCTCCCTAGGATTAAATAGCTGGATATATAAATCAGGTGTAGTACTGATTACCTCTAGTTCTGAGGATTAAATTGAAAACTTATGCTAAGCACCTAGGCCCAGGATCTGACTCTTAATACATGTGTGATGATGCTGTTTTTTCTCCCTTCCTTCCTGCTTTCCTTCCTTTCCCTCTTTCCTTCCGTAGTGATCATCACACTAAGCTTTGTGCTAGCATAGGGTTGCCAGATATAATACAGATACCAGGTTAAATTTGAGTTTCAGATACTCAAAAAATTATTTTTTAGTATAACCGTGTCCCAACTCCTGCATGGGGCATACTTGTACTAAAAAGAAATCATTGTTTTTCTGATTTTCCAATTTAACAAGATGCCCTGTATGTAAATTTACTAAATCTGTTGACCTTACCTAGGTGCCAGGGAGGTAAGAGTAGTAAATGCAAGTGATATTCTCTTGCTGTATATGGATGATGAACAGTCTGTTTTCCTTCTGTTCACCCCCTCTCCTTTTCTCCTGAATCTGTTTTCTTTTCCACTTAACTCCTGAATAAGCAGATATCTTTCGTTGCCACTGGCTTTCTCGAAGGGCTTCTGCTGCCAGTGGTATTTCTCCCTCTGCCTTGTGCCTTGCTTGGCCAACCCTGCTCTTAGGACAGCAACTGAAGGCTCCCTGAGAAATGACCAGCTGCCTGTCCCTGCCAGCTCATCTCTAACGCCATTCCTGCCGCTAGCCTTCGCGGATGGTGACTCTGAGGGACAGGCCATCTTGGCTCCTCAGGACCAGAACCTGATTCCAAAAGGATGAACTGAAGAATGGCATGTGGGTCTTCAGAGAAAGCTGGGTGAGGTCGGCTCAGGAATGGTCCCCAAAGGTGCCCATCCTCATCCCTGGAAACTGTCGAGTGCTTCCCAACATGGCAAAAGGGCTTTGCAGATGGGATTAAGTGAAGGATCTTGAGGCGAGGGGGTGATCCTGGCAAGGATTAGATGCCATTGTATGGGTCCTTGTGAAACGGAGACAAGAAATTCAACAGAGGAAGGGGATGTCATGATGAAACTGGAGATTGAAATAATGCTGTGAAGGCAGAGGAAGGGCCACGAAACAAGGAGTACAGATCGCTACTAGAAGCTAGAAAAGGCGGAACAATGGATTCTCCCATGAGGACCCCAGAAGGAACACCAACCTGTTGCCACCTTGATTTTAGACCTCGGACCTCCAGAACCAGAAAGGGAATAAATATGAGTAATTTTAAGCCACTAAGTTACAGCCGCCACAGGGCGCTCATACGTGAGGAGGCTTCTAGAGGAAGGACATCTGGCAGAGGTCCTGTCCAGGCTGGGCTGTGTGGAAGCAAGGCCTATTACAACGACATGCCATCCATTATGTCAGCTGTCTGCTCCACCCTGGGCCCAGGCAAGCCCTGAACCTGAACTCCCTCAGGGACTGAACCAGTCTCAAGCCGTTGAGATGGAGACCATACCTGTGCGGGGCTTATTCTGGTCCATAGTGGCATCTCTGGTGACCCACAAGCTTTGACGTTCACAGCACGGGTCTCCAGTCCGTGAGGCTCAGAGAGGTAAGGCCTGGAGTCACACTGTGGTCCGGGGTCCTGGGTGAATCTAGTCCCAGATCCTGAGCCCTTGTCACCATTGAGCTTGCGAGGGGTGTCTCTATTCCCACACTCTCTTACCTGTGGCTTCCCTGCCCGGTCTGTCCAGTCCTTGGGTCACTGCCTCTCCCCGCAGCCTGTTTCTGAGGAAGGCTGCCACGTTTACATTTCGAGCTGCAGCTTAAGACCCCAGATCTTGTTCCAGGCTCCCGGGAACAAATGCCCTTGCGGTTTTCCATGACTCGGGAACCTCACATGGAACGAGAGCCGTGGGGCCCGGGCCTTGGAGAAAGAATGCTTTTTGATGTGGCCTTGACCCCACACCCATGAGCCAGGCAACTCGTTCAGCCCTCAGACTTGACTTTTCCTCCCTGAATAAAAGGGTCATTGTTCCCTAGCTGCCCAACCAGAAACGCCTTTGACATGCGCTGAACCTCAGCTAATAATCAGAACCAGGCTCGCAGGACAGGAGGTGGAATGACATGGTCGTTTTGACTTAAAAGAAACATTTTAACTTCACATTTGCCAAGTTAAATTTTCCCCAAGCACCACCCTCACCCACCTCTATCTTTAATTTTTACTTGTAATATATACGCAACCTAACCCAGGGTTGTTGAGCTCCATGTCATTTGGCTTCAGGCTCAAACCACTGCACAGATTGGCCCATGCTGGACAGATGCTGGCTTCAGAAGGTGGCCTGACACTCTCTGGATCCCCATTGATTGGCAACCGTTGAGTTTGTCAAAGGGCCACCCCAACTGTGCTTGGCTCGGACCTGGGTGAATCATTTCCTTCTTTTGAAGAGCCCCGTGGCTTCCATATGGGTCCAGAGAGAAAATGGGAGAAAGCAGCAATTATGCAAAGCTAAAGCTCTTTGCAATTCATTGTGTGTCCATTGCTCACTCCACCTTCCAAGCTAGCATGCTGCTCTGTACTTTCTTCCCTCTACGCCTGGAAATTCCTTTTCAACCTGCCTGTCTCAGTATAGATATCACTATTGATGGATTGGAGCAATGGGCCCAATTTTTCAAAGCCTCCCTGGGTCCAGGCCCTTTGGAATCCACCCACACTGATGCAGGGCTGGTCCATGTGGTTTTCTTTGGGATGAAATAATAGTATATATGATGCAAAGAAAGGCCTAAGTATAAGACCTAAAAAGTGCTTGGCATTCAGGGTTACCCCCTCTGAACTCTGTGACTGGCATGCAAACAGACTTGGACTAATCTGATAGAAGAAAGAAAACCTAGAGAGAGGCCTCAGTCACCCCAAATAAGGTTATCATCATCCAACTGTGTCCAGCCAATATACTTATGACCCCACAGTAGGCGAGCACTGCCCAGACTAGATGAAGTGCTCAGCTATGCCAAACCACACTGCCAACCTACAGACTTGTGGGCTCCATGGCTGTTATGTTAGGCCAACAAGTTCTGGGTTTGTTTATTACACAGCAAATCTAACTGATGCCTAGGGTGCTTACCCTGACTCACCAGGCTGGGTCATTTGTCTCTCCTTTATATTGTACCCTACTTGTACAATTATTTGCACGCTTATTTGACTCTCCAATTAAACTGCAACCTCCATCAGAACAGGCACTATAGGTTACTGATCACAACTGCAACATTATGGTCTCCAACAGGGCATGGCACATAATAGATGTTCAGTAAGTACTTGTCAATCAGTCAATAACTGAATGAGGACATCAGGCAACTCGGGTTTGGGGCCCCAACTCTTACAGTATTGCTTTGTAACTCTGATTCGTCTTACTTAACTGCCCTGGGCCTCAGTTTTCCCATCTATAAAATGGGCTAAAAGTAGCCACAACATTACTAGGAGGGGCCGAGGGAGGTGACGGCTTGCCTAGGACTGTGCCAGGCCAGTACTCAACAATGAGAGCAAACGTGTCCAAACAAAGGCAGTCTGAATGTTTTCTACAGGCTTGTTGATGTAAAACAATTCTCTCTACAGACACCTTCAGCCACAATTTCTTGGCAGCAATTGTGTATTCAAAGTGGAAAGTTTGACATTGAGACTAATCCCCGCCTGTGTTGGCATTTCGGTTCCTTTTGCTTTTCTTTTGACTTTGGGGACATTTGCAACCTCAGAAGCCCACGTGCAAACACATGGAACTGTTTCCACTCGACCCGCATTAGGTGTTCCTTTTATAGAGAAAGTATCAAATTAATAAGAGAGAATAATGAAAAGGAACGTCAAACACATTTCATCTATTCATCCCAGAAAGAGGGACCAGGGTGTGCCAAGACCTTAGAACAAAAGGGATCCTAACTTATTAAAGAACCTGAAACAGAGTATGATTGGAGTTGAGGTTGAGACAGAAGGTTCTGGAGGTTGAAGCCAGAGAGTCAGGCAGGGGACAGCCCACATGCGTGGTGTAGGTCATTTTAAACGCTTTTTACTTTCCCCTTGGAGCTGTGGAAAGCTAATAAAAGACTGTAAAATGCTCGGTTTTAGCCCAAGTTTAAATCTGGCCCACGTGGTCGAGTCAGTGGCCAGAACTTCTAAGACAAATTGCCATTAAATCCCATCTTCCTTAGGTGTCCCTGATTTTGCTGCAGATAGTGTTAGCCCTCTGAACCATCCTGTGTTTGCAAAGTGCATGTTTGTGAATGATTCACTGGAGCCTCAAAGCATCTGTAAAGCAGGAATGACAATGACAACATCAGCACTACAAGGACAAAGGACTGTGGTTTTCGGACCTGCCCTACGGTATTGCTGTCCTACGTACCTTGTGAGCATCACCAAGTCTGCCTCTCTGGCCCTCAGAGAGCGTGTGCATGTGCTGGGAGCAGCTCTGACACACGTGTGCATGTGTGTGAACTCGTTCAACTCTCGCAACAACCCTATGAATTATTCGTGATTATGATCTTCCTTCCACAGACCTGGAAACTGCCCCAGAGAGGGTCAACACTTGGCCAGGGTCATGGTCTGCACTGCTGAGGTTTGGACCTAAGCGGTCTGACTCAGGAGGCTAAACCTCAGCCCCCGGGTGCAGCACTTGAGCAGGAGATAATCCACTCGCTCCCATTTTGCACAGAAGGTCTGTGACATAAGAATGCAGGTTATATGGCTGCTACACGGTGGAGCTGAGATCCGAACCCAAGGAGATTGAAGGCAGATCGTCAGTCTGTTAATCACCACTGTATGCACTACTTTCATCATTGATCTTGGCATGAATGCATACACGGCTGGAAGGATCATGCATGTGTGTACATGCGGTACGTGTTAGACTCTTTACTTCTCTGTGTATTTTATTTGGGAACATATGGAAGAACTCAGTAGTGGGAGCTATGGCCGCTGATTGCCTGTAATGAGCCAGGACCAGTGCCAGGACCGGAGCAGAAGATGTCACTTTCCGGTGCTTCCTGAAAACCACAAGCCTAGCAAGCTACAGAGCCGAGCAAAACTCAGTTCTATGTGCACTTGCACTACTCTCTCATGCTTCTCAAGTGGAAAAACAAAAACAAAACAAAACAAAACAACAACAACAAAAAAAAAACAAGCAAAAAAAGGGAAAGAAAAGACTGCCTATCTCCATATCCGGGCAGCTCTGTTATTTTGCAAATTGGATTTTTAACATTTGTAATACATACTCTCTGATGATCTTTATCTTCAGATGAGGACAGCATGAAGACGAGGCCAGGATGGGTAATCAGTCTAGCCGCCAACATCCCACTGGTATCTTTAGGTCTAGGAGGAACAGCTGTGTGGCGGGGTGGCTCCCTCTGTATTTGGGGCAGTGTGACCTTCCATGAGTGTGGTCCTTTGTGTCTAAAGCCCCCTTTCTGTTGCAGTGACTCAGCATCTAGGGCCCTGGAAACTTTGCACACGTTGACAGGCACAGGGGCCCTTTTCTTGGGCGCCCAGGGGGTAGTCCTGGTGCTGCCTGGCTCCCAGGCCTCTGAGACCAGTGGAGTTGCTTCTTCCTGCCCCATGGGTTTCTGGGTCTGTCCCCTAATGAGACCCAGAGCAGTTTGGCCTACTTTGGAGGTGCACAACCCAACGGAGTTGAGATGGGAGGAAGTGATAAGTAGAGCTGCCTTCTCAGCCCAGGACTTCCTCCTCTGCAGAAACCCAGGTTCTCACGGTGCCTGTGGGGCCCTGGCAGGTGGGCTGGAGCTCTGCCCTTTACAGTTAGTCCCTGGCTCGGAGAGTCCTTCCCTCTCTGCAACGGAGCGCAAGATGACAGTGGCAGATAAAACGGAAAGGCAGGATGGGCCATCCAGGTGGGTTCTGAGAGGGGCTTTATTGTCATCAAGGGCAGGAATGAACTGGCTCCATGCTGGCTTGCTGCCCACATCAAGGGGGACTCTCCTTCCCCACCAAAGCCCAAGTGTCCTGAGCGGGGGCAGAAAAGGGATTCAAGACCGTTGCATTTCTCACGTCTTTGCCAAGTGCTGGTGTCTGGTCTGAACGCATTGGGACAGTATCTTAATTACTCTTCACAACTTGGAGCTAGAGCAGAGTTTCTTAGCCCCGGCTCTGTTGACACTGGGGGCTGGGCAATCCTTGGTTGGGGGCGCTGCCCTGAACATTGCAGGAGAGTTAGCAGCATCCTGCCCTCTGCCCACTGGAGGCCGGGGGCCACCTCTATTCCCAATTGTGACAACCAAAACTGTCTCCAGACATTGCCCATGTCCCCATTTGGGAACCACTGGAACCTAAGCAGGGAACATCAGAGCTTGCTGAGCACGATGAAGAAAACAGTTGCCTCAGACCCCACCATGAGACCAGAGTCAGTTCCAGGACATTCTGCTACTTTTGTCTGCTTCTCACACCACATGCGGTGTGAGTTCAGAAAACCCTAGTCTTTCTGAATTGAGGCCTTCGATTGCAGATGATATCACAGGTACCTGCCTCAAGATTAAGTATGACAATAGGTCCTCGACGCACAGAGGTAGATCGTAGGGCTGGTCCTTCTCTTGCAGCAGGAATTGTCTCTGTATTGTAGCACGTCTCAGCCTTGTCTGCACACTGGAGCCCCCGGCAGCGCTGATGGCCACAGAGACCTGGGCCCTAAGCAAGAGCTTCTGGTTTCACGGGTCTTGGTGGATCTTGGCATCACTCCCCAGGTCATTCTGGTGCTCAGCCAGGGTTGAGGATCGTTCAGAAACTCTCCTAAAACTGGAAGCAGTTCCAACATCAAGTCTACCAGCTTCACATTCTCAGCAGGAAGAAGTAGATCCAGTGGTGAGGGAGCGAGGGAAATCTGCTCGCTAGAGTCACCCTTGGTGGGGGCGCGCGGCAGAGACGATGCCGCAGAGTGCCTTCTTCAGAAGTTTCAAGTGGTAACCCGACATGTACACACTGTATGTAACTGAGTCACCTAACAGCTTGAAGGTGAGGGAAAGGAGATGAAACACAAGCCTTAGGGCAGGTACTGGATGTAATGAAGTTCTTTCTATGTGTTCTTAAAGAAAGGCATGAGGGATTTTCGTCAGCGAAGACCAGGTAGAAAACGTGGAGTCTCTTTTTCTTCTCGCCTCCCCTTCTCCCCCCTCCCCTTCTTCCTTCTCTTTCTTCCCTCTACTTCTTTTTCTCCCCAACTTTTTTTTTTTTTTTTTGGTCTGCCTTTTTAACATCCGTTTGCTCCTTTTGGATTATTGTCCATTTAGGAAATTACAAAATAAAGCTGCTCTCAATATTAGTAACTAGTATTGCCTACTGCAGATTCCCTCTAGTATTTTATTTATTTTTATTTTAATTTTTATTTTCTTTTAGAGAGCAGGAGGGGCACAGGAAGAGGGAGAGATAAGATATCACGCCAGCTCCATGCCCAGCACAGAGCCTGATGTGGGTTTTGATCTCACGACCCTGAGATCACGACCTAAGCCAAATTCAACGGTCAGATGCTTAATCGACTGAGCTACCTAGGTGTCTCTCCCTCTGGTACTTTAATGCATGTGCACTGAGACTTTACTAAACTAGAACATCATAGACATTATGGTATCAGGCTATCCTCACTTGATAACAGCATGTTTCTGTACCCTTAAAAATTCTTAGAAGCATTATTTTGATGTCTATATAATCTTCTATCCTGTCTATATCCATTGATCACAGTTTATGTCCCCATTTCCCATTTATTGGTCATCTATATTGTTGCCATATTTCTAAATAAATTAAATAAAAATAAATAAATAAATAAATAAATAAATAAAGCAAGCTGAAGTGAATGAGCATCCTCACAAGAACTTTAAGCCCTCATACGCAAACAATGAATCATGGAACACATCAAAAACTAATGAGGTAATGTATGGTGATTAACATAATATAATAATAATAATACAAAAAGAACTTTAGGGCGCCTGCATGGCTCAGTTGGTCAAGCGACTGCCTTCGGCTCAGATCATGATCCTGGAGTCCTGGGATCGAGTCCCGCATCGGGCTCCCTGCTCAGCGGGGAGTCTGCTTCTCCCTCTGACCCTCTCCCCTCTCATGCTCTTTCTCTCTCTTTCATTCTCTCTCTCAAATAAATAAATAAAATCTTTAAAAAAAAAGAACTTTAAGCACTCTTCCACTTGCTCAGGAAACATTCCTAGAGGTAAAATTATTAGGACAGAATTGGGTATTGGCGATGTCATGTGTCATGATGGTTAGGGATTGCTTTCTATAAAAAGAATAAACAAATTTAGATGTTTACCCCCCTCACTGTGAGAAGTTGAGTCATCCATCCTCAGCAACTCTGGTGATTAATGTCGTTCAAAAGTTGACAACTTAATAGCTAAAAAAAAAAAAAAAATAGTACCTTACTCTTTATTCAATTTGTCTTTGTTGGATTGTTAGTGGAGATAAATATTTTTGAGATGTTTATTATTACTTGAACATCTTTTTGGTTCTAGAGTTTTTGTATGTGAGTCTATATTGTATCTTCTCTTTGCCCAGCTATATATTGGAATGACTTTTTCTTAATTTTCTTTCTCGATTAAAGATATTAATATCTTGTCTTTGTGTTACAAACATTATTCCCATTTTGTTTATACCTTTCATATTTTTGTGTGCTTTAGACAATATTTATGATCTCTTTCTGACATTTATGAGCAAAAAATACTCATGGGGAAAATTTATAAAAAAAAACAAAAATAAAAATGTAAACTGCAAAACAAACTATGTTTTGAGTTCCATCAGAAATAATCACTATTACATTTTGGTGTAGTTCTAGCTACTGTCACTAAAATGTTACAACCTTTTTTATTTTAAAATTGGAATTATATAGTATACGTTATATTGTAATCTGCTTTTGTGGGCATTTTCTTCGTTTCTTCAGTAGTCCTATAAGATGTGATATTTAATAGCTAGAAACTGTCCCATTTTGAAGTTGCAATCTATCATTCTAAACAGTTACCAATTGTTAGGAATTTTAGATACTTCAAAATATTAACCAGAATAAACACTGCTACAGTGAACACTCCTCCAAGTACAGAAAACAACAAATTATTTCCTTTGGATATAATTCTAGGAGTGGAGTTGTTAAGTTCATGATCTGCCCATTTTAAAGAGTGGGCTCTGGATTTATAGGTCTGATTATGCCTTTTTTTTGTTTATTCTTTTTTTTTTTTTAGATTCTACATGTGAGTAACATCATGTGGTGTCTGTCTTTCTCCATTTGACTTATTTCATTTAGCCGGATATGCTCTAGGTCCATCCATGTTGGTCACAAATGGCAAAATCTCATCCATTTCTATGGCTGTGCAATATTCCATTGTATATACAGAGAGATCACATCTTTATCCATCCATTTATTGATGGACACTTGGCACAGGATTAAAAGGCACAGCATAGGGAATACAGTCAATGGTATTGTAAAGTAATTGCATAGTGACAGATGGCAGCTACACTTGTGGTGAGCACAGCGTAGTGCATAGAGAAGTTGAATCACATGCTATACACCTGAAACTAAGGTAACATGTGTGTCAACCATACTCAAGTATTTTTTTTAAAGAGCGTGATGGTGATGGATTCTAAGGAGGGCACGTGTTGTGATGAGCACTGGGTGTTATACGCAACTAATGAATCATTGAACACTATATCAAAAACTAATGATGTACTATACAGTGGTTAACTGAACATAATAAAAAAAAATAAAGAGTGTGATTAAAAATGACTTAATTGTCCTTTAAGAAGGTTGGCCAAATTCCCCTTCCATCCGATGTCTATGAGGGTCGGAAAGCCTAAAAGCCAACAGTGACATAGATGAGTCTTTTACACATGATGTGCTTCCTAAGGGTGCTTTTCTCTCCCGTTTCTTCCCTTCAAGTAGATATTCTGAACTATTGTGAAGTTTCACATCAAGCCTTTGGGGGTTACAAAGCTGTTAATTTTAACTGTTTATTCTGTGGAGGATATGCCTGTATGAGATATTTCTATTTTAAAACAACATGCAGGCTGACCCCTCTCCCCCCAAACCACTGTGTCTTTCCCTCTGGTTCTCTCTCTTAATCACGTTTTCATAATTTCCTTATGGCCATCACACGGCGTGACAAGCCCCATGCTGTGTCCATCAGGGCTGGTTAGGGCTGCCGACAGCTGATATTTTCCAAAGTGACAGTGCAGTGTTGTGCTGGGACCAAGGCATTCTAGGAGGGAAATCATGCCGGGTGAGCTTGGGCATGTGGCTGGATGGCAGGAGGAATGTATGGATTATCTTGGCGCTCTGGTCAGCAGACACAAGAGTGCCGAGCGTCCCTACACAGAGGGTACAGTTAGCAACCAAGATCATCTTTTATTCAAAGGAAGATGCACAGAATTGGAGGCAGGAGTCTGACCAAGTGAGGTTTAAGTTACTCCAAATATCAGCAATGATGCTTATCATAGTGCTTGCTATGGTCTACAAACTTTGCTGGGTCTCAGCAAACTAAGGATTATAGGCTAAATCTGGCCCACTGTCTGTTTATCTAAATACACTTTTATTGGAACAAAATCACACTCAGTTGTTGGCATATGGTCTGCTGCTGATTTCACACTATAAAGTAGGAGTTGGGTAGTTGTGACAGAGACTGAAGGACCCACAAAATCTTGTCCAACTTCTGGTCCCTCATCTCTTCTTGACCAACACTTTCTGAGAGCAAGGGCATGCCTTGCCCAATCTTATATAGTCGGCACCATGGGACACATGGAAGGTGCTCCAATAGAACATAAAAGTAAGAGGCACCCCAGATAGTGGGACACTTCCAAAGGGAGGCTGCCCGACAAGCACGGACCAGGGGATAGACTGACCGGACTTGGAATCCTAATTCTTCCCGTGACTCGTGGTGTGGCCTTGGGTAAGTCACTTCACCTCTTGAACTACTTGCTGGTGAGATGGGAAACAAAAACTTCCCTGCAGGGTCATCTTCGTGCTTGAATAAGAAAGTGAAATACCCAGACTTCCTCTGCTCATTGTGTTTGGAATCAAATGGCGCAAAAAAATAATTTTTTAGCTTATTTCTTGTTATTCTCAAAATTTGAAAAGATGCTTATTTTATCAGTACAATAGGAGGAGGATGAGTGGAGCTGCAGTCCTGCCTGAGGGAGGACTGAACATAGAGAAGGGGTGATGGCTGGATTGCCCGGCACCATGATCCAAAGGGAGACGAGGATGTGACCAATGTCATCGAGCCTCAGCCCACAGCCTCCCTGGCCATTTAGGTTGTGTTGATGGAGCATAAAGATTCGGCCCAGGTGTCATCACCATCTCTCTTAAGACAGATTAAGTGGGGTTGTGAGAGCTCAGGTTAACTTAACTAGGGCCAAAGCGTTACAAATGTGGGGGCTGGGGTTCAAATGTGGAAGAGCTACCACTCTCCTGCCCAGGAGCTGCTCACAGGGGCATGAAGACGGATAAAATGGGCACAAGGGCTGTGAACGGAGGAGACAGAGCGAGAGAGAGGGAGAGGTTACTCCCATCTAGCGGGGTTACACCCATATTTTCCCAGTCCTGTGTGACTTTACAGGGGGTTTGGGGAATCAGAAACCCCACCACCATGGTGGATGTGAAGGTCACTGACCCCTTTCCTCATTCTAGTCCTGGTCAAAACCTGAACGTGAACTATGCAAACAGAATCCATTCTTTGAAGTGAACATTTTTAACACTCTCCAGGGCTCCCGTTTGACTTGAGGGTTGGAGTTGGGGCTTGTGCTGTCCAACCTGATTTATCCATTGTGCCAAATTCCAGCTGACAAGAACGGGGGGGGTGGGCTGTGTTTCAGGAAGGCTGTCCTTTTCAGAGTGTGTGCTGGTGGCTTCCAGGGGCTCTTCAGGTTCTCCCATTTCTCACAGGTCAGAGAGTTCAGGGACCAGCTCTGCGATGCTCCTTCCCCACATTTTTTTGGATTCTACAAGGTAGAATCTAGGGGTCAGGAAGTGTGACCCCTAGAAATGCCTTGAGGCCCTCATCTGGATCTTAATTTCCCCTGCCACCTTCCCTGTCTAGGACACAGCCAATGTGTGGGGGAAGAGCTAGGAAAGATTACATGCAGACCACAGCATTGCAGAGGACTGTAGAGTACTGTCAGCTCTCATGAGCGAGAAGGAGGGATTGAGCATACTATGGGGTTTGGTGGTGGACACAGGGACAATTACCACCTGCTTTGGGGGAGGGGGCGGGAAGAAATGGGTAGACCAAGGCTCAGAGGATGATGACAGAGGTATGACACAGTTTGCATTTGAACTCAGTTCTGTTGGACTAAAAAGTCGTGTGTGTGTGTGTGTGTGTCCATCCTGCCCACCAGGACTCTGAAAAACTTCCCTGTAGCTACTGTGTCTCTATCAGAGGGTTTGGGGCTTTTTGTCTGTGGAGGTAGCTGCCAGCTCGGGAATCAGTGATTGAGTTCAGCAGGTGCTTCTTGTGCATTATGTATGCACAAAGCCCTGTGCGGGGCCCTGCGGGGGACATCCAGAGAGGAAGATTTAGAACGTCACAGCCAGCAAGGGACTGAGCGTCCAGTGAGAGAGGCAGGCCCACCCGCGTTCTGCAGAACCACCCAGTGTAATAGGCATGGGTTCAATGGAGCCCCTGTGCCCACAGCACAGGGCATATGGTTACACTGGGAGGGATGATGGAACAATGGACTCTAAGCTAAGACATCAGGGAAGCCTTCCTGGAGGAGGCCTTTGGGGGGTTGGGCTTGGAGGAGGAGAAAGACCAAACATTCCCCCTGGGGTCTGTGGAAACCGCAGCTGCCTTTCCTTTGACAGAATTAAGGGCAGACTCATACTCTCTGCAGGACCAGCAGGGCTGTCCTCAGTCAGAGCTGCGGACCCTTCCCTGGGCCTTCTAAACCCTGGAAGCCTCCAGCCACAAGCTCCTTCCTCTCCACAAAGCCCCGGGGGTTCTCCTCCTCTGCCCGTGCCCTTGGCTTGCTTTTGCACATTCTTATCCCTACACCTATAGCAGACTCTCCTCACTTCATCACGCAAGAGTCTGTTCATCCTTCAAAACACAATTGAGTCAGCTCTTTGGAAACAACTCCTAACCCTTCAGCCTGGACTGCATACCCCTTTTCTGCCTTCTTATAAGAAGCTGGGTTCCTCTGTTTTAGCATTTAATTTGCATGTTCATTTAACAGGTATGTATGGGACACTCCGTATAGCCCTGGTGATAGCAAACAGTGGCTGAGCTTTTTCTGTGTTCTAAGCATTGACATTTAATCTCTGCAATAATCCTCAGAGGTGCATCATTATCTAGGTTTCCTGGACGAAGGAATTAAGGCGTAAAGATGTTAAGTAGCTGGTTCAAGGTCACATCACTGGCTCTTTGGTGAGACACAACTGGGGTGGGAATCTAGGTATCTAGATTCAGGGTGGAGAGTCCAAGTGACATGGCCTTCCCCTGCATGTGGTGCAGCAGACAGGGAATCCATGGAGCACACAGGGATAGCCAAAGCCTTCTAGAATATTAGCCTAGGAGGGGATACAGGTGCAAAGTGCAAAACACAGAATAAAATGTAACTATACTTTATGTGATGTAAAGCAGGGAAACGAACCTCTTCATGTCTGCTTTTCTCATCTGGAAAAGGGGAATAATAAAAGTACACCGTTCATAGTCTAGTGTAAGGATAAAACAAGATAATCTGTGTAACCTGGACTAGAACCTGCAGCTAGCAAGCCCCGCATCAGTACATGTAGGCTATGCTTATTACATTTTATCTCTACTACCCTCTTAGAGACAGGCCTGCAGAAAATGCTTGCAGAATAAATGCATGGATGGAATTAGAAGCTGGAAGAATACAGTGCATTCATCCCAAGTGACCTTGGCATATTATATTTAAGAATGGGTTTTAATATTCCTGCCTTGTGAAGCCCCCAGAAGATGAAATGTTTTCTGGGAAGCAGACCCCCAAGCCTCCCTGTTCTCTCTCAGCCTTGGGGGCAGCTAATATGGCAGGTCAGCAGGGCCCTTTCCCGTTTTGTGAGCATTTGTCAGGCAGTCACTTGTGGCTGGAAATGAGCAAATACAATGATGCACATGATCCAATAAAGCGGTGGAAATCTCTATCTAAAACAGCTGTGTGGGTACCAGCTGCTTGGTAACAAATACATCTTTAATGAAATCAAACAATCCAGCAGGATTTATTGATTGAGAACAATTGCTTTTAAATACAGTCTAGTAGCCAGGACCGTTAACATTCTTTTTCGTTCGATTAGTTCAGTTGGTTTGAATTAGAGACACTTGGCTATTAGTTAAGAAAAATAAATGCTATTGCTTTTCAGCATGAAAACCCCCACCTCCTTCCCCCTACACTAATGCATGGCAGAGCTACCCAGCAAGAGAGAGTTTTGAGGGAATTACAACTGTTTGTGGGGAAGGGAGTCTTACAGGAAACCAAAGTCCAACAAACTCCAAAATGGGAACCCATGTTGACCCACAGTCTCGAATAAAGGGCAGGGGGTGAGAGGGCTCATCCAAGTTCTCAGAACCTGGCAGTCTACCCTAAGTCCAGGCAGCCCTCATGCTGGACGATGCTTCTAGATCCAGATTTCTCAGCACAGCTATAGGTTTTTGTAGGAAGATGTTCTATTTACTATATAATATGTCTTTATTTTTTTCCTTCTGCTTCTCTTGTTGACTTTTAAAACATTTTGTTTTACCGAAGTTTGCTCAAGTATAATTATACTAGTTTCAGGTGGACAATATAATGTGTCAACAGTTCTATACATTGTCATAACGAAAGGAACCATTGTCCATTCGTCACTAGAATGAGGATGCTGGGAATCACCACGCAGTCTTCCCTCCCACTCCTCATATGAAATTGGTCCCCACACTCTGTGAATTCCACATCCTGCATTTCTTTTGAATCCACCATTACCTCTCATTTCTACATTCTTAGCGAGGATCACAGCATCGGTCATTACCTGGATTAATGCATTCATGTCCTACATTGGCCTCCCCACATTTGTTAATCTCCCTCCTACCCACCCACCAGTCCTGGAAGCTGAGAGGCATTAGCTTGCTAGGGCTGCCATAACACACACCACAGACAGGGGAGCATAGACACCAGAAAATTATTTTCACACAGTCCTGGAGGCTGGAAGTCCAAGAGCAAGGTGTTGGCAGGGGTACTTTCTCTGGAGGGCCCTCTCTGGCTTGTGGATGATCACCTTCTTGCTGTGTCCTCACACGGGCACCCCCCCTGCATGTTGTGGGTATGCTGATCTCCTTTTCTTGAAAGGACACTAGTCATATTGGATCACTGCTCACCCATGTGATCTCATTTTACCTTCATCACTTCTGTAAAGACCCTATCTGCAAAACTGGTCACATTCTGAGGTGAATTTGGAGGGGGGACACAATTCAGCTCATAACAGGGAGATTCTTAAATCACACATATAAGGAGGCTGGCCCTCTACACAAGCTGTCCAGTAGATCCCTATGGTCTTGGGGATAAAGTCAAGTTTCTTAGCTCTACCCACGAGCACGAGGCTTCCCAAAATCTGGGGCCCCGACTTCCCTTCATCCCATCTCTTCTCCCTACTCTAAGATTGGGTCCCTTCTACTTCTGTCCCAGGTGACATTCTCAACACTTACAAATATTAACTCATTTCTTCCTGATAGCAACTGGGATGCAGAAGGACAATGTCAGCGACCCATACTCCATAGGAAACAACTCTGGACAAGCCCCATGTGCTACTTGTCTCGCAATCCTTAAGCACAGCGTCCAGCATCAAATAGATTCTCAATTAAAGATTATAAAATGAAATATTTTCAAACCAGTGTTTGGCTTTTTATGCAGATGTGTGTACTCAGAAGCCAGCCCCCTGGAAAGCAATGGATTTTGGGGAGGAACCTAGGTTTGGAGGCTTACCTGAAACACTGGCTCACTCTCCCGGATCAGGATATTAACCGTGGCTTTCTGGGGGATAAGCACAGGGCTGTCCTTTTGCTGTGAGCACCCACTACTTGAGGCCTCCTTTAGAGACTACCTAACTGATAGCAGGATTCTGTCAGCTTACCTGTGCCAAAGGTGAAATAAGACTTCTTCCCCACTCTTGATGTTTCCTTCCAGGTGGATGGGGCTTCACGAGTCTTGTTATTTATGCCACTTCTCTGGGGGGAGTAGCTGACCGGTAATCTCTGGAAAAACAAGCAGGACATGTTTGGCTCAACCACTGCTTTTCCTACTGGAAGCAAGCATTCCATGGGCAACATCTTATCCCATCTTCCTCTGCCTCCTTCCTCCAAGCCTCCATTATAGGGAGGCCAACCCCCTCCAGTTCTGCTCCTGGCTGGGTGCCACGTCTGGCCTGGTGCGGGCCTTGCCCAGAGCCCCAGTTCTATTACCTGTAAACTCCATTCTCCTCCCCCGAGGCAACGTCAGTAGGGAAGGCAGATTGTGGTCTCTATCCATTCCTCTCATTTCCTGTTTCTCTGCATGTTTGGATCTCAGACAGAGAAGACAGATGATATTAAAGGCTCTGTAGTCGGGTGTGGCTGTCTGGATTACTGAGATATTTGAGGACATGGGATAGATTCGGAATGATTGCAGCTAGGATGGGCCTGGGTGGGTGGGTGGGGCCTGTGCTCTATGGGCGGGGCGTTTTGACCTTGGCAGAAACTCAGAGGGGCCAGGAGGGCCTTGCCAGCTGTGTAGCTGACTTTTAACTGCCAGAGTCCAGGAGGGGGGCGGTAGGTCTTGGGGTACGTGCTGCTTTGACTTTGGTGGGTGATCACAGCTTATGATGACTTTTTGCACAGCGGAGCTACTTTCTTTAGAAGCAAGCTGCATATCCTTGGCTGCAAAAAAGCCCAGAGGCCGTGTGAATGGCTTTAAGCAGAAGGAAACCAGGAATGGGAGCGCCTCTGGAAGGTCACGTGGCTGTTGCAGGTGACCTCAGCAGATGTCGCCCACATGGGGCCTGCGGAGCATGTATGTGCTCGCTGGGCGGGCTGCAGTAAAGGTGTGCGCATTGGGCAGCCGCTGGCAGCCCACGGGTACACCTGGACCTTGAAATACGCATGAGCATGAGACAGAGGTCTCAGGGAGGGTAAAGACCTTCCGCTGGCGTACCTGCTCCAGATGTGGACGTGGCTTTACCTAACCAGGCACAATAGGAGCAGAGACCCGGCTGCAGGAGGGAGAGGCTTTCCACGCACGCTCGCGGAGGAACTTTCGCGGCCTTTGGTCTGCACGGGGGCGACACAGTAGCCCCACAGAGGTCGGAAGCAGTCCCGGTCAGGTGTGCGAGGCAGCTCCAGACAAGCCACATTAGCCCGGTTTCCGTGAGAGGAACAAAGGAAAGACAGAGACTTATCTCGCTTTTGGAGAGAAGGTGATGGCAAGAAGAGATGCTTCTCGTGGCCGGGACACTGCGGAGCTGAGAATTGGCAGCAGAGGCCAGAGGTCCAGGCTTCACTAGGCTCAGAGGGCTATAGGCGTAATGATCCAGCAGGGCTGCGGTCTGCTGAGCATCATTCCCCAGCCAAAGCCAATGTGGGGACATGTGAACACAGGTCCCTTTTTAAGATATCCCACAGCAAGAATGCCAATGACCACTGTGTCCCAGCTCTGAATGCCTGTTTGCCAGAAAGGGTAGACACGGTCCCAGGGGACGGAGCCCACACTCAGGTTCCTACTGTGGGGCAGGAACACCAAGCTGGGCGGGAAGATGGGCATCAGGAGGTTGTGCATGTCAGCATGAGAAGGAGAAGCCGCTATGGGGAGGCGGGATGGCCAGGCAGGTCTTAAAAGTGGTGAATACACAGAACACACTTTAAGTTACTGATGGAAGGGTTTCCCATTTGAGTTTAATTTCCCACATTTTGGGCTACAGATAACTGGCACGGTTGGTCTGGCAACTGGACCCGCTTCCAACAAGGAGGGTTTTCTCAACCTCCTTCCTTCACTGAGCTGCTGTAAGAACTTGGATGGCCCTGACCACTGCCAGAGGGGACATCGTTTTTCCTGGGACAACATGCTTTGGGACTGGGGGGTGGGGTTTGTCATTTGGTGGCTTGGGGAACAGGCTTAATCTTGTCAGTTCTATCTGCCCTATTAATTCTTTCAACTCTTTAAGGAGCGAGGGGCTCATAAGAGAACTGGCACTGAAGTAAGACACTGAAGAAATCACACTCATTTCAGCAGGAGATGACCTGGTTAAGGAACCCCAAGTGCCCCCCCAGAATCCAGGGCTCTTCCGACCAAGGCTGAGCAGCATAAGAAATCCGGGAAGAGCATTCTGACACTTTAACCTAAAAATTTTGAACTTCGGACTTTTAACTCAAAAGGACCCCAAATCGCCTGATTTTAGTCAGTCTTTAATTTCTTTGCAATTTCAACTTGCGAGGGGACTGACTCTCCAGACCGTACCTTGTCTCAACAGGACCTTGAAAATGGGTGAGGTTTGTATCCAAGTTGGGGCAGCTCAAAAGTTGGTGCTTGATAAGTGGAGAGTCCATGTGTCTTTTATTACCAGCCTGGTTCTTCTTGGTTCATTTCCTCTCACTGCAGAGCCTCTGATGGATGCACAGGGTGGCTGGAGATCATTCAGGACAGGAAGAGGGGAATGAGTCAAGTTCAGACTCAGTGGAAGAAGTCTTGCTGTTGACCCACTTTAGAGCTTTCTGGTGGCAACATCTAAACTGTTCCAATGTGGCCCCAGGAGCCACATAGAGGAGGGGCTGGTGTCAGGCCATGAATGTGGGACGACCCAACAGACAGCTGCTCTGTTGATCTCTTTCCAGAGGCTGGTGATATTACACACTTGATTTCCAAGCCCAGTGTGTTAGTTAGGAACATGCTGATCTGCCTCCTGCCTACTCCCATTTTTCCTTCCAAGTGGACGAGGCTTATTGGCATCTCTGCTCTGGCTTCCCCTCTGTCTCCTTCCTGACTGGTAAATGTGGGAATGAGCAGCATGCACGAAATGCACATTCTTCCCCAGAAGCCACCCCCCCATCAGCCCCCATCACGGACAGGTGAGCCCCAGCCCAGCAAAGCCTATGGCTGGTGGGCAAAGTAGGCCCCTTGCCAAGGTCATTTAGCAGGCCCTTCTCTCATCCGGAGCTCTGTCCTCTGACTGAGATTCATTGTAGTAAGAGATATGTTGGTCTTGATCTGTTTTATTCCTTGTCTTTTTCTTCACTTATTCTGAATCTAAGTAGAGTAGGACAAGTGGTTGCTTTTTACTAAGCAGAGACCTGAGGCACCTCTACCCCAATATCCATTTCCAGGAAGTTTTCACAGACTCCTGGCATACTGGTGGAAGGGAGCTATTGAGAGCCACACGACAGAGGAAGGAGGACCCAGCCAGGGCTCTGCACACCCCGAGGAGTGCTCTTTGTCCAGCACTACCCACTCTGTCATCTGTGACATCTCTCCAGTTCGGGAATGTAGTCGCCACCGGCCACAGGCTCTGGGTGCCATGCAGGGCATGCATGTTGTCTCATTTAATCTTCAAACTAAGGCTGCTCACCTCCCTCGGGAGGTGGGGTATCATAGAGGACCTGCCAGGTTACATGGCTCCTAACATGGTGGAGCTGACACCCAGTCAAGGTTGGGTTTCAAATCTTGTGGTTTGCTCCGCCAGAAAGGCAGTGCCTCTCCTTCCTGGGCGCAGAATCGGCAGATCCAGGCTCCGTCTCTGACGTTGCCACACAAGCGATGGAGTTTGGGGATGTCCTTGAACCTCCCAGGCTCAGACCAGACCACCTGAGCCAAAACCAGAGTCATCCATAGGAGCAAATGCAGCTATGAATATCACAGGGCATTTGAATAGCAAAAGTGCCAAGCTAGACTGAGTGATATCTTCAACTATCATGGCTGGCAAGGACACAGTAGGAGAAAACCCCTTCCCTGCTCTTCAATTTTCCATTTCAATGCTTGTAAAAGCTTTGGTGTCACAAATACCTCCTCCAAGTCTTTAGAAGTTCAACTTGCATTAGGATTTGACAAGGAAGTCCTTTGCTCCTGTTTTCTTCTCTTTCAAGATTAAAAGAAAAGTCTAAATACAGACAGCCTTCTGCTTCCCATAGTGCAGTTTCAATATAAGCAGAGTGAAGGCTCCGTTAGCCCGATGCAGCCTTGTGCCCCCCAGCTGTTCTCAGCCCCTGCCCCTCCACGCCCACCTGTATGTCCATTGCAGGGCCAGGAGGGACCCCACCACGGCTTTGTGGCGGTGGGGGGGGGGTTGTCTTCTATTCAGCTGTTTGATGTTCCTTTAGCTTCAAACCTTCTTCTCTTTGTTCTCTGTCTTTCCTGTGTCTCGAACTTGGCAGCCTTTCATTCTGGACCAAACCCGCTCCCTCCAACCTGCCCCACCGTCTTCTCAGGGCCTGCAGGCAGCACTCCTGTGGGGACCCGGTGGGGACCCGGTGGGGCATGTGAGGCCAGCTGTATGCAGCTCATGTGAAGCTCCTGCAGAGAGAACCCAAGCTGTTCAGGGCGTAGTCCCCATGCTTCCTCCTGCCTCCAGATTTGTGTCCCCCACCCTAGCCCTCTCCCCGTCTTGAATGCCGACATCCACCCTCAGGTACCCCACTGCTTGTCAGAACCTCACCCTCAAAAGCTTAACAGACTCCCAAAGCTGGATCTTCCCAGAACGCCTGCAGGGCTCCTCAGGACAGAAGGAATCTTTTCTCATCCACACTCCCATGGATTTGACTCACGATTCTATAAACCACATCCCTCTTAACTACCTCTCTACCTCTCGTTGATACTTGTGCGTTAGCCCATCTCCCAGAGGAATGTGAATTCCCCAAAGGTAGGGACCACTTTTTATTGGCATTCATGCCGCCAGCCCCATCCTTTAGGCCCCAGCATAGAGTCTTAGACATGGCAGGATCCAGTGAACACCACTTGAAATGATGGAAATTAAATTCCTTTTTAGGGACAACCCGTGTCAGAAAAGTACCAGCTGGTGGCGCTTCGGGCTCTGCCACCAGGTTGCTGGGTGAGCTTGGAAAATGTTAAGTTTACTTAAGCTCTCAAAGTTGATTTCTTCACCTGTGAGGGAAGCTAATAATGCAAATTCCAGTGAATCTTGCAAAGAACAGGCAGTAATGTATTACATAAATCGCATAGGTGAAGAGGTGTCTCAGGCCATGCCACCCTTAATAACCCTTTCCCTGGAGCTTCCCTGTACCCACTTAGAAGGCCATTGTGTAAATATTTTTAGCTTCTACATTTCTGAAAACACTGTTTTTTGCCTCTCTTTTTATTTGCCTTTCCCGTTCTATGTGATCTATCCAAGGACTTGAACATTTTTATTTGGTGGGGGGGTTGTATTAGGAGAAAAAAATGTAGGATGATCTGAAATGCCTTCTAAAAACTGTTTTTAGGAGTGGTAAGATACACATAACAAAATTTACCATCTGAACTATCTTTAAGGGGCATAAAGTATGTTCACATTATTGCGCAAACATCAACACCATCCATCTCCAGGACTACTTTCCCCTTGAGAAACACTAGACATTATAAACATTAACTCCATTAAATACAAATTCTGCCCCCCACCCCTCCAGCCCTACTTCCAGACCCTGGCAGCCCATTCTACTTTCTGTCTCTATGAATTTGTCTATTCCTGGTTCCTCAGATGAAATGGACTCATACAGTATTTATCCTTTTGTGACCAGCTTATTTCATTTAGCATAACATTCTCAAGGTTCATCCCTGTTTTAGCAGGTGTCAGAGTCTCACTTGTTTTTATGGCTAAATAGTATTCCATTGTATGTATAGACCATGTTTGCTTAGCCATTTGTCTATGATGAACACCTTGCTTCCACCAAAATGACTATTTTTTTGATCCATACAAATTGATGGAAATATTTTTCCAGAATCTTCTCCCTACCTCCCCAATAAGATAGGAGTCAGAGTGACCTTGGTTCATGTTTCAGCTCAATTTTTAATAGATCTGTGGCTTTGGTTCATAATATCTAACCTCTATGAATCTCAGTCCTTTAATATTTACCTGGATAACAATACCTGCCTGACCAGGTGAGTACAAGAGACTGAGGCCATTTATCGTGTTCAGCTGTGGGTCCTGGCATGCTAGCTAAGTAGTGTCTGCTATTCTTAGCTTTTTGGGCTCTTGTAACACCAAATTCTGAGCACTTCCCTTTCTTAGTAACTCCCTTACTCAAGAAAGACTTTTGGAGTGGCCATTGCTCTTCACCCTCATCACGGGGCTCTGCAAACACTCTGGGTAATGCATTCAGGGACACGTGGTTATGGGATTGCTTCTTTGGCTCCAAGTTTATTATTGTTTTCTGTGCTTCAAAAAGAAAACTGAAAGAGTTTTGACACCTGCCCTACAAGGCCCTCTAATTACCCTGTTCTTACTTTCTGAAATGTCTCCTGTTGTTCAATGCCACTGAATTTAACAAATGCTCTCTGAGCATGATCACTCTGCACCAGATACCCTGGTCATGATATGGTACCAGGTGATGACCTGGGCCAGGGCCTGCCCCCCACAAACTCACCACTAATAGGGGGCACATATACCTGCAGTCTTATCTCTCTAATACTCAACAGAATGAGGCACAAAAAAGGATTGTTTGCCATTCGTGGTGCATTCAACTGCAGGACTTGAAATGAGACATAGGCTTTCCTATGGCTGCATGACCCTTGGAACAGGACTCAGCCTCTTTAGCTGTCAAGTGAGGACATACCTCCCTTAAAAGGCCCTTGTGCCAGGAATACAAAGGAACACATTCCTGATGCTTGCAATAACATGGAAAATCCGATGTGTGTTATGCTAAGTGAAAGAAGCCAGACTCCAGAGTCTACAAATTTACGGTTCCATTTAGATAATGTTTTGGAAGGAGCAAGACTTTAGGGAGTGAAATCAGATCAGTGGATGCCAAGGGTTGGGTCTGAGGGCATGAGGAAACATCAGGCAATGGAAATATTCTCTATCCTGATTGTGGTGGTGGGTAATGGCTGAGTATTTTGCCAAATTCTTAGAACACTGTACCTTAAAAGGGTGAATTCTACTGAATGTAAATTGTACTTTAATAAATAAACAAACAAGCAAAAAAGATTGCAGTGGACTAAACGAGATCATCTCTAATGACAGAAACTGCCACGATGCCTAACACCCAGTGGGTCCCCCATAAGGATTTTTCTCATCTATTCAAACCAAAGAAAAGAGGATCTTTTCTGAAGTGTAGAGACCCAGGTTCGATTCCAGCTCTCTTCCATTTATTAGCTTTGCAACTTTGGACAATCTGCTTAAATTTTCTGAAGTTCTTCACTCAAAAAATGGAAATAAAATGGTGATTTTGTAAGGTAAGAGTTTGTGAGACCTAAAGTCAGGGTGTGTCGCATTGAAAGTTTTATTTTATTTTTAAACACACTGACACTATGCTTATTGTACATGCTGTGACACTATGCTGAAAATACTAATTGATTTAATCCCTACTATGGCCCCATCTTGCAGATAAGGAAACTGATCATAGGAAGGCCAAGTACAGGACCAGATCCACCTATGGTGTGGGCAGGGTTAGGTGCAAAGCCAGGAGGGTGGGTTCCAGAGTCCTCACTTTCATCCCCACTCAGCTCTGCTTGTCTCATTGACTAATCATTTACAACGAGCCCCCTTGATGCAGAAAATCACTTCTGTGCAGTTGTATGTGTTAAAAATCCTACCGGGAGAAGCAAGTCTTTTATTCTTTTCCAGTGAAGTCCCTCACTGGAACTTTGTAATCATTTCTGGATGATGGAACTGGTTCTTAGGATGCTAGGCATGCACTGGGGCAGCTGAGGTATGACTTGATTCCAGACCGTCTGTCCCCAGATCTTGGCCTTTCCTATTCAACATCAGAGTCTGCTTAAACCTTGGCTTCCTCGTCCACACTGCAGCTAGAAATAAGTTTCCAGGCAAAGGTTTCTAAATGAGAACCTAGATAAACCCTCTCAAAAACTGCTGGCAGAGCTGAATTGCTAAGATTTTTTTCCGAGGACAATTTGGTGATATTTGTAAAATGTTTTAGCAATGAACCTTGCTTTGACTTAACAATTTTAATTCTTGGGATTTTTGCTAAAGAAATAATCATATATGGGCAAGGATCTATAGACAAGCAACTCTAGTACATTATTTATGCTGCTGAAATTCTGGAAACATATTAAACACCCACCAGTAATAGAGTAGTTAACTAATTTATGGAGCAGCCATAAAATGGAATACTAAGCAGCCATTAAAAATCATATTTTAGAAGGCTACTTAATGACATGGAACATGTTCATAGTGCATTTGAAGAGAAAAAGCAGGATTAAAATAAAATTATGCATATATGGCTATAGAAAATAAGACTAGAATAAAATACACGAATAAAATAAAATACATGAGGAAGTTTATAGACCAATCAAGGAGAGAGGAGTAGGGGTGGTTTTATTTCTGGCTTGTTGCTTTCCTTTATTTCTAAATTATATATGTATATTTATGATTGGCAGAACACCACACACCATTACAACTGCTAAAAGCGTGAAAGGTTCTCTACTCCCTTAAGGATGAAAATATAAGTAGGTCATGTTGGGTTCTTTATGGTAGGTCTACACAGTGACTTTGTTTCCCCAAACTCAGTATCAAGTGTCCCCTTGGATACCTGACTTTTCCCTACGTAGACTATATGCAAAGGTGATATTGGTTAGAGACCTGGTGCTCCATAAACCCTCCAGAACACAAATAACATTGGATTTTAGGGTGGTTAGAAGGGAGACCTGGGCGTTGCCTCCCCGCTGGCCCACAGTGCAGGAATCTTTAAGTCCACAGCCCTGACGAGAGTCCACCTGGGCTTCTTCAGGGCCAGGGCCTCACAACTGGGGGCTCTCAGACTGCTGTGCTACTCAGGTTGACTGGAGCTTCTTCAGGGCCAGAATCTGTGGTGGTCTCTGTCTCCTGGAGCCACGTGGGATGAGTCAGTCTCCTTGTATAAGTGATAGTCCTTCCAAAGTCGGAAAACAGGCCTGTGTCCCTTGGGCCATTTCTTTCCCAGACACACGTGTGAGGAAGACTGGGGGGCTTACGTCAGTATCAGTCAGCAGTATAGATTGGCCGACAGAGATCAACTGTGAAGGGATTTCCTCCTCCTCAGGAAGCTCTCCCCATTCTCAACCCCCCCAACAGACCCAGGGTTCCACCATCTGCCTTTTACCTCGACTTCTCACCATGCTGTGATGATGAGGTCCCTTTCCTCAGCACATTGTGATTTCAAGTCAAGGGACTTTCTTCAAGTCTTCTCTACAACCCAGGGCCTAAAACAGAGGTGGGTATCCATTCATCCACTGAGTCATGCAGCACACATTGGCTTAAGATCAACACTGAGCCAGGCACCTGGACCAGGTACTGAGTCACTCTGAGTATACAGCTATAAACAAAACAGATGGGAGCCTTCCCTGGATGGAGCTCATAGTCTGTGGAAGAAGTCAGAATATAAATAGATGATAGATGGATAGATAGATAGATAGATGATAGATAGGAAGGATGGGGGGATGGGCAAATGGATTACAGGCATGGATGGGTGGATGGATGAGTTAGATGGATGGATGGACAGATGGATAGACGGATGGATGGGTAAGTAAATGGCAGGTACCAACTATTTTACATTATAATATGAAGAGAAAGAAGAGGGAGTAGAAAGGAGATATAGTGAGCATGAAAATCGTGTAGCAGTTAGGAGCAAGAATTCTGGAGCCAGAGAGTACAAATCCTGGCTCTACTTCTCATAGGCTGTGTGAATGTCAGCACGTTTTGTATGTTTGTTTGTTTATTTGTTTGTTTGTATTTTTGTCATTGTGCCTCAATTTCTTCACCAGTCAAGTTAGGATTAAATGAGTTTATTTCTGTGGGATGTTGAAAGCATGCACACACGGGTAAATGGTGGTGGTTGTTGTTATTGTCAAGATGTGTATGTAAGAGAAAGTGGGGGACCAGGGAAGACTTTTCTGGGGGAAATGGAGAAATGGCTCCTGAGACTTTAAGGATGAGTAAGAAATGACCAGGAAGCACGGGGAGAGAGAGGGAGAAGAGCATGAATCAGGACTCCAGGCTGACAAAGAGCTTGGTGCATGCCAAGGACCAAAGGCCAGGGAGCATGGGGTGTGAGGGCAGAGGAGAGAAGGCCCAGAATCCCTGGGGAAGCCAGAGGCTCCGCTCCTGCAGGACCTCCCACACCACTTCCCGTTTGGTTTGAGAGTGTCAGGAAACCCTGGAGGATTGAAGTATGGAAGGGCCACATCTCCGTTTTCAGTCTCTCTGGCTGCTCAGTGGGAACGGAGGCTTGGGAAGAGGCTGGGCAGGGTTAAGGCAGTGGTGGGGCGTGCTCCAGGGGCAGAGCTAATGATTGGCCATGTGGGACTTTGTGAAAATGAGGAAAATAGAGCATACACACAACTTCTTGGGCACGGGCAGACACAGCCTGGGTGCCAAAGGATAATGCAGGGGCAGTGGACATAAACTGAGTTTAGTCTGTGTTAACAACCTCTTTTCAGGAGCCCTTATTAAAAAAAGGGCTTATGACACTTGTTAAAGATAGCGAAGCAGACTTTATTCAGGACGATTCTGATCAGTGTGAGGACCACTGTGATAGAATTTTGCAGTGGGGAAAAGAGGGTGGGCTCAAGTCCAAATACAAGTGGGAATTTACAACCAAGGAACAGGGAGGGGATCAGTGGTTGGAAAATTTTCTAGAGGGGAGGACTCTGGCTAAACTGGCCTAACAGTAATCTTGCTGAAGACAGGCCAGAGTGATCAGACATCCCCTGGGGGATGATGAAGGATGAGGAACTCTGCCAAAAAAAAAAAAATATTGAGAAATTCCAGTCTTAGGTATATACTCAAGGAGACTAAAAACAAATGTCTACATACAAATTCTACCTAGATGTTTATAGCAGAATCATTTGTAATAACCACAAAGTGGAAACAACTCAAATGTCCATCAAGAAATAGATGAGTCGATAAAACTGTGGTATCTCCATAAAATGGAATATTATTTGACCATAGAAAGGAATGAAGTTCTGACTTGTGCCACGTGGTTGACCCTTGAAAACATGATACAGAGTGAAAGAAGCCAGACACAAAAGGTGTCATATTGTGTGGTTCCATTTACATGGAATGTCCAGAATAGGCAAATCCATAGAGATAGAAAGTAGATTAATGTTTGCCAGGGACTGAGAAATGGGAAAAAGACAGTGACTACTAATGAGTTTTACAGGATTTCCTTTTGGAGCAATGTGAATGTTCTGGAATTAGATTTGGTGATGGATTGCCCAACTTTGTGACTATACTAGACATGAATGAATGGCACCCTTTAAAAGGGTAAGTTTTATGATATGTGAATCCTATAGCAATAAAGCCATTATTAGAAAAAATACAAAAATTATGGGGAAAAAAGTACCGTGTACTTAGAAAAGACAGCCAAGTGCACTTTAAGCTTATTACCTAAGTTGGATAATACGGAATGTTCACAGATATATTTTATATGTATTTTTTATAATAGTAAAACCAACCTATATAATAATGTTATCGCCTGATTTTAAGTTTAATTTATTGTGACTATTTTTCTATGTCGGAAAATAGCAGTACACTATACAATATCATGTAGCAGGGAGTGTTCCATGCAGAAATCTATAGTGAGCCATTCATCGAGCCATAGCTATGTAAGTGGTTTCGATTCCTACACTTTATAAATAATGCTTTATGAACATCCCAGGCACATATCTTTGCATGCTTCCCTAGCAATTTTCTCCACTTCCATTCCTAAATCAGAATTTTTCAGACAAAGCCTCTCTACAGGTTTTTGGTGACTGCGATGCATTGGCAGATTGTTCTTCATCCAAGCTGTGCCATTTTGTTGCCCCGCTGGTAGGACATGGGATTGATTCTCACTTGAGTTTACATACCCTTGGCATGGGTTTTGCTTGGCTGAACAGGTCCTTTTAAGGCTCGGAGACAGGATAACTGGAGTGAAGATTCTGTTGGTCAAGGTATGGTTCCTACTTCTTGCTGGCCTAGGTCTGACTTCCAAGGTGAATCTCTCCCTGTTCTGTGACCATTAAAGCCTCAGCTAAAGAATGAGGAAGAAAAATGACAATTGAGTTAAGTCAGGGCTAATTGAAGCTGAGCCTTTTCAGCATTTGGAGGTGCTGAGGATGTCAGCCCTGAGTCATCATGGGCTCTGAGTCTGGTAAACGACATGATCAAATGACACTTAATCTTTCTGTAATTAATTGAGGATCTATAAAAATAGCGTAACTGGCAAACTGTCCTACAATTAGCATATTAATACAGTGACCCTTGCCAGGTGAGCAGCCTGGATTTATATGTGGGTGTTGTGCTGGGACCCATGGCTGGAAGGCAGATCAGGTGCAGGGAAGTATCTGAGCCCCATTATCTCATCGACGGGTTGCTTTGTTCCAAGACAAGGATTAGTGCTAATAATTTCTCCCCAGAGAAGCACTATCTAAATCCAGGTTTTCTGCAGAGTCTGTAAATACGGCCAGAGTCCTACTGGGGAGCAGAGAGGAAAGGCACACGTAAGTAGGTCAATCTGAGTGCTTTTGTGCACCAACAATGACGGAAAACATCAAAGTTTCCATATCGCTTAGGCAATTGTTCTGTTTGTATTGACCAACTAAGCTAGAAAATCCAGGAGGGAGATGATTTACAGTATTCAAAGCCATTGAGTCTCCTGAAGCCTAAATAAATAAATAAATAAATAAATAAATAGTTAAAGAAAATAACCAGACCCATTCACACGGAGTTGGGTGTGTCTGAGTGATGGATGGGTCTTTTTGCCCCTTTCTCCCTCTTGCCTTGCTGTAACTGGATCTGAGGGAGCCCTGCACGCTTTGTGGCAGCATGTTTGAGAAATGGTTAGGTTTTAAGTGTGTCCTCTGGTCCAGTTCACTATAAGAACATCTTATTTAGGACCCCACTTAAGTGAAATTGGGTGGTAGAAAAGAAACATAGGCGGTGGACCGGGGGCTTGGGCTCTAGGCCCAGTCTGGCAAATGACTTTGTGTGCGACTAGAGGCCAGTGCCTCCTCCCTCCTTTTTGTGTGTCACTGTGTTTAAACTTAGCAAGTGGGCTGAATGGCTTCTAGGACCCCTCCTCCATTACAAATGATAATAAGATTAACACTAAGGTCACATAGGAATAACTTGGGGAGGGATGATAAAAAGGCAATGTGTAATCTACTGATGCTGGAGGCGCACTAATGACAAGGAATAGATAGATATTTATTCTGTGCCGACTATGTGCCAGGCTCTCTACCGTGTGTTTCCTCACGGAATCCTCAAAACCACCCATGATTTTGGCTATAAGCTCTATTTTTGCAGCTGAGTCAGCTGGGGGGTTACGGAGTTTGCCACTTATCCATGTTTATGCAGCTAGCAAGTAGCAAATGTGGGTCCTTCTTTATATAAAAAGTTAATGGTAGTAGAAAATATCATTTAAAATGTATTTTATAATATTAAAATGTAATAGTGAAACATACATTAGTTTTTCTGTGACTGCTGTAACAAATAATCACAAACTTGCTGAGTAAAAAGAACAGAAAGTTATTCTGTCGGTTTTGGAAGCCCAATGTCGGAAATCAGTGTCACTTGATGGAAATCGAGGTGTCAGCAGGACTCTTGGGCTCCCTCTGGAAGTTCTAGGGGACAATCCCTTCTTTCCTCTTCCAGCTTCTCATGGCTGCCAGCATTACTTGGCCACATCACTCTAACTTTCAGGACCAGCATCTTCAAATCTCTCTCTTCTCTGTCTTCACATTGTCTTCTCCTCTTGGTGTGGTCAAATCTCTTTATAAGGACACTTTTCATTTCATTTGCGTTCCTTTCAGATAATCCAGGGTAATCTCCCCATCTCAATATCCTTAACTGAATCACATTGGAAAAGACTGTCCCCCTGGTTTGGGGTCATGTCGGGTAACATATTCACTGGTTCTAGGGATTAGGACATGGATATCATTTGAGAGATTCTTAGTTCACGCCAACAACTAACTCCTAATTATAACTACACTAAGACTTAGTAGCTGCTAAGGATATTGACCCATATTTTATCCAGTGTTCATGCTTACTCTGAGATACCACCTACAGATAGATGGCTACAGGCTCTGAAATGAGAGCTTTCAATCTAGCCTTCTTAAGCTCTGGTCCCAGACTTTTCCTACCACTTTCCATTGGAGCAGTCTTACTAAAACAGTAGATTTTTTTTTTCCCCCTGGACCAAAGTCTCTCATCAGTGAAGTTACTCAGTTTGCAAAATAAGTAACTTTCCCTCTGGCTACGTGTTCCTGGGATGGAAAGCTGTATTTTCCATTTTGCCCAAATTTGAGTTCTTTAATGGCAAACTCGGTGCTCTGTTTGTGCAAATTATCCTTGTTGACAGTGATGGGCAGACACTCTAATCCCAGAGAATGAATAGAGCCCAGCACCAGAGAAGCTGTCCTTTGCCAGTGTCGCCTGGAGCAGTAGGACTTGTTTTCTACTAATCCAGCCAAGTGCCAGCAAAGGAGGGATCTTTCTCAGGTTTCCTCACCTGGAATTTTCTGGTTCCTGGACCCTATGTGTGTCTGGTCCTCAGTGAACTGATGTAGAGCTCAGCTGAATGGTGCTGGGGACCCAGGTTCTCTATTCCAGGGCATGATTCCACCCTGCCTCAGGCTAACTCCAATGCGATCCTCAAGCCAACCAATGTATCTTTTCAAAAGTGAGGTCAAGGCAGGTTGTTCTGTTCCGTGAATATTGAATGCTAAATAGTATTAATAGTTGAACAATGTTAATGTTCCCCAAAACATGTCCAGTTTCATTCTCTTTCTCTTTTTGCCATCATTCTCATCTGACTGATAGAGTGTGAAAGACAAAGTCTTTTCCCTCCCAGCTCAAACTGAATACAGTTCAGGGGAGCTATTTGTTTCAGATCCCCAGAGACATCTGAAATTGATTTCAGAGGCTGAACACTCAAATTAGACATTTGAAGCAACGAAGATAAATTTGAAGATGAATTTATCTTGTCGAGGCTCAGAGGACAACTGATGAAACATTTATTATTATTATTATTATTATTATTATTAGCCCATAAAGTAGATCCTCATCCAGCTTGTCATTTTCTGGAAACTTAATATGCAAATAAAAATGTAGAATCAAGTACCTACCTATAAGGATTGTGTATCAAGTGTCTGTCTAGGTTTTCCTTGAAACCATGTATGAGTTTGGTGAGCTGAGCTTGGAACGCTGAGGCTCAATGGATGCACCTTCGTTCTAGAACTCCAGCTTCACCCAGTTTGGACTTAATGTAATTTCATATGGGCCATTCTGTTTCACTTGTTCATGAGGTCATGAATACTTGATTTTGTATAAGTTTGGGAATCCTACAGGGGATAATATAGCAAAACACCCCCTTAAAACTAATGTTTTAATTAAAAAAACTACATTTTCAGATTTGTTCATTAGAGGCAAAACATTTTCAAAATAAATGTTCACAGGAATACATTATGGCCCAGAGGGAGGGCCTGCATATGAAATATCACAGAGTAAAGGAAAATAAAAGGTAGAATCTCTTCAAGTATCCCCATAATTTCCTGTGACTTTATTTCATTTTACTCTAGTTTATATATTAAACCTGTACATGGCCCCAGCTTCTTTCTGGAGCATTCCACTGTCCTAGATATTTCATTCTTTTAGATGTGAAAATAATTGTAAATTGCAATATTGGTCTGAGAGGGTGGAAATAAATAGTTGAGTTTTCCGGTGGAATGCAGCAGTCCTTAAAGACACAACACCAACTTTCTGCTGAGAACAAAACCTTCATTTTCAAGGCAGAGACCTGGGATTATGGGGAGGCAGAAGGATGGGAATTCTGTCTTGACTTTTCTACTCCTGACTGACACCTCAGTGGAATGAATTTAACCTTCTGAGATGTATAATTTGTTTGCCAGTCCTTACAACCTACCAGCTTAAATTCTGCAATTAATTATGGCTGTACATTTAGGTGGATGATAAGGGCATGGGTCTACACCACATCAGATTTAGGTTAACTCAACTATGAATACCTACTGTAGGAAATGGGTATGGAATTACATTGTAAATTGTGCCACCCAAAGGTAATTCTTGCAGTTTTTAGAATGGAACTAGAAAGAATTCTGGAGACAAACAGTCCGTGGTTTGATCCTAGATTCTTCTGCATCCCAGCTGGGTGGCTTTAGGAGAACCAATTAATGTCTATGGATTAGTAAAGATAAGCTAGGTTATGCTTCAGTAACAAATAAGTCCAAAATCCCAGAGGCTTAATACAAGATAGGTTTATTGCTTGTCCTATGACATATCTAATGGGATATGCACCACACCATCACTCAGGAAACAGGCTTACAGAGGTTTCTCCATTTTGGAGCTGTACCATCTGAAGGCATGGTTTCTTTGGTTGCCATTAAAGAGGAGATAGTTGAAGAATTGTGTGCCATTTCTTTACTGTTTTGGTCTAGATATGACACAAGCTACTCTTGCTTATAGTCCATTGGCTCTAATTAGGAAGGGGCTGGGAGATGCAGCAGAGCTGAGGGAATGCTTGGTGCACGTCATGGTCTTTATACCTGTTTTCCAATTCTGAAAAATGAGTCTAGCAATATCTACCACAAAAGGTTGCTCTGAAGATTAATGATAAAAAATTTAAGGCATCTACTAGATGCTGAGTGAAATTGAGGTATTAATATGGCAACAATAAGATCACTCCAGTGTGGTCCAACTTGTCAAAGGTATCAGTAAATAGGGGTTCTTACAGATGCATTAGATATGGATAAGTCTTATTTCATCAAATTCATTTTGAGTTATCAAGAACTTTCTAGGCACTGTGCTTATAGCTGCAGAAAATACGAAGGGAATTAAGGTTCAGCTGCAAGCCTCAGGAGCTAGTGTTCGTCCGGGAATGTCCACAAATGTCCAAAGTCCCAGTGGCTTAATACAAGATAAGTTTATTGCTTTTCATGCAACATGTCTATTGGGATATGCACCATGCTGTCACTCAGGATGCCCACATAATCAAACCGGGAAAACAATTAATTAAAGTATATGGAAAGATGCTTAACAGTATTAGCCATTAGGGAAATATTGGTTAAAAAAAATATAGGTTAAAATATTGGTTAAAATATTGGTTAAAACCATGGGATATCACTTCACACCCATTAGAATGGCTATAATAAATAAATTAAATATATATGTATATATATATAATAAATAAATATATATAAGTTAAACATATATATATGTTGGCAGAGATGTGGAGAAATTGGATCTCATGCATAGTACTGGTGAGAATTTAACACAGAGGGAAATAGAGGGACCCGGTGTCCACCTATTCCATTCTAAGGCGTATAGCCAAGAGAATTGAAGATGTATGTCCACTCAAAACTTGTTTGTGGATGTTCATGGCAGCACTAGTCATAATGACCAAAACATGAAAAGAACCCAAATATTGATGAGTTGATGACTGGATAAACAATTTTCTGTGTCATGGAACACTAGTTGGCTGGGAAAAGAATGAAGTTTTGATACATGAAATAGCATGGATAGAACTTGAAGATATTATGCTAAGTGAATTAAAAAAAAAAGTAGATTTGTGGTTTCAAGGGTCTGAGGGGGTAGGAGTGACTGTCAGTGGGTGTGGGTTTCCTATCTGGGGTGATGAAAATGTTCTGGAATTAGATAGTGATGATGAATGCACAGCTCTTGTAAATATACTAGAACTATTGACTTATGTACTTTAAAAAGGTGAATTTTATGGTATGTGAATTATATCTCAAACAAAAAAGTCCTATGAGGAAAAAAAAAGAGAATTCAAAGTGGGGGGGTATCTTGTTTGGAGTATCTGGAAAGTCTTAGTTCAAAGTCAGCCTGAAAGGGTAGAAATGACTTTTCAGAGGAATGTGGATGATGTGCAGGGGGAAGGTGAAGTATATGAGCACAGTCTGAGAACACACCATTTAGGAGTTAGTTGCCCTTTGGATCTTTTTGTTGATCTGCCCCAGATGCATAAAACCAGGACCTTAGGCACCATATTTGAATTTCATGATTTCTCATCCATGTTCGTAGCTGACTAGACCAAAGTAGTTGCGTGACTAAAGCTGGCCAGTTATATTCTGTCTGCAAAGTGTCTGTCATACGATCTGAGATTTCCAGATACTGAGAGGTAGAACTTAAGTCTCCATGATGGCAGAAAGCTAGATGGGAGGTGATCCTCCAGCATATACTAAGGTTGTCTGCCCTGACTCTTACCCGTTTTGAGTCCTGGTTGCTCAGGATTTCTATGAATTCCATTGTACCCTCTTCAATAAACTTTTTTGTTTCCCTTGGACAAATATAAGTTTGTTTCTGTTACTTGCAATCAGAAGAATCAAAGCGATGGTAAGAAACCAGTCTGACCACAGCATACTAGATGATGAATATGGATACATGTTGGGATAATCTTCTGAAGACCACTGGAACTAGGCCGAAGAATATGTCTTTAATAAGGGGGCCCTTGGAGTCTTTATGTCAATGAAATGTCTAAAGCCACCATGTAAGGAGACTGATCTAGCAGCAATGAATAAGAATATATGGCTTCTCTTTAGTATCGTTTCCCCCTTCAATGGCAATGTATAGACCTAGCCAGTTTGATTGTACTTGTTGAATTATAATTCAGAAAACAGCTATTGAATTCCATATTAGAACACTTCTGATTTAACTTATCATGAAATTTTAAGTTCAACTTCATGCTTAGTATCCTTTCCTAGGTTTGAAGCACAGTGCTGAAATATGACAATAATTTGATTGGATCTATGTTCCCACGGTGATTTCAGGTGGGAATTTACACACATCTTAGATCATCACTAATATTATGGAATGCTCGTTATGGAAATTTCCCCACGGTAGAAAACATAAGATTGTACAGTGTGTAGTAATTATGCTTGTGATCTGAATTCACTGCTTTCTTACCCTAAACAGGATGGTTGGCCCCATCGAAAGAGGATGGGGCCTCAGCCTTCAAGACGACCATTTTTATTGAAGACCTAAAGTCCAAGCCCCCAGAGATCTGATGTTCTTATGGAAATTAAGACAGGAACTAAACTTGTCAAAACCTTAGTTATAGAAGAGAACTTACCATTTAGTCTAAATATTCATTCAAAGTAAATATGTGCAGCCTCCATGATTTAAATCCAGGCTTTTTCTTATTCCTTTCCTTTTTTCTTCCTTCTTCTTTTCTGCTTTCCTTCTAAATATAGTTAAGATGAGTTACTCCTGCTCTTATGGGTGTGAACAGAGTTGAGACACTCTTGGCCTTTAAGTCATCACAGATCCTTTTCATCAGAAATATCTCTCTGGCTAATGTGTTTCCTCACTCAGTATGGAGTAAATTCAAAATGAAACACTGTGTTAATACCATGAATTCTTTTGGGAAATGCAGAATGGTGCAGCTAAATGTACCTTTCATTTCCTTATACAAAATAAACAGTATGTAAAACTCTACCCTAAATCTCTCCACGTTTACTCATTAAGAAGTTTTCCAGATAAACTCTTGGAAAGTTCTTATGTGTAATGGCTCAGAGGCCACACAAAACAGGGAGCACAGCGGGAGGGGCCATGGCATGTTCCAATGACAGCCACCACAGGCCTTCCCTGTGCTGTGCAGTGCAGTAAGCTTGGTGGGTTTGCTGTCTGCATTTGGTTCCTATCAAAGCAGTCTTTGAGATATGGATTGGGCACAAGCAATTATTTGGGAGGTGGCCCAGGAGCCACTGTGTGGGTGTGGAGACAAGAGAGGAGAAAGGGAAGAAATCCAATAAAGAGTATGTCAATGAGAGGATTATCACTGTGGGTAATCAGAGCTCAAATGGACAGAGGAGCCTCTTAGGGGACTTTGCAGGTGCTCTGAAATATTTTCTGAATATTTTCTGGAATGTCCTTGGCATATTTGATGACTATTGACATGATAGAACTGGTAGAAAATCAAATATTTCTGGTAGCATAAAAAAGGAACAATACCATGTGTCTTTTGGATTCAGTCAGTGACTTCCACCTCTTGCATAATTTGCTACCCATTCATTCATCACTGAAGATTGTGGTTGTCAACAGGAAATTTAGGTAAACTAGTTTTTCAAAGATCATACAAGGGACAGCTTATTTAAAGATACTGGGAATCAACAGTGAGCTGAAATATTCAAAGAAAAGTTCAGAGAACAGAGCCCAGAGCACATCCCACATGGAGAGAATAAAACAGCTAATGTGAGTATTCAGTTGTTTGTTGCTTCTGCTTTCCATCACTACCCTGGAAAATGATATTTCCCAAACACATGTCTGATCTTGCCATTTCTCACTTAATACTCTTTGGCAAGTCTACACCACCCGTGGAAGAGAACTCAGACACCCGGCCCAGGCCATCGGAGCTCGGGCCCAAGCTCAATTCTGGGATTTCCTCCTCTGCACAGCCACACTCCACCAAAGCACATCCCAGTGTTACAACTTGGATTCACCCTTTCTGTTCCCTCTCCTAGAAACATCTCTTCCACTCACCACCAGAATTTGTCACTCCCTTTGTTTATTCTCACTATTCACTTTGTTTACACGGCTGTTATATTATTACTTCAAATTGCAAAAACTTGTTTATATCAATGGCTACATCTACTTGATTGTAGAGACTATATCTTATTTATCTTTATCTCTGGATCCTATCACTATGTCTAGTTAGTAGATAGGTGTTCTGGGAGCATCTGCAGGAAGAAAAAAAATGAATTGATGAATGGATGAACGAATGGGTGGTTGGACGAATTGAAGATAAAAATAAGACAGTGTTATCCTGAAGATTTATAATTACAGATCAAAAGTTCAGGAAGAAATATAAAATCCTTTAACAACGTCTTTGTGTTTTCTTTATTCAGGGAATTGTGTTTGTATTTAGTCCCTAAATGCAACAATGGAGGAACACATTTTACTATTATAGTTGACCCAACTGAAAAGAATTTGAAATATGTATATTTCAATTTGTTCTTACTAGTATCTTCTAGACCTGTGCTTACCAATATGGCAGTCACTATTCACATATGGCTATTAAAAATTTGAAATGCAGCTACTGAGATTGAGGAAAAAAATAATTTTATTTGATTGTAATTAATTTTAATTATAATTTAAAAACCCATACTTGATTTGGTTAATGGGACACTTTAAGTATTTTTGAAATAATTTGGGTATGTGAACCAACTTTTTCAACTGTAAATTGTATGAAATCTAAACACAGACAAATTATTTCTGATGACAATTTAGCACCTGAATCACAACCTGCTGAAAGTGTAATATACACACTGGATTTCAAAGACATAGAGCTTAAATAAAATAAAATAAATAAATATCTTATTAATAATTTTTACCTCATTTACATGTTGAAAGGCTAATGTTTGGATATATTGAATTGAGTAAAATATATTGTTAAAATTAATTTCACATTTCATTTTATTTTAATATGGCTACTAGGAAATTTTGAATTGCATATGTGGTGGGCATTCTATCTTTATTGCACAAGGCTACTCTAGACCAGCACATGGTAGGTGCTGAATGGTGTCTGTTTCTCCCTGAAGGATAGTAGTCATCAGCCCCAGTTTGAATTTCCCCCATGGAAATTATGCCTTTTCAGTGCACCGAGGTAAATGGGAAAAAAAGCACGTAGAGTTAGATATCACTAACTGAAAGAATTTAGAAATATATTTCATTGGTTAATTATTTATTGACTTTCCACTCAAAACCACCGCTATGCTTTGTTCTGTGACGCTGGGGCTGGGACTTGACAAATCCCGTTTCCCAAATGTTCTTGTCATTAGGCTTCCTGTAGGTGTTGACCAACAGGAGGCACTAGAGGGTGGCTGGAAGGTGGGAGGAGGGAAGACAATACTTTCTTACTGTTCCCGCCAGTCTCACCCCAATAGCATCCATTTCTTCCAATCCCGATATATTCAGCACCTACAACCAATCCCCAGAACCTGTCCAATGCACCACCAGCAGCAGAGCACCACCCACCTCACGGAAATCTGAGCACCAGTTCTTTCTTTTTTTATTCCAGTCCTGCAGGTGGCAGCTACTTCTATAGTTATCATTTCGGAGTTATAGAATTACTTGCTTTTTGATATTTCCTTTTGCAATACTGGGTCATCACTTAAATCTCCTTTTGAAATTTATAATGCAATTCCATTTTCTGGACAAGAGTCTAAATGGTACACATACATTTGTAAATGTAACTACACTTAAAGACTTAACATTATAGGATAAATCATAGTAAAAACCTGGAAAATAGTAAAGATGGGATTATAATGAACACACTATAATCAAAGTTGTGATATGCAGCTAAAGCAAGATTTAAAGGGGAATTAATAGCCTTAATTGCCTTTATTAGAAAAAAGAGACAAAATCAGTGATCTAGGATACAAATGAAGAAATCTTAAAAAGAGCATAGAAGCTAATCTTAAAAAAAGAAAGATGGAAACAAAGAAATAGGAGCAAAGATAAAGTAATAAAATTAAAGAAATGTAGAAAAAAATGAACAAAATCAAAACCCAACTCTTGGCAAAGACAAATATAGTTATATCTTGTTATCAAGATTAAGCTAAGAAATAGAAGCTAAAAATAAAAAGAATTAGACATAAAAGAACATAACTGCAAGTAGAGAGTGAAGTTATAGGAGGAAGCTATGAACAATTTTCTATCATAAATTAAAAAAAGTAAATGGAAAAATTCCTAGAAATATCAAACTTGTAAAACATGATTCACGAACAACTAGAAAAGCCAAATAGAATTAAAGAAATTGAATCACCAGTTAATGATTACTATTAAAAAAAAGAACAATGTATTTTACATGCTAATTCAACCAAATAGTCAGGGAAGATTTAATATTTGCTTTCTCCTATCTGATCAACAGAAGAGAGAAAAATGAGAGAATATTCCACCCTTCTTTTTATGAGTCTGGGATAACCTTGATACCAAAATTAGAGAAAGGCACTGTGAAAAAATAAGATTATGGACAATTTCATTATGGATAAACTTAATTTATGAATATAAATAACATCATATGAAATAAAGTACTATAAAATGAATTAAGCAATGTGCAAAATAATCAATTTGAGATTAACCTAAAAACAGAAGTCTAATTTTAAATTAAAAGACAAATTGATATATTTTACCATATTAACAGAATAAAGGAGTAGGTCTATATAAACAATTGATGCAGAGACATAGTTGAAGTTCAAAACCTATTTATAACTTTAAAAAATCTCTTAGCAAACTAGAAATAGAAATTGGCTCTGTGAAGTTTCAGAAGCCAATGGCATACTCACTAGTAAACATTTGTATTCTAGTAACAGTTAAATAAAGACAAGTGGCTCTCATGTCACTGCTTAGTCCAGCACTGTGTTGGACTAGCTAGAACAAGAAGCCAGACAAATCAATACAATTATTGCAATATCAATAAGATTATAAGAAAATAAGCCAAACTGGAATTATTAATAAAATTGATAAGTGGATTTCAGCAAGTTGGCTGGATACATGTCTGACTTATTCAACTGATCATATTTCTGTAAAGAGCCGTGATTAGAAAATGTTGCTTTAAAAACAGTATCTACAATAGCAACAAAAATACAAAGCACCCTGTAATAAATTTAAAATTTTGAGATTTTATAGGAACTATTAACTTTACAAATCTTAACTACGACTGTGTTCATGTGTGTATAATTATATGTATGCAAAAATAAGAATATATACATAAAATAAGAATATACATGTATATTTATTTACATCTATATCTATATATCTCCTCATTATATATATATGGGGTATGTGATGGAAGAATGCAATGATGTTGAGATGACAATTCTACCCAATTCAATCTATAAATTCAATGGTACTCCACACACAAAAAATATCTATGGGAATTTCATGGAGTTTGACAACACATTCTAAGATTTATGATAGAGCAATGGGCCAAGATAAGCCAAGACAATTATAAAGATCAATGGGGTGAGACTTGAACTTTCAGATGTGAATGTTTACTATATGGGGACAGGGAGCAAAATAAAGACCAACAGGATGGAAGAGAAAATCTAGAGCCTGACCCATACATATATGGAAACATCATTCATGACATAGGTGGCACTACAGATCAGAAAAAGCCAGCGGCAAACCAGATAAATACCACAATACTTTGACCTAATAGAAATTCATTTATAGCTCACAAGAAGTGCTGATTGCTATGTGCTTCTCGGGAAAACTATAATTCAAGGACCTTGCTTTTCAATCTTGTGATTCTAGCATCTTCCACACATGGTGTCCCTGTCCACCTCAATCAACTAACCCAAGCTAGCGGGGAAGGAAGCATGGAGTGCCATGGGAAGAAGGATTGTTTCTGTGGTCCAGGCTTGGAAGTGTGCACATCATAACCACCCATGTGCTCTTGGCTAGAACTCAATGGTATTGCACAAACAAACTTCAAGCAGACTGTCCAGATGCTGGAAGGAGGAAGAGAAGTTAACTTTGATAAATAGTTTATTAGTTCCTGCCAGTTTGGAAATGATGGACTATTTGATGGATGGTGCAAGATAATTGGTTTTGCTTTGAGAATAAGAAGCAAATTAGACTTTCTATGTCACTTCATTCATGAAGTGCATTCCAAGTGGGTTAAAGACCTGTATAAAAGCAAACCGAAGTGGGTACCTGGGTGGCTCAGTCATTAAGCATCTGCCTTCAGCTCAGGTCATGATCCCAGGGTCCTGGGATCAGGTCCCGCATTGGGCTCCCTACTTGGCGGGAAGCCTCCTTCTCCCTTTCCCACTCCCCCTGCTTGTGTTCCCTCTCTCGCGATGTCTCTCTCTGTCAAATAAATAAATAAAATCTTAAAAAAAAAAGGCAAACCTCGGAAGAAAATGAAGAGAGTATCTTTATGGTCTTAGGTTAGGCAAGAGTTTTTTTGTTTTTTTTTTGTTTGTTTGTTTGTTTGTTTTTAGCGCAGGACACTGAATCTCTAATCAAAATGGAGAGACATAAATGTTACTGAAATTACTAATGACACCATAACAAACTGAAAATGTAAAGCAATGAGTATAATCAAGAAGACATCAGTAATTAGAATATATAAAGAATACCTATAAAACAATAAGAAAAAATATAAGCAACCATAGAGAAAAAACTTGGCAAAGGATATGAATAACCAGTTGAGCAGAAAGGAAATCTGGAACACCAAAGACATCAAAAGATATGCAACATCACTGTAAATCAAGGAGACAAAATACCATGAGAATGACAATTTGTAAAGGTAAATTGATAATGCTAAGAATTGACAAGGATATGTATAAGTGTAATGTTTTAGACATAGCTGCAGGAGTATAAATTGGTACAAATACTTCGGAAAATGAATGACAATATCTAGTTAGATTGAAGACATTCATGTTCTGTGAACCAAAAATTCCATTTCTAACTACGTACCCTAGAGAAACTCTTCAGAGGGGAGCCATGTGCGAGAATTTTCACTGTGGCATTGTTTGTAACAGCAGAAGACAGAAACAACCTAAATATCCATCAACAGAAGAATGTATTAAAATTCTGCTATCTTCATATTCTCATGTACTACACAGCAATTACAATGCACAAAATAGAGATACATATAGCAACATGATAAAAATCCCAAAATTACCATGTTTAGGAAAAATAGAAGGGGGGGTGGCAATTTGCTGAATGTTGTATATCATGTAGTACAAACATTTGAAGGTTTAATACGGAAGTAGTCTATATTAGGATTAGCGATACAAGAAAAACTGTATAATTTTATGGGAGGGAGAAGTCATCACTTTAATATGGTAATTGGTTGACTCTAAGGAGAGAAGAGGAAGACGTGTTTGGGAAAGAGGTGAATAGAGGTCTTAACTATTTGCAATGATGAATTTATTTTACAGAGAGAAAGTGGGAGAGAGAGAGAAAGAATACTATTTTTCAGTAGACAAATATATGGATAGTCAGGGGACAGTGGTGTTCATCATATTATCTGCCATCCTTTGAGATATGCTGAAAATAATGTATAATTTAAAAATTTAGAAATAACAGTCTTTGATCTTACCTTTCTCCCAGTATCTCTCCCCAACACACCCCATAAAAAAGCTATGAAACTTTCTGTGATTCTGTTTCCTCTGCCCTGAATGATGACTCTTAAGCATCCTGTTTTGGGCATCCCATAACATTTACTGTTGCTGTGAGCCCACTTGGGAGAAGCAGAATCAGCTTTTGAGAGCAAGTTCTTCAAGGACTAAAACTTTATTTATTTATTTATTCATTCATTCATTCATTCATTCATTCATTCATTCATTTGAGAGAGAGAGAGAAGCAGACTTCCTGCTGAGCGCAGAGCCCTAGCAGGGACTTGGGGCTCAATCCTGTGACCCTGAGATCATGACCTGAGCCAAAATCAGGAGTCAGTTGCTTAACCGACTGAGCCACCCAGAACCCCAAGGACTAAAACTTCAGTTAGCTCTTTTCTGTTACTAGACCCAGCCAAAGGGAAGAGCTTCCTGAATTCATATGCAGTTTAAGAAGCTCTGGAAACACACAGATATGTGCATATACTCTTAGCTTAACCTGTGGGGTGATGGACATAGCCACCCAAAACCTAACCCATCTGTCAGTGGTGTTACAGGGCACTGAAGAAGAGACTGTGATTGTCGGTCTATAATCTGTGTAACTCTGAAGAACCCTCATACAGGTATCCTGGGTCAGCAGCTTAATAGAAGAAAGGGAAATGCAAAAAATTAGTGTGACTGTGACATTTTTCATGCCACTTGTGCCTGTGAGCTGCTTTCAGAAACCATTCCTTTGATGAACTGGGGAGGATAAAAATAAGTAAAATTGTAAAGTCAGGATAAGTAAGTAATATAAAGGTAGAAAATTATTAGTCACAAAATTATTAAGTTGATTACTATTTACTTCTTTTTTTTTTAAGGATTATATTACGGGGATTTTTAGAGGAAGAGTTATAATCAAGGTAATTGTAGGAAATATCAATGATGCTCTTGCTCCGATTGGATATCTTTTTTTTTATGTTATATTAATCACCATACATTAACATCGTTAGGTTTTGGTGTAGTGTTCCATGATTCATTGTTTGCGTTAACACCCAGTGCTCCATGCAGTACGTGCCTCTTTAATACCCATCACCAGGCTAACCCATCACCCCCACCCCCTCCCCTCTAGAACCCTCAGTTTGTTTCTCAGAGTCCATAGTCTCTCATGGTTTGTCTCCGCCTCTGATTCCCCCCCTTCATTCTTCCCTTCCTGCTATCTTCTTCTTCTTCTTCTTTTTTTAAACATATAAGTATTATTTGTTTCAGAGGTACAGGTCTGTGATTCAACAGTCTTACACAATTCACAGCACACACCCTCCCCAATGTCTATCACCCAGCCACCCCATCCCTCCCACCCCCCACCACTCCAGCAACCCTCCGTTTGTTTCCTAAGATTAAGAATTCCTCATATCAGTGAGGTCACATGATACATGTCTTTCTCTGATTGACTTATTTCGCTCAGCATAATACCCTCCAGTTCCATCCACGTCGTTGCAAATGGCAAGATCTCATTCCTTTTGATGTCTGCATAATATTCCATTGTGTATATCTACCACATCTTCCTTATCCATTCATCTGTCAATGGACATCTTGCCTCTTTCCACAGCTTGGCTATTGTGGACATTGCTGCTATAAACATCGGGGTGCATGTACCCTTTCAGATCCCTACATTTGTATCTTTGGGGTAAATACCCAGTAGTGCAATTGCTGGATCATATGGTAGCTCTATTTTCAACTTTTTGAGGAACCTCCATACTGTTTTCCAGAGTGGCTGCACCAGCTTGCATTCCCACCAACAGTGTAGGAGGGTTCCCCTTTCTCCGCATTCCCACCTTTTAATGCACTAACCATAGAAAAGTACATCCATGTAACCTTTTTTGATTTTAAGTAGAGTGACCATATCCTCTGGTGTGCCCAGGATGGCCCTGGTTTATCCTTTGTCATCAGTAGCACTTCCTTTGACTCTCAAATTTCCCTGGTGTGGATCCCCCATTTTTTAAAAGATTTTATTTATTTATTTATTTATTTATTTATTTATTTATTTATTTATTTATTTAGAGAGTGAGTGGAGGGAGGGGTGGAGAGAAAGGGAGAGAGAAAATCTCAAATAGACTCTTGTGCTGAGTGCAAAGCCCAACCCAGGGCTCCATCTCACAACTCTGAGATCATGACCTGAGCTGAAATCAAGAGTCAGACATTTAACCAACTGAGCCACCAAGGCGCCCCTGTGGATATCTCATTTTAAGGCAATTTTGCAACAACAAAATCTCTGTCTGAGTCCTGTCTTCAGCAGGAATTTGAGAGGGAGCTGGTGTTTCACTTTGTCTTTCTAAATGGGTTTCCTTGCTGGTACCACTAAAGATGATAGTGCATCTTTCCATCCCTCACTTTCGAATCCATCTCCTGCAAGTCACCTTATTTCTCATTTTAATTAACTCTCTCTTCTGTAATCTCAACCCCTGGAAGAAGTTGCACTGATTTCTCCTCAGGACGAATTCTGGATTTTGTACAGCCACTGCAAAGTGAACACAGGTGGCCCCTTATTCAAATGTTAAGAATTTCAAGATGGCGATAACATTATTAAATCAATCACGGGGACATCTACATGCAAGGCCCTATGTGTCTGGACTGGCCTCATGCTCAGAAATCCAGCCTTGACTCTCATCTGGACCAGTGGCCATTTCTTCCTTTCTAGTCTGCTCACACTCACTGGGCTCTTCCTCCAAGCTATATCTCATCATGGTACCTCAGCTTCCAACTCTGCTGCTGCAAAGGCTTGCCACTGCTCTTGGTCCTGCATGATTGTCCTACTCTCCCACTGACTCACCAACCTCAGAGCCTGTCAAACACCCCTCACTTGCCTTCCTCATTCAACTATACTGGCTGCCCCCTAGCTAGGCTTTCTCAACCTGGACATGTTTTGGCCAGATAATTCTTTGTGGTGGGAGCTGTACTGTGCACTGTCAGAGAGTTAGCACCATCCCTGGCCTCTAGCTACTAGGTATCAATAGCACCGCCCCTTCCAAGTTGTAACAACTAGAAATGTCTCCAGACATGTCCCTTGCACTGTAGAATTACCCACAGTTGAGAGCCACTAATGTAGACCATTCACTTAGTATGCTCCATACCACACGATGCTACTGTGCCTGCTGTTCCCTCAACCTGGGGAGCTCTTCCTATCTGCTCTGGATCCCTCTTGATTCTTCCTGAAGATCCTGGCCAACTATGGAAGCCCCCAATCAGAGGCCAACCTTACCCTCTAGGTGACCACATGGATTTTTCCTCCCCATTGTATTCCTAACACATAGCAGCTAAAACACTGCCTGGCACATAGTAGGCTCACAGTAAATATTTGCAGAATTCACTCATCAAGGTACTAGATAGGATCAGATGAGAGAAAAATATTAAAATGTTTTAGAAAATGGTATGACAACAAACATTACACTGGATTTGGATTCAAATCTTCGATCTAACTTTCAGATAATATGAGATTTAAATGCATTTGTGTATATAAAGATGTATTATACACTAACAAAGCCCACACACTGTTAGTAGTTATTACTTTTTATATTCTCCAAGTTAATTTAGAATATTTTCAATAAATACTAACTGCATGCTGAGCAGTCTGGTGGGCTCTGGAAGGGACCAAGGGTGAGGACACAGACTGTGCCCTAAATGAGCTCACAGTCTATTGTTGGCAGCCCCTCTTTATGCAGACAGGAGAAATCGGTGTGATTGTCTCCATTTCCAGACATAGATATGGACTCTCAGGAAAGGTTAGGTGAGAAGTTAGGTAGGAAGAGCAGAGCCAGGATTCCAGGGGATTCTCCCACATCCACACTGCTCTTCCCCTATTGCCACCTTCTTCCTACCTCTAACCATCACAGCCACACAGGGTGAGGCTCCGCTGCTCCCCTTATCCAGAGCCATCCTTCTATAGCTGAAGAAGATCCTCGTGGCCCACCCACCTCAGGATCCCCTTCCTAGGCCTAGGATCCTGCTTTCTCATCTGTGGTGTGGGCGAGGTAGCCATGTTCTGTAGGTCTCCATTTCCTTCACAATGAAGGGACAGATCAATGCCCACCCATCAGGATAGTGCCAGAGCTAAACGACAGAGGCTCTGTGAAGGCGCTGAGGAGTTGACTGGTCTGCTCCCTCCGTGATGACTAGCCCTGGCCTCCTTGATTCCCCTCACTAACCTTTGGATGTGCACAGTGTGCTGGGTTCATGGCTGGATTCCGGAATACCATGGTGTACACAGCAGATGTGACTCCTGCCCCCTTGGGATTACAGAGAAGGAGACAGACAATAGCCAACTGAGTCACCTCACAGAATTCTGTATTTACCACTACTGTAGGCAGGAGAAAAGTGCAATGTCTGCAGTGGGGGAACTGACCTAGCTTTCCAGGGCCCATCACAATCGAGCTGAGATCTGAAGAATAAAAAGAGGCTGACCAGGAAAACCTGGTGTGTGTGTAAGGGGGGTATTCCTGGCAGAGAGGCTAGTGTGGGCAGAGGCCCTGAGGCCACATGATGCTTAGGAAGGAAATATGAGCAATGAGACTGAACACCAAGTGAGAAAGGGAATACATTTGCCGAGGGCAGAGGAGGGCAGAGGCTTGTGGCAAGTGGTGGCGGTGTTATTCCAAGGGTTGGGGAGGCCATCGAAGACTGAAGCTGGGGGTGCCATTGGCATATCACTGACACTTGTGGAGGACTGGTTGACATAACTGGAAGCCCCTGACCCATTAGGAAGCTATCACAGTCTGCAAATTGCTAAGTAACCAAAGACTATAAAGTCAAAATATTTGTTTTCTTTGGCTTGATTTGGGTCCACCTTCCAGGATGCTGAGAGAAAAAAAAAATCCTTGGAAGCCAACTTGGGCCAGTTGCTATATGGGCATCAGGCAGGAGCCATAAATCTCTCGTTGAAGTCCCCTTGACATGTCAAGGACAAAGGGCCAAAAGACAGAACCCAGAAGGAGCATGGTTTCTGTCCCCAGACCAAGCTGCCATGAAGATGGAAGGGTCTTCTGCACACAGATGGAGGACCCCTACCCTTCTCCTCCCTGCCAAGTGGACTCTCCTCAGTAGAAGGAGCTGGTCTTCAATAGACCAGCAGAGGGAAAGGCCAACCATTTTAAGTGCATCTCCATTAAGGGGTCTTCTAACCCAGTGGTTCTCTCTGCTGCACTGGGAATGACAAGCAGAACACAGCAGGGCATCTTGACAATGCAGTTTCTGGAGGACTTTCTCCCTCCTCCCAGTTCATAAGGATGTCAAGCCTTCCAAGAAGGCATCTTGATAATTTCTTTTAAGCTGTGGAATGCAAACCCTCTCTCTTTTTTCCTTAAATCATAGTGCACAGAAAATTTCAGCAGATGAATCAGGCACGGGGAAGCTGATCTTGTAGATAGGGGAGCTGGGGGTCTAGTTCATTCCTACCTTGTCCTCCACCCCAGCCCCTGGGACAAGGTACAGCAGCAATACCCTAGGTGAATAAGCTGGAACCCTGGATCTGTGGAGAGATGGGGAAATATGGGGTTGGCCTTCATCATCATGGCCCCAAACTAAGAAAAATTGCCTGTGGTTTCAGGGCAAGGAGTAAAGACCTCAGTCCAGGTCTTGCCCTCTCATTTCCATGGGCAGCATGGTGTGCTCTGTTGAAATGACCTCCAGCCTTGGGGTATCAGATCTATGCTTCTTGCCCTCTTGGGCAAGTCTCTCAAGGGAACTAGGCCATCTCCTCCATCCTCAGAAGGATGAGGACAGAGAGGCTGGTTTGGAGCAGGATTGCACTGCATGCTGACCACTCACTCACTCAACAAGGACCTTGTGGAGAGCCTATTGGGAACCGTGCCAGTAGATGCTGGTTATATTAGTTTCCCAGGATTGTCACGGCAAATCACCACAACTTGGTGGCTTCTAGCAGCTGAAGTTTATTTTCTTACCATTCAGGCCCAGAGGTCCAAAATCAAAGTGTTGACAGGAGTAGCTCCTTCTGGAGTCTCTGAGGGAGAATACGTCCATGCCCCTTTTTCAGCTTCTGGTGGCTGCTGGCCATCCTTGGTGTTTCATGACTTGTAGAGTTGCCACTTGCCTCCATCTGTCTCCACATTGCCTCCCCTCTGTGTGTCTCTGCATCTGTTTCTCCCTCTCTTCTTCTGTAAGGACTTGTCATTGGCCCTAGGGCCTACCCAAACTCAGGACAGACATCTGGAGATCTTGACTTTAATTATATCTGCCTAGAGCTTCCAAGTAAAGTCACATTCTGAGATGCTGGGTGGACATATCTTTTGGAGGTCACAATTCAACCCACGATGGGGATGAAAATAAGTGTAAAACACAATCCCTGCCCTAGGGAGTTGCATGGTCTAGAGAGGGGCCCCTGCATGCACAGGCAATGGCTCCCTCACCCACATTTCTGAGCCTTGGTTTCCTTGTTGGCCCACGGGGAGCAGTGGAAAAGAAGGGAGGCACTTCATGGAACTCTGGCTCCATGGCACCTGCTATAATGATTGTTCATGTTTTTCTGGGTGTGGACAGGGCTCTGGCCAGAGACCCACAGGAAATTTGGCCTGACCTTTTGAGAGAGGGTGACCCCTAAGCTCAGAATCTCCATCTTGACAGCTGAAAAGCATGTAGAAAAGCCAATGCCCAGATCCCACCCTGGACCAACTGAATTGAATCCTTCAGAGGTAGAACCTGGACACTGGGTTTTTTTAAAGATGTTCCACCTGAGCCTGATTCACAGTGGAGGTTGGGAGCATTGGCTGTCCTTAAGTATGTGTAAGAGTGGACCTCTCAAAGAGGAGGGCCATTCTAGGCAGAAGTGTCAGCTTGGGTGGGTACTGGAAACTGGTTGGTGTGCTGTGTCCAACAGGACGTGACAGTTGTCAGGGCAGAAGAACAGCAGTGGGGGTGGGGAGCTCTGCATGAGGCACCAAGGAGGGGAGGGGCTTTCTCCCCAGGGCAGGGGTCCTGGTGGTGCCTAGCTAGCAGGGTGCCTGATGGACAGTTAGTGCCTAATTAAGAGACGGTGCATCTGACCCGGCTAAGCAGCAGATGGGTCAGAGTTAGAGACCTAAATAGTGTTTACAGGCGAGGCAAGGAGCAGCTCGGGCAGCCCCATTTGGTCTGCTTTTGATCCTTAATCCCAGCCTCAGGTGGGTGCCCCTTGAGCCAGACAGCACTAATCAGGGCGACAGAAGTAATACAATGAACCCAAGTGTAGCAGGGTCGGAAAGACAGAGCAAGAGAGAAGGGGGGGGGAAGAGTCTTCATGGGATAAAATTACCAGTCAAGACAGAAGGCTAAGAGGCAGTGGGGCGGGCTCCCCCGCCCCAGAGTCTGTCCGGCTGCCCCAGCCTCCACCGGCGGGAGAGCAGATGCTCCCAGGCTGCGATGGGAGTCTGGGGAGTGGCCGACCCAGTCTCCACAAGGAAAGGAAGGCTAGGGTCCCATAGACAGGGGCCTTCTGGATGTTAAGGAAGAATCTGGAATAAATGGATGGGCCACGGGGAGCAGACTATTGAAAATTCCATCCGTTCTCTCCTGTGATGTGCCAAACCAAACCAAACCAAAACAAAACAAAAAACACGGCCGACGTTGACGTCTATGTTTCAAGTTTAATGAGCACTTTAAAAAATCCCAAGATACTTAAATGAATAAATTCTTTCTTTCAAAAATGAACAGAGAGAGAAAGGAAAAACAAGATGATGGCTCTAAGATCTATCTGCCACTCATGCTTGGATACCGATCACTTATCTGGATAATTAAGCAGTATCAGCGAGCAACCAGATCCCCGAAACTTGATATTAATCCGTCCGTCTTAATAGCAACTCGGAGCTGGCACGGCAGAACTCAGCCGAGACTCCTAATCCCCCTTTGCCTGTGTTCCAGCAGCAGCACATGGCCACGCTTTCCCAGAGTGGTTCGAGACGTGCTATCAGTGGCTTAAACCTCATTTCGGCTTTGAATCAAAGTATATTAGGGAAGTCTAAAAGAGTCAAGATGACTGCAGATTTCACAGGGAGGGAATAATTCATAACTGCTCTGCCAGTGGACCAAGGATGAAGTGACTGGTTTTCACCCTTGTCTCTCTCTGAGGTTTGCGTTCAAACCAGAGGCAGCCAACAACGAGCTCTCTCCAAATTCAGGGCCTTGGGGACATGGTGTGGGTGTGCACCTGGGCCCTGTGCTTCTAGGCCCGGCCAGGCCTCTACACCAACATGCTGCAAGCCGCCAGTGGGGAGTAAAATTTCACTGGCATCCTTGTCAAGTCTTGAAGTCTGTCTGTCCACTTAGGGCCATGTTTCTCTCTCTTGGCTCTATCTTGCATGGCATCTCTCTCCTTTCTCTTGGATAAGACCATCATTTACTGTTCGTTGGCTCCTAAGTGGGCTCTGCCTGCAGGACTCCAGTTTGGTTCTTTGGGGTTTCAGAAAACAGATATGCTCAGGTTGATTCCGTCAACAAAGGTCTCTTCTTCTAGCCCATGTGGTTTCCAGTAAGAGAGAAAGCAGAAGGAGCCCAGGCACAGGCAGATTTGCAAGGCTATGGTGCATTTGGGGAAGCTCCCGTTCAGCTCCTGGCTGTCTTCCTGGCTCTCTTCACTTGGGGCTCCACCATCTTGTCACCTTGGTCCCCCTCTGTCGCCACCTTTGTGGCCCCTGCCTCCTTCCACCAACTGCTTTTCTCTGGAAATCCATATCAAATCCTCTGCCTAAAGCGCTCTTGTTGGTTCAGATTCTATCAGAGGTGGGAGACACTCAGGCTTTGGTGATCTCATGGAGTCACCTCCCAGGTGGCCCGCCCATGGGTGGCAGCCTCTTGGACAGATTCACTGTCATGGGCTAATCAACTTGGCAAAGGGGATTGGAGTCACAGTGGACAGGGCATGAAAGTCCAAACCAATAGAACGTCTCAGACAAAGGCCACTGTACTCAGAGCATCTGGGACTTCTCTCCAGGTGTCTGGAATTAGCCACCAATTCTCCTTGCTTCAGATTAATGCAGAGACTATGCCAATAATAGAGCCTGCTTCCTGGGATGAGTACTTGCATGCAGGTTGGTGCCCCAGGTCAACCTTTTAAGAGAAGACAGTGCCGCATCAGAACAAACAGAATGAGCTATTTGTAAAGTCCAGAGTGTGGATGGGCATGGCCAGTGCAAACCAGATGTGAAATCTGGTCCATGTGGAAGTTCCCCTGTGGAAGAGTCTCAAGCTGGGGGTTCCCAAGGGAGGCTGGATGTGGGTCACAAGCGATTATACCCAAGGAGAGATGGGAGGGCACGGTTGAAATCTGAACAGCGATGCTAGAGATGGAATTCCAGGACTGCTCCAGCAACAGAGAACAAGGTGGACAATGGAGTTTGCCAGCTATGAATGCTGCTAGCTTTCCCTTGCACTGGTGCTGGCTGTGGGTCTCCAAAGGGGTCAGCTCGTCTAAAGACTCATTTAATCTGGCTCAGAATGAGCATGATAAATAAGTAGATTCTGTTGGGCAGAAGCATCAGGGCAATGGGATCAAGGGCAAACCAGAAAGACATTCAGTGGCTGTGAGATGAGAGGTCGTATCAGTTCAGTAGATGCGTTTACAGGACAAGAACCAGGGGGCATGGGAGGAGTTCCATGACAAGCAGGTGTCCTCCAGGTGGGCGAAGCCCAGGTTCAGGTGTCCGTGTCTCTCACCCATTCTCCACGGAAGACCCTTTCTCTCTTCTCTCTCTCTGTTCCTCATGCCATTTTTCTTTCTTTCTTTTTTTTTTTTCCAAATATCTCTACCCAGAAAATACAGCTTATAAAATTGAGATGACATTCACATAACATATATTTAACTATTTCAAAGTGAAAGATTTAGTGGCATAACGGTTGCACAACATAGTGAATGTCTCATGCCTTCTGACCTGCTGCCCACCCTCACCCCCAGGAATCTGGAGCTTCTTCTTATGCCTCCTTCTCAGCTTTATAAGTGTCACCTTTCCCAGGGGAGCTTCCTTGATACCATGCCTGTCCCCTGGTGGGGGCAAGAACTGCCATTTATTTGGGGGGGGGGATTTGGAATATTTCTCCTGTTTATAAAAAGCTCCAAGGAGGTGGCTGGAGGATAGAAAGGCAGTATGTTCTCTTTGTAAGTTGCAAAGCTGAACAACTCCCTTGTTTGGAGGGGTGGCCACTCCCTGGAGCCTCCTGTACTGCACGATTGCTTGTGACTTTGTCAGGTCCCTTTAGCTGGGAAGGTCTGCGTCCAGGTAGCCAGGGGTACACAGCAGATAAACCAGAGGGCGCTGGACCCCTGGTCTATAGCAGTGTGAATGACCAGTGTCCCAGAGTAGGGAGGAAAGAGAGAGCTTTGGGGTACCACTGAGGGAAGGGCGATACCAGAAGAACTGAGATAAGGGGCTGGAATGATCATGCACACATCCATTGCCCATGAAAGATTCTACAGGGGGCTTCCCACCCCGTTCTCATAATTGTGTTCCTGATAACCAGCACTAGAAAGGCTGACAAAAGAAATGATGTTGAGTCCCTCAACCAAGGTCATCCAGGGTTTAGGAGGTACACAAAGAGAAGGGGAGCACACAAATTCTGTAGAGCCATAGGTATCCAGACTAGCAAGGTCCTCAGGGAAAGGCTTTTAACCTGAACTCCAAGGACCAAGGGTGGCTTCAGGAAGTTTGACGGACTTGCTGAAACTGTGTGCAATATCACCTCTGTTTAGAAATCACTCTTTATGTTTACCTTCTCAAATTCCTAGCTAGGGCTTGAAATCCCGCATAATAAAATAAAGGTCCTATGCCTGACTACATTTTTACCATCATCTTGTAAAAGACAAGTAAGGGGTTGGAAGGGAGGGAGGAGAGAAGGAAGAAGAGGGAATGGAAGAGAGAAAAATGTGTCCCTGTGGCTGGGCTTCTGTGCTAGGAAAGATAAAACAAGGTGGTCATTTAAAGTCGGCCTATAGTGGACCTTGAATTTCCAGATTGCACACAAATTTCAGCTTTGATCTGAGACTTCCCTATCTGTGTCCTCTGAGCCACCCTCCTAAGCAAAAATGCAGAATACAGATTCCGATAAAATTCAAATATATGTAGATAGACACCAAGAAACGTAAATAAATCGTGAGACTGGCGGTTTAAAAGGATGTCTATTGTGCAGCAACCAGGAAGACATGATTTTGAGTGGCAGACTGATCTTTGGGAACACTTATTTGACAATGTCACACCCACCTGAAACTCCCCAGTGGCTTGTCATTGCTGTTTGGGAAGGCCCATAAGTTTGAGGGGCTCAAAAAGCCCCATGTGCTGTTGGGGCTCTGTCCTCCTCATACAGATTCCTGCCTTCCTCTTCCCCTGGTGGCCCTGCAGATTTCAACCTGATGTCGGACGGCGCCTGTTCCTCCCCAGCTAAAACCTTGTACATCTCTGCCTGAACCCCCTTCCAGGCACCCAGACCCACCGACTTGGTCTGAGCGGATGCCCTTGCCCCTCACCTCCCGGTTTAGACTTGTCTCTCCAGGATGCCTTCAGTGGCCCCTCTTCACCAGGACGGGGTCACAGTGGTGTATCATCCTGGGACCTCACTGCATCGTTCCTGCGGGACCCCTGTGAGTGAAGTGGGCATAAGGATACTGACCCTGAGGGTATTTAGGGTTAGAGATAAAGGGCATGAAGAGGCCTGGGGTATTTGCAGATGCAAACACACTGGCTCAGTCCCCAAACCCCAGGGGCCAAAGGGCCTATTCTTCAGATGCCCCAGCAGGACTCCCTGCTCTTTCATCCTTATGGCTTGTCCCAGCCCTGGACGGACTGACAGCCACGTCTGCGAGGAGCCGGCAGCTTGCGGAGGTCAGTCTGCTCAGCGGGACCAGTCCCTGCCAAGCAGGAGCCTGGGCAGGGCTCCATCCCCTTATTTATAAAATAACAATGATCCCCACTTCTCAGCGACAAGGAGGAGGGTGGTGGAGGGAGGGGGCGCACATGTATCAACAACCAGGAGTGGCGCTACCTTTCCCTTTTCATTTTTATTTGCACAAAAACGGTAAAATGTTTTTACAGGCTAAGCCAACGGTGCTCGGAAGCTGAATTAGAGCGTCCTTAATTAATATGTCAGAATATAAGAAATGATGAAAATATGTATAATTAAATTCTTGCACTAAAACAGGATTTGAAAATGCGACGGAAATAGCACCGCTTTTCTCCCTCTCTCTCTCTCTCTCTTTTTTTCCTCCTTTTTTCCCCTTTCTCTCCCCGACCTCCTCCCTCTCCTCTTTCTCCAGAAAAATAATAATAATAAAAAAAGGAAGTGTCGAGGCTTTGGCAGCTGCTGCCTGTGTGGACCTCAAAGGAGGGCTGGGTTGCTAGAGCTGACAGCCTGGTCACCCCCAAAATTAGACACAAATTGTCGAGATTAAAAATTCTCCCCCAATCAGGTGCCGACTGCCTTATTTTCATACGAAGACGCTGCAGGCTGTGTGCTATGACAGCTGGGCATGTTGGTTCCCATACAGGCTCTCACGGTGATAAGGCTGTTCGAGACAGGTGCTCGGCAAAGCCGACATCGCGAATAAATCCACGGTTGTGCGACGCAGGGGCAATACTGAGGATTATTCATTTATTTACTGACTTACTTACTTAGACTCCTGGCATGATACAAAGGTGTCCCTGGGCATGACCCTGCAGGTTGATGAGACAATTAACCTGGCGTTGGCAAAAAATGCGCGGGCGCCCATTCCCCAGTCCAAGCAGGACTGTTGGGGCCCCATCCACGTGTCTCCAGAAAGTCTAGGGGACAGGGATTCCTGTTGTTCCTCGAGAGGGAGAAATTTGGGACTTCCCGAGACCAACAGGGGACTCATTCAGACATGGGGACACAGGTATCCGCTCCTTTGGGAAAGAAAAGGAAAAAAAAAATCCCCTCCTGATCCATGGAGATGGAGGGTAATAATGAGGCAGAATATTTTTGGTTTGTCTGAGGAAGGGCTGAGCTATTGGAGAGAAGATTTTGGGGGTTGTTCCGTCTGCCTTATCCCCCATGAATGGTGATTCCGTCCCCACCAACTGCCCTGCAGAGAGGCGAAGAGGAGGCCTTTGTCAAATGGGTTGCTCTTTCTATTGGGAATAAGATGCCCATTTGTGGGGGAAGTGGGGTAGGTGGTTCACAAGGACATGATGAAGGAGAGCAGCATCTTTGTGAGACAAGATCTATTCAGTACATCTGGAACCGAGACATTCCAGGGCACCTGGTCAGGGGACAGGCTTTGGAAATGGACCAAGAGTCAAACCCTGGGTTTGTCCCCATCTCTGGGAGACCATAGGCTAGGATTCAAACCTGTCGTCTATAAAATGGGGAAGATATTACCCACCCCCAAGGATTGTGGTGAACATTAAATAAAATAATAATTAAATGAGATAATGTATGCAAATATCTGTGTAGATATGGAGAGGGGCTCCCCAGAAAGCCGTGCCAGGAAGGGACCAGAAAACAGTCCCAACTCAGACCCACATACGTGCCTTTCCAGAGACCGCCCACATTTGGTGATGGAGATTGGTGGAGGTGCGTGGGCCTGGCCACCTGCCACCGTGGTCCCTGTCCCTGAGCAGCAGCATTCCTTCCAGAGAGGGGCTGACTGCAGGTTTGCTGGATCCGCATCCCGTGCAGCTCGTGTGTCTGCTTACCCATCTCCTCTACTTTCCTTTCCCAGGTCAGGATCCATCACAAGCATCTTGTTCCCAAACTCCATGTCAGCATCTGCTTCCTACAGACTCAAGCTGGACTGGATCTTTGCTCCATTCCAGCTTGGACTGAGTGGTCCAAATGGGGGCCTACCATCTGCCATGACAGCCTCCCAGAGAAGTCACACAGGAGGGACAGAAATCTAAGGACATGGATGTCCAGCCAACTATCTTGCTCTGTCCCTTTCCTGAAGAAATGCCACATCCCCAGGGAGGGGCATGGATTGCTGGGATCCTATTGGGAAAAAGAAAGAACGAAAGAAAAAGAGAAGAGCATCATAGAGAAAATGTTGCTTCAGCACATCCTGGGTTCAGGAAATGAGAGAATTCTGGTCCTTGGAGGAGTATTTTTAGCAAGGTAGAGACTTTCAGCATGGCCCACTGCCAGTGCCCAGGAGGTCAAGTCACTGAGTAATATCCTGATTACCAATCCGGATGCCTGAGTTTATTTTTTTTAAGATATTTATTTATTTATTTATTTATTTATTTATTTATTTATTTATGAGAGAGAGAGAGAGAGAGAGAGAGAGAGAATGAGCAGGGGGAGGAGCAGAGGGATAAGCAGGCTCTGTGCTGAGCATGGAACCAGACGCGGGGCTCGATCCCACAACCCTGTGATCATGACCTGAGCCGAAATCAAGATTTGGACGTTCAACCGACTGAGCCACCCAGGCGCCTCCTGAGTCTTTTGATATTAGGAAGAAGGGCCCCAGAAATCTATCTTACAGAGGGTGCTGGGAGGGAGGATTCTCAACTCTGACTAAATACGTTGACTGGCCTGGATCCAATGTCAACGGGTGGACATACAGAGTATGCCCAGCGTTGTTCCAGGCACCGAGTGGAAGGAGATAATGGAGCTGTTCCTCTACCTCATGCAAAGACCCTGTCTTGAGTCAGGACACTTGCAACTCACTTGCCAGGTTTTTTCTGCCTGCTGTGCATCTTTGGACCACTCAGTCGGCTTCTCTGAATATGAAGCATCTTATTTCTAAAGTTGATGTCAGACAGTCTAGGAGTCTAAGTATCTCCTCCCATCTCTGGCTTCTTACCTCCAGCCAGTATTCTTCACTGGGGACTTGGTGCTGCAATTTCTCTGCCTTCCCCATGACATCAGCACACAGGCATTCCAAAAAGAGTTGAGTGTATTCTCCAGTGTGTGGGGCACGTAGTCCCAGCGCTGGAAATAAGAACCTTATTTTTCTGGATACCTGTGGCCTTATTTGAATGAGAAAGACAAATGAATGGATGTGTCCGTTTAAAGGTAAAGTGTCATGTCCTATTTCTTTTAATTCAACACAAATCAAATCAGACTGAGTGCATTCCATGCTGTGTTCTAGGAATAGTCTGTGTGTTCTTTACCCTCACATGAAGCATTTCCAGGATCCTCATCTGGTGATACTAAAAACACTTTCTGCAGATCACCAGCACTTCCCCAACCCCAGGTCTTTCTGCATCGACTGTCTCCATCACTGGTCCAGGATGCCAGAACTCATTCCTGCATGAGGTCAGCCCATCCGAAGGCTATGTCTCTGCACAGGGTTGCTTGGAACCTTCACAAAAAGGTTTTGATGGTCAATCCTCTATACAGATACTGGCTCCAAGCCCCACACGGACACCCAGCCCCAGCCCTGTCTGAGAGGTGGTGTGAAAAACTGCTCCCTGGACACAAGACCATGGTTGCTACAGATAGATTTGTGGGGACCCTGAAGCACTTTCTGCGTCCTCTTTTCAGAAAGGGCAGGACTTCTCCGAGGAAATGATTTCTTTTATTTTATGGATGCTGGGAGTCATGTAAGTAACTAATCCTATTTCCATCTGGAAAAACCAGGGCCCTATAGGACTTCTGGGAAGGATCCAGTGCCTTGTTTTGGGCACTAACTTTACCCCAATGTAATAGTATTTCTCCTGCAATATTTTCCAATTTTCCTGAATTCTTAATGCATTTCTATTTTGTTGTTCCAGGTACATTTCTGAAAGGTTTGGCAAGTCCTTTGGGGGTGATGTGGAATGTATATAAATAAAGAAATAAACTCACAAATGATTGTTGATGGTTTTTGAAGTTTTAAAAGTGAGACTTGATGTTTCAGTTGGTTTGGGATGGAAGGCTCTGTTTTCATGCTTCTTGTCCAAAGCTGAGAAACAAGTATTTTTCTGTTAGCAGGAAAGAAGGTTGGTGAATTTGCAACCAGGCAAAGGCACATCCTGTTAGGTTTCCCTCCAAGTGGCCGGAGACCTCCTCTAAGTTTTCAAAGCAAAGGGTTGCCCCAGAGGGCTGGTTGATCAAATGTTGTAATAGGCTTGAGAGGCACTGGCCCTCAGGCTGTCCTCAGGCAGGGAAGTGGCCTGTCTGGGCTCAGAGGTGGGAATCTGGCCCAGCTGTTGGTGGACAGGTGTTCATGCCTCAGCCCTGCACCCTGGTCCTAAAGGAACTCATGAGAGACAAGGGATCAGGTGTTCTCATGGGTGCCCCCTTGGACCCATGAAACCAAAGCTCTGTGGCTGGGGAGAAGGGCTCAGGACTCATCAGTGTACTACCCATTCCAGCTGGGGCCTGTGTGATGCCCCCAAGGGGGGTGGGGAGACGTTACAGGCAAAAGTGAAATGTGCAGCAACAGTAGCATTCTGATATATTGCATTTGTGTGTTGTCTCTTTGATTAGACCGTATAACGTAGATTCTGTATGCTCTGAGAGGACCACACCTATCTGTCTGGTTCACCAACATATCCCTGGTGCCTAGAACAGTACTTGGCTTATAATAAGTGCTCAATAAATATTTGTGAAAGGAAGAAAGATGGAGGAGGGAAGGAAGGAGGGAAGGAAAGGGACATTTTTGGCTAGAATCCATTGAGTGGATGTAGAAATGTATACAAACATCAAAAGTATGTGTTAGGATATCAAAGGTGCCTAACAGAGGTGAAAGCTATATTCCAGGAGAGCCAAAGGAGATAGAAGTGGGATTAATTTCAAACAGAACCAGAGATGACTTCTCAGATGAGGTGACTTTTTTTTTTTAATTGGATTTTGGGAGTGGAAGATGCTCATTTACCTCTTTTTAAAAGTATATATTTTTAATTATAAGCATTATACTTTCTCATTAGAGAAAAATTGGAATATGTAGACAAGTATAAACACAAAAATTAAATCTCTTATAAATGCAGCACCCAGTCAAAACCACTGTTAGTGCTATAGTGTGTGTTTTATTTTATTCTTGTTTTTCTCTGTATTTTTTTCCATAACTGAAGCCAACATCGATGCGTTGTTTACACTTTAATCTATCCTATATAATATGCCTTTTTCAATATTTTAAACTCTTATAAAACATTTTTGGTAGCTGTATCTAGTCCATCACATGGATATTTCCTAATTTACCAGGCCAGTTTAAAATTATTTACTGTCTATATTGGCAACGTTTTTATTATTGTGAATAATGAATTCGGAGACGCATCTTTTTATGGAATTATTCACCTTTGGGGGTGCCTGGGTGGCTCAGTCAGTTAAGCATCCGACTCTTGATTTCAGTTCAGATCATGATCTCAGGGTCCTGGGATTGAGCCCCGTTTCGAGCGGCTCCACCCTCAGTAGGGAGTCTGCTTGAGATTCTCTCTCTCCCTCTCCTCCGCCCTTCCCTTCATTCTCCCTCTCCCTCTCTCTCTCTCTCTCTCTCTCTGTAAAATAAATAAATAAATCTTTTAAAAACAAGAATTATTCACCTTTGGATTCTTCACTTGAAATGATAAATCAAAATGGAATTACTCGGTCACATGGATATATGCTTTTAGGCTTGGATATAAATGGAGAGGAAGAAGAGAGGCAGGAAAAATCTCATGGACTTGAGAAAGATTGGCAGAGTCCCATTTGTCTCTACATCTTGGGTGGAGAGAGGAGATGCAGGGCTGGCCTTGGTGTGATGGTTATGGAAAGGACGGTGATGGTTTAGAGATGATCATGGTTGTCATGGTGACGCTGGGTGATGGCGGTTTGTATGGTGGTGGTGATGCTGGTGGGGCTATACATTGTCTCATCGGGACTGTGACAGCAAATATGACCAAGAGAGAACTTTCTTTCTTTGTTTTTTTTCCAACCTACCAAATTTCAGTGTAGTTAGGGACATTCTGTCAATGATAGCCAGAATGCTGGAATAGAAGGAGTCCTTTATTTGGGTGGGATTACAGTAACAATTTAGAAAAACAAGGTTCTTGGACAATAGTCACAAAAGGCAGTCTGTGTGCAAACCCTCACTCTGTCCTAGTAAATGGGGTTGGCCTCACTTCTGCTTGTGAGTATGGGCTTGCAAAATCACAGATCCTAAGAAGAAAATATTTTTATTAAATTGCAATTCTGGTGAGCTTGAAATTATACATTAGTCACTTTTGGTATCTCCTCTGCAGAAGGACACAATCTCCAACAGCATGGATATCTCCCTTCTTCCTATTCCACCTGTTTCTCTCTTCCACGGATCAGCAAACAGTGGCCCAGGAGCCAAATCCAGCCTGCTGCCTGCTTTTATGGGACCCCCCCCCAGCTAAGAATGGCTTTTATCTCTTTGAACGGTCAATAAAAAGAAAAATTGAAAGGATAATAATATTTTGTGACACATGGAAAGTAAATTCAAATGCAAGTGTCCGTAAATAAAGTTTAACTGGAACCCAGTCACACTCACTCCCTGACGGACTGTCTATGGCTGAGACTATGCTTCAGGGTCAGAGTCGCGTATATGGGACAGAGATGATATGGCTCTCAAAATCTGAAATATTTATTATCTGGTCCTTTACAGAGACAGTTTGCCAACCTTTGCATTAAGCCATGTCCAGGTAAACAAGAAACCTCTGGAGATCCAGGCATGGATTTGGGTTGTAAACCAGCATGAACAGGGGCTCTAGATTTCTGGGGAAAATAATATTTGCATCATGAATGAGACCAGCCAGGGGCGCCTGGGTGGCTCAGTCGTTAAGCGTCTGCCTTCGGCTCAGGTCATGATCCCAGGGTCCTGGGATCGAGCCCCACATCGGGCTCCCTGCTCTGCGGGAAGCCTGCTTCTCCCTCTCCCACTCCCCCTGCTTGTGTTCCCTCTCTCACTGTGTCTGTCTCTGTCAAATAAATAAATAAAATCTTTAAAAGAAAACGAGACCAGCCATGCTTAAAAATTTATTATTACCATGGAAACGTATGGCATAAGGTCCTACCCAATCAAGCTGAACGTAACATTTTCCCTTGAGTTTCCTGGTAGCCAGGTTGAAAAGGGCAAGATGTTCATGATTCTCATGGTCCAAAAGAAGTAAAGTTCTTCAGGCCAAACGGACTATTGTCTGGCCTAACACTCTGCGAGAATGATTGTCCCATGGAATTTCATTAAAGGACGTGGTACAGGGCCGGCCCTCAATGATACCTCATAGTCTTGCAACAGGGCTTGTTGACTTTCTTCTCAGGGAAAGCTGAGATCATAAAGTCAAAGACCACCTGATAAAAGCAATTCAGAGTTGGCCAAAATGATATGGACCAAGTACCAACTGCCAGTCATTCCATTTGCTTGAGAGATAAACCCAAAAATATAGATTGTCAATAAGTCCTTTGAAAATGCCTTTACAACTATCATCTCTCTTGTATGCTTTAAAAAAAAAAAAGTATTCTATCTCCTCCTTTACATCATCGAGCCCAAGAGGCCTTGGTGATGGACTGTGAGTCTGAGGGGTGGGCTGCAAAGAGGAGGAACCCCACATTCCCATCCCTGCCCATGAGCATTTAACCCAACACACAGGCTCACCTTGCAAATGCAAATAAATCATAATGTATTTTCAATTAGTTTGCACTCTTACTAGCTGCTGTCCTGAGTAATTAGGAAAACAATTCACATTCTGCCAGGAGCCGATCTGAAGTGTTATCCCTGGAATAATTATCTGTCTGCAGCTCAGTTTCTCTGCTCCTCTCAGGTCAGCTGGCTGCAGGAGGACACCCAGAGAGCATTAATGAGCTCTCACTGAAGATGTTAAAAAGCTTGTATTGATCTGTTTGTCCAAGAACGAGATATTGAAGCCTTTCTGCTGAGGGCAGGAGAGACAGCGAACCCTACCACAGGGGCTTTTAGCAGGCCTGGCTCCTCCCACCTTCCACATCCTCCTGGCAGCCGGTTGCCATCCAGGGTCAGACTTCCAAACTCACCACCGGCTTTATTCTCTGCCCTCAGTGCCACCTGCCCCAGAGTATTCAGAGCATTTAGGTTCTTTGTGTGTGTGTGTGTGTGTGTGTGTGTGTGTGTGTGTGTGAAAGAGAGAAGAGGAAGAGAGAAGAGGAGGAAAGAAGGAAAGCATGAGTATGAATCCCTCTCCCTCTACCAATATAAAGGAGTGAATGAGTGAGGGAGAGAGTGAGTGAGTGAGTGAATAAGGCAGAAGAGCAAGCTGTTTCTTACCGTAGAACACCAGTGAAGAGATGGAGAAGGAACTGAACTGTCACCATTTGGCAACTTTCATAGTAAAAACTGATCCAGGCAAGAAATAGCAAACACCCAAGTATGATGAGAAACAGGGTATTTGCATAGCCTCACAGCATCTTGCAACCAGATATGCTTACCTAAAAGGGAAAAAGAGAGTAACTTCACAGTGAAGAAACCTGGTGGACCAAGTGATCAAAGTGACATCAACATTAAGGGGACAGATTGCCATCACTTGCCTCCCAGTACCATGCATCAAGAGGGACATAACTTGGCTTCTGCAGCATTCTGCCAAAAATGCGTGCCCCAGATCAAGTGACCAGGAAACTGCAGACAAGTTCAGATTAAAAACCGTTCTGCAAAATAACTGGTTGGTACTCCTGTAAATGTCAATTCACACAAGGCAAAGACAGACTACTATAGAATGAGGCCAGATGAGGGAGACTTCAGAGACAGGACGACTGAATGAAACGTGGGGTCCTAGATTTGGTCCTGGGCCCGGAAAAGTAACTCCAGTTTGTCCGGCAGAACAAAGAATATTGGGACAGTTGGTGAAACTTGAGCAAGATGTGTGGTTAGGTTGAGTGCCATCTTAGTGTTAGTTTCCCCAATTTTGATCATTGTGCTATGGTGATATAAGAGAATGTCCATTGTGGAGAATCACACCTTGAAGTATTTATGGGTAAAGCAGCTCATGTCTGTAATTCACTCTTACATGACTCAGGAAAACAAATAATAACGAGTGTCTACATATTTATCTATCTACCTACCTACCTACCTACCTACCTATCCATTCATCCATCCATCAATCTATAGAGATTGTGGTCAATGTTAATTTAGGGAATCTGGGTAAAAGACATACAGGAATTCTTTGCATTATTCTTGCAACTTTTCTGTAAGTTCAATTTTTTTTTTATATTTTTTAAAAAGGAGCAGAAGGAGGAAGGGAGGAATAGAGGGAGGAAGAAAATAAGGGAGTGAGTAACATCCTGGCTCCTTCTCTAGCCATTCCCCGTTAAGGGCACTGGGCTCTGTAGGAAGAACTTCAGCGTGCAACTGTGCAATGAGGACTATGTGGCCTGAGCCCTGACTCGCAGGTGTTCAGCTCTGCAGACTGTGCTGAGAATAGCCTTGAGCTGGGAGTTAGAGCAATGGGAGTCTGGCCCAACTTTGCTCTCAAGGACCTGGGTGGCCCAAAGGCAGTCCCTAACTTTCCCAGGGTTCTGGGTCACCTATCTACAGTGAGGGTTGGAGTACCAAAATCTCTGTGGAGTTATAGGCTTCCTTTTGAGTTAGAATAACTGGATGGGCTGGGGCAGATGTTTATGCACAGGTTACCATGCTAGTTGAAATAGAAAAGGAAAGGCAGCATGGGGATGAAGCAAGAGTGTTAGACACAAAGCCAAAACACCTGGGTTTGCATTCCAACTCTAGCAGGCATCATTTACACAATTTTGGAAAATCAGGTCACCTCTCTGAGCCTCGGTGCCTGCATTTCTGGAAGGAAGGTACAGATGCTGGCCTGCATGCACACACTCACAATCCCACAAAATGGTACCTGAGCTGGAAGACTCTGTGCCTGGGAGGTAGGGGAGGGGGCTCTAGGGACCTGAGGCAAATGGAAACAGGTCAGAGTTGGTGCAGGCTTTGGAGTCACACAAGTATGGGTTTGGTTCCCTGGATCTGTTCCTTGTAACTACTTAACTTACTGAGCCTTGGTTTGCTTTTCTGGAAAATGGGGGCAGCATGGTCCGTCCAGCTGTGTAGTTGGAGGTTTCAGGGTAGTGACAAGTGCAGATGCTCTGGGGAGAACAAACACTTTGGCAAGACTGGCTCCCTCATGTCCCACCCCCTCCCCACCCTTCTCTCACCCCCTCCCCCCAAACAAGAGGCCACCATTACTGTACTGGCTGGTCCATGTTGGAACAATTACATCTTTGTCCCCTGGTCTTACCTAAACGTCGGATCAGATTCTATTGACGTGACAATCCGCCCCCTCCCATCTGCCAGCATACGTATTGTATGTTAAAGTGCTGATTTTTCTTTCTCAGAATAAAGGCGAGCCCCCAAACTACATTCTCAGGGTGGATTCTGAGAGGCACCCAGCTAATGGTCTGAAGGGCATATGAGCAGGTGAGCCCGTAGCCTCTGAGAACACACCTTTTGTCTCCTGAGAGGTCAACCAGCCTTGCGGCCCTAATTAAGAGCTTATATCAGAGATCCATCTGCCCAACTTCACTATGGCTCTTCACAGGAAAATGTATTCCTTTGTCTCCCCCCGCCTGAGTATGCAGTTTTGTCAAAAGGTCACTGTTATGGAGCGTGGGACAGGGGCGAGGGTGGGGATGGTGGGAGGGAGGGCTGTGGTCAGCCCTGGTGGGAACGGACAGCTCCACTGGTAGGAGCAGGGGTTAGCAAATTCACAATCATAATAATGAATAAATAAAAGCTTCCACCAAGAGCATGCACATTTGGACCGAACAATAGTTGCCACCTTTTGAGAGGGGCAGTTCCTATCAAATAATGACGTGTTATTGATATGGTAATTTTTATATTAACAAATGTATGCTGGAAATGCTGTGATTTATTTTTTTTCTTGGAGGGAAAAAAGGTAGCTTGCATGTAGCATCAATAATGATATGCTAATGACCTGTTTCCAAATTTAGATTTAAAAAAAATTTAATTGGCAAATTTCAGATAGAGCTGAGAAGATAGCATTCTTGGTTGTGACCTAGTTTTAAGGTCCAAATGTAAGCTTTGGTGAATTTAAATTTCAGGCCCCAGTACAGAATATACCTGGGGTACGGGCTCGTTGCGGGGGTCGTAGATTAATTATACTATTGGATCTGGGTGTATCTTGGATCTGATCGTTATAGTTTGACAAGAAACATCCAGAACATGTTAACTGGGACCTCCGCTTCTCCCCCTTGCAGCAGAATGCAAACGTACACACACACACACACACACACACACACACACACAAGTGCTTACACACGCACACACACAAGTGCTTACACACGCACACACACACAAGTGCTTACACACACACACACAAGTGCTTACACATGCACACACATGCATATGCCCACACATAGACAGAAAGCTAGGGAAACTGTCAGAAAAATGTTTTTGAAGTAAAGGGGCAGCTTCGCTGATGGAAACAGAGGTGAACAGGCTTTGTTGTAGTTTTTTAAAAATAACTTCTGAACCTATACACGTTTTATCTATAATGTGAAATAAAAGATATTCTTTCATATGAGAGAACGGATGCTCTTGGCCCATTCAATTTCCAGCAAGGAGGAAATATCACGTGATATTTAAAGGAAAGAAAAGGAAGTCTTTGGGTGATCATGAATAGTTCCATGGTGGGTCTCCCTCCCAGTCATTAATGTCCCTCACCTTACCCTGCGCTTCCTCAAACTTCCTTTTATTCTTTTCCCTGCATTCTTCCTGTTTCTATCGTCTGCACTTCCTCCTGGTCACCGACCCTCTTCTCTGCCTGGATTCTCTTTCTTGCTCCCTCCCTGTTCCCTTCCTCTCCCTCTATGTCTATACACCCTCCACCAAGGTAGGAGGGAGTGCCTTCCTGATTAACCAGAAGGGCAGCAGGCAAGCTGGGCTGGATATCTGCCCTTTTGATGAATCTATACAAACTACCCGTCAAAGAGAACCCCCTTGTTTGGCCTAGACAATCTTTTGACCCTGCCGGGGTCACGCTTTCTTGACAGGCAAGAACAGGGCAATGAAGAAGCCTGGAAATTCTGCTGTGTCTCAGGGTTTGGGGCTTCGGGTTTTTATCATAGGGTGCCGTCCCTGGGCCAGGGGTGGAGCAAGTCCAAAGGCCTCTTTGGGGAGCCTCCTCTGGCAGAGGCTATTTTAATAGGGACATCAGCTAATCCTAGGAGCTTTCTGGTGTTTTGCCTCTTTCCCCTAAAAGTTTGGAGTTGGAAAAATAAGTCAGTTCTCAAAAGTTTCAGTTCTTAGAATGGTACTATATGTAAATGATATCAATTATTTCTAAAGCGCTGTATAATATACACTTGCTAATGTTTAAGTGCTGTACCTTGTGTTAAGAATCCAAATCCAAATTTCCAAACTTCTGCCCTTACTCTGTGTTTCCAGGGCATCTGCCCCCTTGTGTCTCTCCACGTTGCCCCTCACCACAGGAACTTTTACCTGATTGTCATCCTCATTTGGAGGATGAGCAATCTGAAGCCAGGAATCTTGTTCTTTTGGGGTACCTGGGTGGCTCAGTCCTTAAGCGTCTGCCTTCGGCTCAGGTCATGATCCCAGGGTCCTGGATCGAGTCCCGCATCGGGCTCCCTTCCCCGCTGGAAGCCTGCTTCTCCCTCTCCCACTCCCCCTGCTTGTGTTCCCTCTCTCTCTGTGTCTCTCTCTGTCAAATAAATAAATAAAATCTTAAAAAAAAAAAAAAAAGAATCTTGTTCTTTTGCTAACACTGGATCCACACCAGCCAGACATTGTTGTTCTAGGCATGGTAGAACCAACTGGACACAGTGTCTGCTTCTGTAGAGTTTACGAGTTCAGGGCAGGGAGTGTGAAACAGATCGAGATTTCACATTATTGAGTCCCCAGGGTGTAGCACAGTTGCAGGTGTTCAATAGATGCTCTTTGAATGGATGAATGCATAAATAAAGTAATACATGAATAAAATGATTAACTTCGATAAAGCAATGCATTACTTCTATATATAAGCTACACAGGGACTATTAGCACTATTTACTGATGAGGAAACTCGGACGGGGGTGCATTTGTGCAGAGAGAAGCAGGTGGAGGAGCCAGGCTACCTACCCTTCACCTCTCTTCTAAGCAGCGTCTCCAGCTTGGCTTCTGGAGCTTTGTCAGTGACAAAGGGGTCTTATTATTTACACTACAAGCTTGTGTCCTTGCTAAGTGCTTTCTGGTTATTTACTGGAGGGTTGATGAAGCAAACAAGGAAAATGACAAGGTACTTTTCTTCTTAATTCATTTTAATGTCTGGGTCTTGGTTTCCTGGTGGCAGCTCCAAGGATCCATTTGTCTGTCACCGTCCACTAAATGTTGGAGAAATGATGCACGCCTTAGCAAGGGGGCTGAGGACAGAGAGGAGGGTGGAACACTGGATATTCAGAACCAGTGGCTCCTGGAGCACAGGAACCAGGGAAAATAAGGCAGGAGGAGTTAATGGTAGCAGATGGCTAAGTGGCAGCAATAGGAGAGGATCAACTCCCCTGCCACTATGAAAGACAGGAAGTCATGGCAGAAAGAGGAAAAACGTCCTCGGCTGAGAGTCACATAGGGCACAAACTTCCCTTCTCCACAGCTGAATATTCAGGGAGGCAGCAGGTGCACACTGAAGAACAAGACCTTGGCATCCCAGACTCAAGTTCACACTTCCTAACTATGCTGTTGTGGTCAAGACATTGAATCTGTTTGTGCCTAGGATCCCCCATGTTTACAAATGCGATAAAAAGTACTCACTTCTAAAGGTCTTTATGATATTAATTAAGTGACAAGCTCTGTGTCAATGTCCAGGGGTCCTCCTTACTGACAAATGAGAAAATGTGGTCTTCCTCTCCACTCCCTATATTTTACTCCCATTGGCCCTAGGATCACCACCACCCTTGGAGACTGTGATGTTCAATTAATAGCCAATGGCCACGTTTGCTATCAAGCACTTCAGTGTGGCTGGTCTGAGTTGAGATGTGCCGTATGTGTGAAACACACACTGGCATATGAAGATTAGTGCAAGGAAGAGAACACAAAATATCTCATCAATAATGTTCATATTTATTACATGCTGAAATGATGATATTGTAAATATATTAAGTTAAAGAAAAGATACTATTCCTAAGGATTTGAAACCCCACCTGCTGCTGCTTGCTTCAACTTAAAATCCAGCAGCCTGTGGTGTTAGCTTCATGTATGAGTTAGATCTCTGCTCCATGTGGATATTCATCTTACTTTTATTATCATGTCTTCTTTACTTTTCTCATTTAAAAAAAATCTATCTACCCCATGCTCTGTTTTGGGGTTAGATGGGCAAACTGAACTTCAAATTGTGAACGAGTCCTAGCATCTTGCCCTGAAGTCACCACGCACTTCACTGTTGCACCAAAGCTCTTGGACCCAAACAGAAGCTGTACCTTTTGGCAAATGGTATATGGAGACAATCTGGATGAATATTAACTGTGAAAGGTGTGCATTATTCATTTCTGGTTCAAGGTGACAAGGTTAAGCCTGATAGCACCCTTTTAGTAGTATTAGGATGTGATAAGGCACCTGACACTGTTGCCCTGTTATCTGATGTCTCTGGAGCTCAGTGTAAATACTCAAGGTCCAAACAGAGGCTCTACAGGGACATGAGCACTTAAATAAGACATGGTTGAAAATTTAGAATCAGAGACAGCCTGGGAAATTTCCATTCTGACTGCCTTGCTCATACTTCCTTTGTTTTTCCTTGTGTTGAAGGATAATAATGGAGTTTAATGAATATCTGTATTATGAATGAATATTTGAATAAAGGAAGAAATAAAAAAGTGGTGGGATGAAAAGATGCATGGATGAATGAGTGAGTTAATGAACCAGTCAATTTTTGGATAAGTGGATGAATGGATAGATCAATGGATGGGTGAGTAAAACATTAAATGCGTACATTTCTGTATAATCATACAGGTAACTGGTTAGATGGAAGGATGATGGATGAAGGGATATAAGAATGAATAAATGAGTGAAGGAATGGATGACGAACAGGTGGAGGGATAGATGGATGAGTTCAGCCTAGTATTTTAGATGAGGCTTTTTCTGGTATCTTTATCTTCTTCTCACTCTTGACCAATGTCCTTCTTTCTGTTCTATTTTTCCCTCTTAGTACTTACTATCAAATACTTGATATAATTTATTTATTTTATTACTTGTCTTCTACACTAGAACATGAACTTCGGGTTGACCAAGAACATTCTCTATTCTACGTACTGCTATACCTGAGAGTCTTCGGCAGTGAAGGCATAGAGTAAGCACTCAATAAATACTGGTTGAAGGGATGAATGATGACTGGATAGATAGAGATAGATAGCTAGATTGATGACAGGTGGAAACATATATAGAATAACAATGGGATATTGACAAATGTTCAGAAAGAACCTGAGATTGGGGACTGAAGCCACATGATGTTGTGCCCGCTCCATTTTTGCTACCTGTGTTATTTTGGGTTGGTGTAAAATGGGGGGTGGAATCTCTGTGTGTCTTATGGGCTTTCATCTGTGAAGTGGGGGTGATGGAATCAGAACCCATCATGTATGTTGTGAGGAGTCAATGGGAAAGAGCACTTGAAAACGCTGGGTACCTGTTGAATCTCCATGCCAAAGCTGGCCCCTGCTGGGGACCTTGGGGAGTCCCAGCTCTGCAGTGGGGGGGGCCTCTGGCACCAATGCCTGCTTTTGTACCCTGAACCTTCCTGGGAGGGGAATGAGGTCAGCAGGGGTGATGCTGAAGTGCAGTGAGAAAATTTTAGAACTGGATTACAAGTCAAGAGCAGTGGGCTGCAAACCCAGCTCAGGCATTCACCACCTTTAGCAAGTCCCACTTCTATTCTGGCCCCAATTTTTCCCATCTCTAAATTAAAAAGACTGGTTCACCTATCTTGGAAATTCATTTCCAAACACATTTCAAAGAAAACAACCTAAAAGCTATAACCTTACCACATAAATGCTGTCATTTTCAAGACTCAAAACTGATTTACCATTTGTTGTGGGAACGTAAGCTGAGACTAGACTGATGGTGACCGTGCATGGCCAAGGTGAGGATGCAGAAAATGGAAGGAACAGCTATTGATGGTGGGCGAGGTGCTGCTTGGCCTATTATCCTAAGTTAGCTATTTTTTTCTTTCTTTCTTCTTCTTTTTTTTTTTTTGTTTTTCTTTTCTTCTTCCCTTTTTTTTGGTCCCCTCCCTCCTTCCATTTCTCCCTCTATCCTTTCCTTATTTTCTATCCTTCTTAAGCAAATCCTTTATGGAGCCTCCTGGGTCCAGGTACTATTTTTGGTGTTTTATACATTTATTTAATTCCTATACTCACCTTCAAGGTTAGCATAGGTATTCTCATTTTACAGATGAAGAAACTGATGTTTAGAGAATCCAAAGACTTGCCAAAGTTGGTAAATGGTGGAACTGGAATTCAAACCTAGGTCTACCTAATTTCAAAATCCATTTTCTTCTTCCAAATTGGCCTTGTTAAAAGTGAATGAATGAGTGAATGAATGAATGAATGAATAACAAAAGATATCTGCATTATTCTAATAAACAGGTACAGTGAGGAGAAAAATAACCACAGCCAGAAAAGGACAGAAAGATCCTTGTTCACATTTCATTTCATCCCTGGGACTCAGAGGCTTCATATTGGGTTCTGCTTTGCACTTCTATATATGTGACCCTATTAACAATTCCATTAATGGGCCAAGCGGGGAGAAAACAGGAATCAGAGACCTATGGGTATGAGGGCAGCACATAGGTGGTCCTAAATACAGGAGCCTGGGCTGTGGAATGGGAAGAAACAGTGGAAAACACATTTTTTTCCCCTGAAATTTCATCCCTGAGACACTTGGGAGGCTCCTCACCAAGGGAGGCTGGAATCTTCACTGCAGGAGTCTCCTGTTCCCTTGCTGAGTCCAAAGATCTGTCCACTCTGACACTGTTCTTGACCAGTTTGTGGTTCCATGTTGCCAGTGGGGTCATCCCAGGGGGTCACAGAACCCAGGCTCTGGGAGAGATGTTGGCTTCTCCTCTAGGCAATGGTGCTTCATGCAAGTGAATGTTGCACAGAGTGTCATCCTCAGGCTTCCAGAGCAGTTCTCAGACTTTTGCTCTGCATCTCCCTTTGCCTCCTGCTCTTCTAGGAATAATGTAAACATCTATTTGGGAAATAAAATGGAGGGAGGCAGTGGAAAGAGCATCTGAGTGAGACTCTGGATGCCTGAGTAGCCAGCCTATCCCCCGCTGATGGACAGACTCCTGATTTAAATAAATGCTCATTGTTATACCCTGCTGAGATTTTGTGGTTGTTTGTTACACAACATTTTTGTGGCATTAGCTAACTGACACAAAGATAAATCATAAAATCCTACAAATGTTAAAATACCACAGTTTCTGCCTGATAACTTAGTGTGACAATACGAATCCACTTGTTGGTTTAGAGCAGTAGAGTGCTAATGATAAATTTTCATCTACAGAAGAAATTTAGTGAACTAATGTTTTTGGAGGATGGGTGAAATTGTGAAATCCGCAATATCGCAAATCTCTCTCAATCCTGGGTGTCCATTTCAATAAATTAACTATATCACTCCAGTGTCTCTGTCTCAGCAACTCTGGGTTAACCCTCCACATACACTCTGATTTGACCCTGGAATTTTCAGATAAGAAGCCACTTCTTTGGAAAAATATGAAGCTACTTCTTATTTCATGTTTACTTTCAATTAGCAAAAGACATTTCCAGGTACAGCCAAAAAAGGTGGGTTCTCAAGATCTCTACCCCTCCTCTATGAAGAGCTCTCATTCAAATGTCCAAGGTTGATGTCTTCAGAGATGTATGCAGAGTAATGTAATATAATGTTATACTCTGCATATCTGAAGTTAACATCTGTTTAGAGCTCAATGGGAGTCATTCTTGTCTTGATGGTCCTCACTCACTTGTCATCTACTACGGTGGCTCCTGTGGACCAAGAGGAGGCAAGACAGACACTGTTCCTTGGCTGACTCCAAAAAGTTTCCCATCCCCATTTTTTCCTAACACATTCCTATAAAAACAAAAACAAAACAAACAAATAAAAAACCTATAAATGTTTGCTAAGGCAAAACTTCCTTTGTACAGCTTCCCTTGAAGTTAAGGGTGATGTTATGGATTGAATCATGGCCCCCCAAAAGATATGTGGGAGTCCTAACCCCCAGGACTTCTGGATATGACTTTATTTGGAAATGGAATTATTAAGGAGGAAGTTAATTAAGTCACAATGAAGTCACACTGACCCAGAGTGGGTCAAATCCAACGTGACCTATGTGCTTGTCAAAGAGGGGTATTTGGACACACAGATGTGGAGAGAGAAGATGATATGTGGATGGACATGTGAAGACCCTGGCAGAGATTGGAGTGATGCTCTCCCAAGTCAAGAAATTCTTGGGGCCACCAGGAGCTGAAAGAAGACAGGAAACATCCTCCCTAGAGGCTTTGGAGAGAGTAAAGCCTTGCTGACACCTTTATTTTGGATCTTTGGCCCCCAGAACTACAAGACAATAAATTTCTGTTAGTTTCAGCCACCTTGTTTCTCATACTTTGTTACAGCAGCCATTGAAAACCAGTACTGACTGCCACATGGAGATCTGGATCAATGACAAAATGCTGAAGTTGGCTAGGGACCTCTGAGAAAGGTTTTGGACTTTGACAAAAGGGACAGATGTGGCTGCCTCCAATCATTTCCCCTTCTTTCCACCTTGAACACAGATGTGGTGTTTGATTCTAAGAGTGATCTTATAACAAGGCATCAATAGCTGATTTGCTTGAAATGGAATAGCAGAAACATACAAAGACACTGAGTTTTAAATAGTATGGTCAAGGGGTGCCTGGGTGGCTCAGTCAGGTAAGCGTCTACCTTTGGCTCAGGTCATGATCTCAGGGTCCTGGGATCAAGCCCTGCATCAGGCTCCACACTCAGCAGGGAGTCTGTTTCTCCTTCTCCCTCTGCCACTCCCCTTGCTTATGCTCTCTCACCCACTCTGTCTCTCTCAAATAAATAAATAAAATCTTAAAAATAAAAAGGTATGGTCAAGCAGCTACTGTTCCAACCCTGCCCTGCCTACGTCTAAAATTTTAATGTGAAACTAACAACTTTCTAATTATTTGATTGATTAATTATTTGATTTTCTGTTTTTGTAACACAAGGAATTCTTATCTGGTATAGCAGAATTTAGCTTGCTGTCTCCTTTTGGTATAAGCCAGAAGGACATTAATCTCCCCTAAAGAGTTTACTAGCACCTAACATTTTAAAAATTGATTAGATGGAAAAGGTGTTCATTGATTTAGTCATTCAACAAATATTTATGAGTACCCACTATGTGCCACTCACAGCATAGCAATAGATAAAACTGACCACGATGCCTATCTCCGTAGGGTATAGGTCCTACCTATCCATTCTCTATATTTTCATTTGTTCTTCATTGGAGTGTATCCATCCTGTGAGTATTCTCCCCCCTGATGTTTCTTAGAGAAAAAGAAAGCTGTGATTAACTGCTCAATTTTCCTTTTTACAAATCCCTCACCAAGAACACTACTGATCTCCTCCAACTGAGCCCATACCAGGGAAGACCACAGGTGCCTTTGTTCATTGCAATTTACAAACCAGACAAGGAAAGAGGAAATGCAGAAGCTTTGTGTTTTCAGTTGCTGAGGTAGCTATCCTGATGGTAGCCAAAATGTGGCACCACATGGCTGGGTTTCCCTTCTCCAACCCCTTCTGCTTTGGGCAGGGGAAGGCAGGGACTAGTCCCGCACGGAAAACCTTAGAAAACATCATGGTTCATCTTCACTGTTGTACATAACTAGATTCTTCTGGTCTTTAAAATGACTTTGGGAATCTTTCTAAATCTTGCCTTCCTGCCTTCGTTGGGTGACAATGTCTCTGAATCTCACTGTATTTTTTTTCTTTTTCTTTTTCTCACAGCCTGCTGTGGATCTTAAAATATTTTTAGGATCACTGAGAGTTGTTCAAAGTTTGGATGTGCGTTAGGCAGACAGTCATATTTATTGGTGCCTTTTCTGATTAAAAAAAAAAGTCTACATCTAAATTTAGTGAGGAGAAAATATCCCAAGTTGGGTCCGTTTCCGAGAGAGAGAGAAAAAAAAAAATCTAGTTTTTTTTAATATTATAAATATGCCTTCTCAGATGAAAATTGTTCATGTAATTTAGAAGATTCAAGTTGCAGTAAAAAAAAAAAACTTTCAAAATAAGAAAAAAAGTAGAATCTATAAATGGTTTCATTCAAAGGGCTGTTTCTAATGTTGCTGTGGTGATAAATTAAGAAGGAGAAACTTGAACCAGACCTTTGACCTGTCGTGGGGTCAGGGGTTGCTTCTGTCTGTGTTCGGACTCCTTTGACAACTTCCTGTATAATTCAACTATTATTTGCGTGTCTGGGCACTGTCTGACCTCAGAGTCTGGAAAAATCATGCATTTCGATGCCATATGGACTGCAGCGAGGGAGGGCACGTTTAATCAAATTTGGGTGGGAAACACTGTTTGATCCCAGGTTTGTGGAAGACGCTCACATGGGATTTCCAACAGACCGGAGGAGGAAGGGTCAGATGACAGGCATGGCCATGATTTAGGGCGCATGTCCCCCGCCAGACGCTGGTGGGGCTGGAACTAAATTTTGAATTTGGAAGCAGATCAATTATGAAAGACAGAAAAGAGGTGCTGGTGGCATTTCGAATTGCAAGTGGACTTCTGCCATGAAAGTCCAGAAAGACTGAATTTCCAAAATCCAAATAAATGCATTTCTAGAGCAGACACAAATCACAAGAAAATGGATGCTTTGGACAGAGATAAAGGGTTTTTTTCACCCGTAGGTCTCATGGAAGACTGTGTTCGTATAGAATAATATTACCACTCTGGCTTCATGATTTTCCACAGGGTTTACATTGCAGATGATTTTATATATATATATATATATATCATATATATGATTTTATACACATATCTATCTATTTAGAAATATAGAGAGAACTTAAATTGCTAAAAAATCTAGTTTTTTTAATATTGTAAATATGCCTTCTCAGATGAACGTTGTTCATGTAATTTAGAAGATTTAAGTTGCAGTAAAAGAAAAACTTGCAAAATAAGAAAAAAAGTAGAATCTATAAATGATTTCATCCAAAGGGCTTTTTCAGTTTGGGGGAGTTAGTCTAACAACAGAGACAATATTTAAGCAGAGTTTCTGAGCTGCATGAAATAGTTTCATAGCCACACGAAGTTGTTCTATAGCTAGCAAAGGTAAACCCTGGGTTGTTTAATTTGTAAGGCCTTCGAATGGCACATGGATATACTCACGGGTCTGAGGGGCCTGGGTTTTAGTAAGGCAAGGACTGGGGACCAACGGCTGAATTTGTTACAAAGTATCGAGTGCCATCATCTTCTCTGACCCTTGTCACAGGCTCAGGTGGACAGTAATGGAGGAGGAGAATCAGGATGACGATCAGAAGACTCTGGTTCATTATCAGATCCATGGCCAGGGCCGTAGGGAGTCTGAACAGCAGTAAATGGTCACAACTGGGGTGGGGGCCAAGTTCAGGAGACAGAGTGTCAGTCAAGGTGAACAAAGTACGACCCGGCTCAGAGTCTGCAAGGGGATGCTGAGGGGTAAAAGAAATATTGCATTCAAAACGAGATTAGACTTTTTACATATCACCCCACCCCACCCTTTCCCTTTTATAGACAAGGTAACTGAGTGAGAACCAAGTTGGTAAGTTTGACCCAAGCTACCTAGGTAGATAGTGGCAGACCTGGATTCAGTCCCCATGATATGGCACCCTGAGTGTCGGACCCCAAGTTCACCCCAAAAGCAAGAACCCCATGTCCTGTGCTTTTTATGTCTCAACTGAGACTTTCTGGTTTCAAGTTCAGAAAGAAAAATAATCCGATTTCTAATATGTTCCAAGATCCTCAGGTTTTAGGTAAATAAGCTAGTTTTAGGTTCTAGTGAGTTACACGGAACGATGAAATGCCTTCAACTTCCTGAAACAGAAAACTTCCGTAGCAGGGATGTTTTGGCCTTGAGTTTCCTCTGATCTTGGCAAAAATGACTTCTTTTCCACTTCTAGGAAGGATATTTCAAAGCACTTTGGTGAATACATTTGGGATTTATTTTATGCGAAAAACATCCCTGGCTACTGATTTTTTTCCCCCTTTGGCAGAGTGGTAGAAACATTCATGAAGAAATCTATCTCATACAGATAGACACCATTTACTGGGCATCTACTATGCATTAGTGTTCAGTTGTTCACAAATACGTTGAATCTCATGACCAACGCTGGAGATGCTCGTGCATAATCCTGTTCTTGATGAGAAGAAGCTGCAGGTCCAAGAACGTCAGTGGTGGGCCAAGTGCCCACGGATGCAGCGCTACAGCCAGCCCTGTGTCCTCTGTGTTCTCTCTGCTCTACGGTGCTGGCCACGCATGGCACCCACTCCTGGAATAGAATCAAAGAAAGCAGTCTTGTTTTCTACAAGGGGGTTACCTGCACTTGCATTTCTTACTTTTGCTGGATTTTCTGAAGTTTGTTTTTCTGTCATCATAAATGAGATTAAAGGGAGGTAGCCCACACAGGGAGACCTGCAGTCCTGGGTCTAGGTTGAAGACCATGCCATGATGCTCTCTGGACCTGAACCTCTGGGCCTCGGCTACTTCATCCAAAAATGATGTGAAGTGTATCAGGGACTAGATTATCTCTAAGGGCTTTTCTAATGTAGAGGTGCCTGACTTCCCCTTTCTTTCTTATTGGAATTTGCAAGGACATTTGACAATTGCGGGGTGGGGTGGGAGGGGACATCACTGCTCACTTTCCAGAGACCCAAACCACTTTCACTTTCCGCCGGGGGATGCTGAACCTTGAGGGCCATGCCCTGCATTGTTTCGTCCACGTTGGTGGTACTGGGGTCTGGCTTGGTTTTAAGAATCACCTTGCCCCTTGAGCCCTGTGTCCCATTTCAAGGCAGACCGTGGGTAGTGTAAAGCCCTTATAAATATCAGGAGCCCTCCATCTCCCTCTGTCTTTCCTCTGAGATGGCTGCTAGACACTGAGGTCAAGGCCACATGTGCCCTGCCGATCCCAGAGCAGAAGGGGCGGGGGGAGGGAGGGCATGGAGCTGCCTGTCTACACCGAGCAAAACATAAAAGTGTTGCTATTCAAAAGATTTCTCTGCAAACTACAAGATTCAAGGCTTCTACATCTACCACATGCATCCCAGGAGCCATGTTTTTATGTATTATTATTTTTTTTTTTTCTGTGAACTTAAGCATACGGCCGGATTCTACCCAGAAAAGAGGACTCGCTTTGGAGTTAGCAAATGCAGATGAACTGGACAGCTTTCCCCTGGCCACGTCTGCATCTGCTAGAGACCAGGGACAGTCAGCTCCGCTCTGAGCTTTGCCCTGGGATTTGAGATTGGGTGTTCAAATTATTGGAGCTGAATACTGATTGATTCAAACCTAGGGGCTTGAGTACGACTTCAGAGAAACTTGTTTCTCCCGAGGAGGGTGGTAATGATTCCTCAGCAGATGGAAATGTCTCCCACGCCTCTGGCTCTCCACCTCTTAACTGGTGGCCCTGGACAAGTCATGCCGCCCCTTTCTGCCTCTATGAGTAATAATGACACCTACTGTGTTGGGTTTGGGTGGGAATGGAGGGGCTGACACATAGGACATGAGGGCCTGGCCACGGGGAGTGCACAACAAGTGCTGAGTCCCAGCTTCCTCATCTTCCTCATCTTCATCATTACTGTCGTCGTAATTTGGTAATGACATCATTGCCCTGAGCCGTGGTGTCCCAAACTGCAAAATCTGGGTGGAAGGACATTCCTACCTGCCTTGCAGCCCAGGGCCAGGAGCATGTGGGATAAAACAGGCTCCCAGTTTCTGGTTCACAAGGACGTTCTGCACCCACACAGGGGGCTGCTGCGGGGAGATCTGAGGGCTTCCGTAGCCTGGATTCTCAGTCTGCCTCATTTCCTAGGTACCATCTCATAATCAGGGAGGAGAAATAAAGAAGAGCAGAAATTAGAAGACAACAAATAAGGAGGCACAACTTGCTTTTTGTCGCTGGAAAGTCCTCATTTCGAGACTGTTCCCTGGGCTCCCGGAGTTCTTGTGTCATTATCTTCTGTTAAAAGATTCAAATGACATTATTTGCATAGAAACTCGCATACCAATGATGCCATCTAGGCCACAAAGTTGCATTACAATGAAGGGGATGATGACTGTGTCACATGGACGTGACATTCTTTATGCCATTAAATTGAAAGTCAATGCTGGCAGCTCTTAACTGCTCGTGTCCCCTGGAAATACATCACTTCTGATATGGAATGAATATTTTAGGGTGCCAACTCTAGGCGCATCAAATGGCACTAACCTGTAGTGTCACTCTGGGCTACGCAAAGATTTCTCAACCAAGGTGGACTTAGGAAGCCCTCTCTGAGTCAGCAAGGCGAGATAGATTAATAAACTACAATCTTCCTCAACAAACATCACCACGGCTGGATGACAGTGTCTTCAAAGATGCCTTTTTTTTTTTTTTTAAGTAGAATCCATGCCCAGCATGGAACCCAATGTGGGACTTGAACTCATGATCTTGAGGTCAAGACCTGAACTGAGATCTAGAGTTGGGCACTTAACCCACTGAGCTGCTCAGGTGTTCCCAAAGATGCCTTTTAAAAGCAATTTCCCTTGGTAGTGTTTGCACAACATTTTAGGAATGGGTCTGTTGATTATAAGAGGGTGGCGCAGTTGGGAGGGGACTGTGGACCCAAACTGGCCTCCCGTTGGGTGGAAACAGCTCCAGGAGCTGGCCTAGCAGGCTGGATATTTCTTGCTGGGTAAAGTCAAGTCAGTAGGGCAGTCCAGAGAAAAAACATTTGGGGAGCATGCCATGGGACGCAAGAAGGGACAGGGGAGGTATGACTGCATGTCCCAGGCAGAGGGGCAAGGAGAAAATATGCATATCCAGAGAACCAAAAATACAGTCCTGATGAGAGATCCCAAGTCCAGGAAGAGGGAAGCAACAAGGACGTGTGTCATCATCGTGAGACAGGACCAGAGAGCTGGGGCCGCGGGCAAGGGCTGCGGTTGAGTCACTCGAACTTGTGGTGTCCACCAGGCTGGCTCAGCATGCACCTGGCAGGACAGAGATATGTCTGGGGGAAAGGGGCAGTTGAACTTACCCAGAATTTTACAATCAGAAACTTAAGAAAGCACTAGCAATAACTAATACCACAACTCTAGCCACATCAACAAAAATGACAGCGATACTCACGAAATAAGCACAGTGGATGTGATGGATACTCCTCTCTTCCACTTCAAAATTGACTTTCTGGCCTGAGCTGTTGCCCTCACACTTTACCTCTGGGGCCTCCACCTCTGCCTTCTGGACCCTGTGACCTGAATGCCCTACTGTGCCTGGGAGCAGTGGCCATCCCTCTCCCTGGGTCAGCCTCTGCCTGCTCGAGCTGACCCCAAGGAGACCCCAGGAGAACAGCCCTGAGAACCCCTCTTTTGTCTTTGGCTGATGTGACAAGTGTGTCCACCAGATCTTGCCCATCCTCATTAGGGGATTGGAGACATATACTCCCATAGTGTTCAGCATGTACCCCTGAGATAGCAGCTGTCACCCACTGTTCGGGGTTAGGGCATGTCTGGCCACCAGACTACACCATAGCACCTTTAGTGACTGCGGTTCACCTCATTTCCCCCATGCCTAGCACTGGGACCCCCACATCATCAGCATGACCAGAGTAGCTACCTATGGGGTGTTCCAGTTCGTGCCTGGTGCTGAGATTGGTGTTATTTTGATTCCCGCTTTAGAGACAGGGAAACTGAGGCATCAAAACAGACCCAGCCGAGTGCCACAGGTCACCTGTGGAAAAAAAGGCAAGGCGGAGACTGGAAGGTCTGGCCCAAGGGCTCTAACCACCACCTGTTCCTGTGGTGTTACAAGGCAATTGCTAAATGGTGTTTTAATTGAAGGAGGTATGAATGATCCTGTCTTTTGGAGGAGTAACGAAGAAGCCACAAAAGCCATCACACCATTGGGAAGGACATATTTACCTGGTTTTAAATGGTTTTAAATGAGTTTAAGAATCCTCATTTTCTTGCAGACCAACTCCCTAACCTTTTGCAAATAACACATTCAGTGATACAACGTCATATGGAAGTGCAAAAACCAAATAATACAATTTGTATTTTCTCTGGGGGTGTTTACTGCCAAAGAAGGACAAGTCCCCATGATGAGGGAGACAAAGCATAAAAGTAGGGGGTTGCTGAAAGCTCCCTTAGCTCATTTTTTAAAATTATTATTATTGATACCACTAAAATATAATTGAAACATCCTTCAAAGAAAGCTACACCAGCCACCCCTTCAGCTTTGATATGGCTTTTTAATCAGGAGACATTGTTGCCTCACAATGAATATGGAAAGCATTTAAACTATTTTGTAGATGAAGTGCATTGCTTCTGACCTCAGTCAAAAGACCACATTAAAAGGAACTAAAAGGAATCCACTTTGAATCCTCTGGGCACCAAAGCACCGAGGACATGTGGAACACGCTAAGGGTTGGATTCATCTGGAGGAAAGGATTAAGCACCGAGTTTGTTGGAAAATGAGAGGTCAGCTTTGCCTCGGGCGGGTAGAGTGGTTTTTCTGAGCACCACGCACACTAAGAAGACCCCAGGTGCTGCCTGTGAGTTCAACACAACTGCTTCTTTCAGACACATCTTATCTGAGCTCACAGATTCACAAGATGTGGTCAGTGGATTGTGGATCCGGATGATTCTTCTTCAAAAAATGCCCTTCTGTCACCTATGTTTGGGAGTTGTTCCACACTATCTCCCTGTTGGTGATTGACAATGCACATGAATATTTCAAAGGCTCTAGAGTCACTCTGATAAGGAATCTCTATAAAATTCACATTTTTAAAAAATTTCTACAGGACCTTTGAAGCCTACAAGACACAGTTTAGAATGAGCTGCCTGACTCATAAAGGGAAAGGATATAAGGGGTCAGGAGATGTCCAGAGTGACACACCTGGTTAGCCCTTGAACCTGTCTGCCCCACTGAATGCTAACTCTCCTAAATTCCATTTCTTCCAAGCTCATCCAATTACACAAATGTCCAGCAATAAATCAAATGTAATTAGTTGAGCTTTTTTTTTTGTTTTTAATAAGAAGACATAGATGATCTGATCTTATTAAAACGGGAGTTGGTAGGGTTTAAGACATAGGAATAAATAACTCTAATACAAAGGAGAGTAAATTCAATACAATTGTGCCTTGCCAATTCACAGGAGAGATATAGCCCCTCTAAGTTGAGGGACTTAGAGGGGGCAAGGAGGACACCCATCAAGGAACATTTTCTGGAGGGAGTGGTGGGACATAAAGTACTCCTTGAAGCATGGGTAGAATGCTTGTGTGCCTCTTATTAATAATAAGAGTTAATAGTACTCTTCCCGGGCGCCTGGGTGGCTCAGTTGGTTAAGCGACTGCCTTCAGCTCAGGTCATGATCCTGGAGTCTCGGGATCGAGTCCCACATTGGGCTCCCTGCTCGGTGGGGAGTCTGCTTCTCCCTCTGACCCTCCCCACTCTCATGCTCTCTCTCTCATTCTCTCTAATAAATAAAATCTTTAAAAAAAAAGAAGAACATCACTATACACAAAAAATTTTCTATATGTCAATTATACTCTTAAGGTATATGGAGAGCCTCCATTAGCTAGTTAAGGTACAGAGATTCCTATCAAGTATGGCATTGATTTTCCATATTTATATGGAAAAGGTTTATCACTCCCATGGACATTCTCATTGAATTTCCGTTGTTGTAGCACAAAGACCTTCATCCAAATCCAGACAGATAGATAGAAGTCACCCACAGTTTTGGGGAAAACATGTCAGATTGAACTCTAGAATCTAAACTATGAAATTTTGACTTTTCAGTTGAAAATCATACTTCAGATGTGAGCTCGGAACATTTGGAAAAGGAATGCAGGTCCAGGTAAAGGAGCCCTGGTCCAGATAGGGAAGACCTTGGAAACCCTACTTTGGGTCTGGGGGATCTAGGAATTAAGAGGAACTGTACATCAATCATCTTATCTGAAATTCCCATAAATAGCAGTCTTGTTTCGTTGATACCCCAGCACATCAAGAAGTGAGAACACTGGGGCCAAGATGGAAAAGGCAGCATTCCTCAGCCCACAAGGTGTGAGTTGATCGAGTGATTGAATGTGGACAGGGCAGAGTGAAATATGGGGGTGGGGAGGCCAGAGCTGAGAACCCCTCTGTGCAAGCAGTGGGGAGAGACATGCATGAGGTGATAAAACCTGCTAGCCATTAGAAGATACAGAATCAATAGGATCAAGATGTATGTACCCTACCCACAGCTGTGTTAACTGTATCATAAGCCCCTGAGAGTTTTAAACCTACACCAAAGATTTGAAGCTCTCAAAAATCAAAATAGGTGCATGGGGACCATAGTCATACAAAGTTAGTTCTTACAAGGACCTCAGATCTGTCAGAATCCTCTCATTTCATATATGAGGAACCTGAGGCTCAGTGACTTGCCAACAAGAGAGAGGAAGGACTGGAAGTCAGATCATTGAGGAATCCCTGTCCGTCTCTGTGGAGAAATGCACAGCAACTGGTTGACCAAAGTGGAGTGCAATTCTAGGAGTGTCTCTAGTAATGGTTCATGATCATTGGCAGGAGAACGAGGAGGGAGAGCAAGAAAAGTAATGACAGCACCTGTGTCCATGTGCACAAAATGTGGTCCATGGTAGGGGCCGGGACTCTTAGCTCATCCTAGCCAGTCACAAGGGCTGCAGTGAAGGGACCAGCCAGACAGGACCACTCTGAGACTCCTGGGAAAGCCTGGGGCTCTGCAGGCATAACTCCCAGCTTTGCTGGGTTCCTTTCTACTTCATGTAAACCAATTGCATTCACTTCTCTTGTTCAGGGCTTTTAATCTTCGAATTTCAGGGTGGTGTAGAGACCCATTAAAGATTTTGCCAAACATCAGACCTGTGCATTATTCCTGTTGTTCCTACTTTCTAGTGACATGAATCACTCTAGGTACTTAACTGCAGTTAGCTCGGTTTCCTTATCTGTAGAAGAGCAGATCGTAGTGCCCACTTCAGATGGGGCATTGTGTGTAAAAGAGAACAAAACAGGCGGTCAATGCGTGATCAGTAGCCCACATCTTTCACACGTACCATCTCATTTACTGCTTATGAACTGCTCACAAACTGTCCTGGGAATGCCATTATCTATTTTATGGACCAAGGAGTGAATACTAACCTGAACGGTTTGCAATAGGCCATGGAGTTAGTGTCCTATACTTATTTCCCCTTCCTGGGTCATCTAAGATGAGAGGTCCTCAGCCCTTGGGCCACAGTGATTGGTTCAAAGTGTGGTCACGCCATCCAAGTCTGTCCCATCCCGGCCCTTCCCATTCAGAGACGAAAGACAGCTCCTCACTTTCTGATTACCAACCTGACATTGTCTATGGCCGTGTCTGGGCCACACAGAATGGCAGTTCTGAGAACATGAAGGTGACACACACAGTGGAGACAAGACACAAAAAGAGGGAAGGTCTCGAGATTGCGTGTTCATTTGTTGCTGAGGCCAGCTCCAGCCCTATTCCTTTTGTGGTTTAATTCATGACAACATGGATCTCTGTCTTCTACAACCACCAGATTCTGGTGATTATGGAATTTGGACCCAGATCCATGTAAATCCAAAGCCTACCTATGTTTTTTCTACTCCATGGAAGGAAGAAAGGGAGAAGGGAGAGAAACAGGGAAGAAATACTTTCTCCTTAATTTATCAATCATCACATCAGAGCTTCCTTGGGTCTCCAAAGAGATGGCCTAGGTAAGCTTGAAATGTATGCTTGCATTTTCTAAAGAGTGCCCTTTCTAAATCACCTTATTTTGATGTAACTGCAAAAGGCAGTACTATTTTGGGTTCTTGCTATGATAAAACTGAAGCTGCAAGCTAGGGACTTGCATGAGAGATCGCACCGAAATGTCAACAGATGGCTTGCTAATCATGTTAAAAAATACTCCTTTCTTTTCAAAAATGGCATTTCCCCCTAGTAAGTAGATCAGAAAGTAATGTGTATGATATAAAACATATTAGTCACAATGTCATTTAATTATCCTACTTAATCATCAAGGTCACAATGATAATTGTTTCTAAAAATTAACACCTCTTTCCTCAGCAAGGAAGATTACCCAAAATGCATGGTCAGAAACAGAATGGCTGCACTCAGAAGGATGTGGCATTAAAGGGATACTAGAGGAGCAGACACAGAGACCTCAGATAATGATCCAACACACATTTTGTAATCATGTTTTCCAAGCTATCTATTGGTTCATTTTTCCCCCAAATCCAAGGTCCCGTTTTTCTCCAGCAGAGAGGGGAGACTGTAGTCTTAAGAATATTTAATCATGATTAGTCATTGGATCTGCCATATTTTCTTGTAAAAACAGTTGTCTTCATGAAGCTACTGGACCCAATCAAACATTGAAGACCATACCACGGGAAAAGGGTGTCTCTGTTTTGTTCCTGACTTGTACAGTACTACCCCATTATCCGCAGGTTGGCTTTCCATGGCCAGGGAGCAGATTATCCCCCTTCTGGGGTATCATCAGAAGGTCAATAGTAGCCTAATATTATTTCACAGTGCCTACGTCATTCACTTCACTTCATCTCATCATTACAAGAAGGGCAGATACATTAAAAGAAGATTTTGAGAAACAGAGAGAGAGAGACCACATTCATATAAGTTTTACTATGATATATTATCACAATTGTTCGATTTTTTATTAATTATTTTTTTTCTTTTTTTTTTAATTCAACTTTATCATAGGTATGTATGTTTAGGGGGAAAAAACAGTATATATAAGTTTTGGTACCATCCGTGGTTTCAGGTATCCCCTGGGGGTCTTGAAACACATCCTCCATGGGTAGGAGGGAACTGCTGCACTGATTTGTCTCCATTGGTTATCAGAGTCTCCTCTTTGGTTTTATTGTTGATCCTTTTCTAGCTTGTGTGACGAGGCCTCCATTACCCCCATTCTGTCCTTAAACATCATGCTCCGGACCATCTCACTCCTTCCTTCCAAGAGTAGATCTCCCCTCTGTGTTCCAATCCTTAAGACTCAAATCTGGGAAGCAGCCTTCCCAGCCAGCACCCTTTCTCTGACCCTTCCCCACCTGCAGCCCCCTTTGAAGGATGCTTCAAATAACTGTGTTATCCCCAGTCAAAATACTGAAGTTTTACCGAATAAGCTAGTTCATACAGCATATAACTGAAGTTTATCTTTTAAAGCATCCCAAGTAACTTTTACATTTTTAGCCATGAAGTCCATCTAAAATGTGTTACATAGACAGGGAAGAAAATGTGCTTCATGTTTATTCTTCTTGATGATTCCAGGTCATTATTTGGGACTTTGATGATGATACTGTCAGAATGACTCCATCAGAGCCACAGAGAGGGAATAGGGCCTTTTGACCCCACACAAAAGGACTCTGGCTTTTCTGTGCTTTTAGTTTTTGTGACATGCCTTTGTTTTGTGAATTTCTATGCCCTTTGATCCTCAGGCTGCCATCTGTCACTTGTGACCACAGGTCATCACTTCCAGTATCTGACTTCTCATCTCTAATAGCCTAAGACATGAGGTGCTCACCTTCATTGACTTGGTGTCTGTGGCCCCTATGAAGCCTTTTGCTTTCTCTCTTCTTCCCTCTGCATGGTAGACTGGATGGGAGCACTCACAATGCCTGGATTCAAATCCCTGGCTTGTCACTTAACAGCAGGGTGATTGGGAATAGCTTACTTTGTGCCTCATACCTCAGTTTCCTCTTCTGTAAATAGAAGTGGTAATAGTGTGTGACTCATTGAGGTGTCCTAGAAAGTAAACATATTAATATTTGTTGAACACTGAAAGCACTTTCTGACATTACTCTATATTTATTAAATAACAAGGATCAATTATTTCCTTTTTGAGTCCCTCATTGTACCATATACAGACATGAAAATAATAGTAATTTGTTCTTATGTTTCTTTCAATAAATGGTGAGGTCCCCAAGGAAAGGGCACCAGGCATGATTTATCCCCTAATGTCTGCATTTTGGGGTGAATGGTTGCTTATTTTGCCTTCTCTGAATTTTTGACCATTCTCACAGCCAAATGGGGGCAGGCAAGTCCTGGGGGCAGTTGTAGCCCATCCTACCCCTAACCACTCTGACACTGATTGTGAAACCAACAGTGACCATTGGAATTAAGGCTGTTAGCCCAGGTCCAGCTGTCCCAGCGACCAGAGGCCAATCTGGGTTCATAAGACCTGAGCATGTGCAATTTGGGGATCTTCTTTACAGAAAAGAATCTGAAGTTATGTATTGCATAAGACAAATTATGGATTTTAACACATTGACAAATATGCAAAAGAACATAATCTGTATATATTTTCTGAAACACCTCAAAAATTCTTCTCCCCTGCCTTTCTGGCTGCATGTACATGTAACTAAATTTTTGAAATGTCAGCTTTTTGTTTTTTGTTTTTTGTTTTTTTTGTAGAGAGAATAGAAAGATAATTGTTGGGTGATTTATTTTATTATTTGTAGTTTGGAAAAGTTTATTTCAACTTCACAACTCATGATGGGTTATATCGTGTAGATTTTTAAAATGTGGTCAAGCATAGAAACTACTGTCAAATTTCTTATATAGATTAGCTGTTAGAGATATGTTTGCTATTTGTAGTTTTTCTAAAGGCTTTTGCCCTATAAACCCAATTCCATTAAAATACAAAAAAAAAAAAAAAAGTCCTATGTGTTTATACCTGAATATGGCATATGATCTAGTATGTTCCTGACAGGACAGGACTTCCATTTTTACCAAGCATTACTGGAAACCAATGTTCTCTCACAATATTGCACATCCAATAAGGGAAGAAATTTCCACAAATAGCTTCTGTCTCTGTACATTTGGATGCTTATTTCTCCTCCTTTGCTCATCTACTTCCAGGACTGGGCACTGAGGACGTGTTCATATCCAAACCAACCCCCAGCCATATACCTTGCTGTCACACTGGCAGGTGAGTTAATACCACAAGCAGCAGGAGTGTTTCCAGAAGTCAAAGCATTGCTGTGTCAGGAGAACAGGTGGGGTTTAGCTGTATTTGGAAGTGACTGTGAACATACAAGCCCAAACTAAATGTATCTCCAACTCTATGTCTGCTTCCCGGGGTTCTTCAAGTACTCTGGCCACCCCAAAATCACCTGGGAGTAGGGCCAATGTGAAAGAGAGATGGCCTTTTTTGAGGCCCGTCTGGGGGCTTTTCCTGAAACTTCAGGCAATCGCTCTATACCTTCACACACACCCACAGCTCCGGCCAGTTCTCCAGCCAGTTTGCGTACGTGCTCCATCCTTTCCAGGAAGGTGTGCTAAGGTACTTCGCTGGCTCCTGTCTCAGAGAGGTATCTGCTGCCCACGTTGGTCTTGCTTGGAAAAAAATTAAACGACTAGAAAGGGCCCAGCTGCTAGTTCTGGGTAGCTGAACTGCTACATGAGAACTTAACTCTTATGTGAAGCTTCTAGGGCCCAGCTGCCAGTTCTGGGTAGTTGAACTGCTACATGAGAACTTACTCTTGTGTGAATAAGAGTGGATGATGGGATATTATCTGGGGCGGAAACAGAAAGTTAACTCATGTGCAGCCCAAGTTTGTGTGGCCCCCAAAAACCTTTGTCCTCGGAAACCACATACCTAGGGAAACATCTCAGAAAGAAAGGAGAGCTCTTCCCTCCTGATTTCATTTCCTCACTGATGACTTTTTGTTTCTCTCTGTTAATGAGCATTAGTGTAAGCTTAGGATGTATCAAGAACTGTTCTCGTCACTTTGGAAGGTACGAAAATGAGTATGACATAGAGTCTCGTTTCAAATCATTGACAGCCTAGTAATTAGCTTCTGTCCGTTCAAAGCCATTGCTCTAAAGGCCCTCCATCATTATGTTAGCCACAAAGATGTTTGAACAAATGAACCACACCTAACACGACAAAACCTTCCTTGTTTGGGGAGGTACCAACATCTTATCATTTCGTTCCTTTGAATGAAGACTCTTGAAAACTAAACTTCTGTTTAGAACCCTGCAAGAACTTTCTCATGCATAAATGTCTATGTCAAAAATATGTATTCTTCCTGGGACCATATATGTATTTCAACTTGGATCCAGGAAATCCTGTCCCTTACTTGACAACCGATTAGGTATGCCTCCTACTGCTAGTTTCCATTCCTTGTATCTTTGCTCTGATCCTCCAGCTTAAAGCATTATGTTTAAAAAAGAATCATAGCATTCCATCCACCTGGTTCTTTCCACATGTCCCATAAATGGCTGTGAATTCATTTTGTAGTGTTTGGATTTGGGGACCTTTTTCTTTATGGTATTACAATCTTCCTAATGATATCATTAGGACTTTTTGCTTTTCCAGTCTGATTCATGACCTGTGTTTGATGACTGCAAAATATATCTGGACAATAGGGGAAAAATGTATTATTACTGTGATATGGGAGGAAGCCAAGACACAGAGAAATCACAGAATCGACTAGGCACAAACAAGGACTGCCTAGTGGGGCATTCTGCCACCACTAGCTTTTTCCTCTTTCAGCCAGGTCATGGTGTCTGTTAGAAACCCACTTCCCTGGTAGCTGATGGCCAACAGAACGTAGAGGAGGAGGCACGGAATGACATGGATAACAGAGAAAACTACAGATGAGCAATCTCAGGAGCGCTCCATCAGGCCTACTCTCTGCACCAGACCCTTGCTGATATTAACAAGTTTATCTGTGAATGTCTAACTTTTCTCTAAAACCCACGCTTACCTCTATGTGTTAGATGTGTCCATAAAGATTGAGTGGTTAAATTTCAGATGCCTACAAAGAGGAGGAAAAATACCATGTTAGTTAGGCAAATGTGGAGTCCACACATATTCGGCTTTCCATCCCCTTGTTTTAGTAATTCCTCGATGTGTTTATTTATTTGGTTTGGTGGAGCAATTTCTTAGTGAAATAAAATCTCTCCGGGGCCCCCAACACCTCCAAGCATAAAGCCTGCCCACACTCCTTCCCACGGAATTCAAGGTTCCAGGGACCTGGGCCTGCCCTTCCTACCTGACCTCTCCTTGGCTGCTGGACAGCATGGGTGGTTCTGTGGTATGACACAAAGCCCAGGTTCAAGGCCACCCTGACCCTGATGGGATGGCCTGGAGGCTGATGTTGGTGACATGGGCTTGTTGAAGATGACCCCTTTGGCCAGTACCTGGCAGAGTGAGCTCCCCAGAGTGTGGTCACAATCTGCAGGGAAAGGGGAATGACTAGGTCTCTGGCCCTCCAGATGGTGACCATAAGTTAGACTCCAGCATTGTTGATATATTTTTGTGTTAGTGTTCTGGTACCATGCAGGTGCATCTACTAGATCTTCTGTCTTCTGGTTTTTTGTTTGTTTGTTTGTTTTTTCTGGAATGTTCTGAGAACTGCCAGAATCTCCAAGACCATCAGCTACCACTAGGCTGCCCAAACTGTTTTGTAGTCCATGTGTGGCCACCACACTGCCAAACTAACTTGGGTCTGGTGAGGCTGTAGGTGGGTTTTGGCCTCAGAAATGTAATGGCCAAGTAACAACAGAGACAATGCACCGATGTCTTTTTTTTTTTTCCCTGATATTGTTTTGATTTTAAATTAATGAAATAAATATACTTTTAAAAAATAATCCAAACTAAGCATTGCACGTGAGAGCCTCGGAGACTGTCAGCTTAAACCAATCTGAAAGCTATGCCTTTTAATGCAGACATTGGACATGAAAAAGACCTCATGGGTCATAAAGCTCACCCCCTGCCAATATCACAGCATCACTGGGCTGGTTTGGGGGGTGTGATTCTCTCAAATTCCCTTCCATCCAAATCAAGGGAGAATTGGGCTGAGTCCTGCCTCTAGTTAGTCACGCCCTGTGGGGTGAGACTCAGCCCTTGCTGGAGCTCCCAGCCGCCCTCTCTGCCCCCTCCCCCAACAGCCTTGATTTGCAGCCTGTTCTGATCAAAGGAAATGAGACCATTTACCCCCATCCCTACCTGACCCTGGACTCTGGCCAAAACCCTGGGCATAGACTTTGAATCTTATGGATGTGCCATGGGATGCGTAAACATCTCCCAGAAATCCCAAGCCAGATCCCCCACTTAGCTACGGGAGACAGGATTGCCCCATCCCTGCTGTTAATCACATTTGCCACCACCACCTCCCCACCAACAGGGTCTGGCTGGGGCAAAGCGATCCCAGCTGCAGCTCTCCCTCCTGCCCTGCTACCTCACCATGTCCAGTGTGAGACAAACCCACCAGGTCCCTTCAAGACCACAGCCAGTTTTCTTTCTTTGCTTGTATTTAGATTTTTTTTTTCTTTTTAGTAGAGGAAAGCGTGGAGAATGCATCCCTATTTTTAGAGCAGGCTCTTATCCCTATAAGCTCGTTGCCTCTGTCCGGTGAGTTACTGAAGTTTGACACCCTTGGAGGAATATTTTTGTCATAACCTACCGCTTGCTGCACTGTCGATCCAATTATTTGGAACAAGCAATCTGTCATTCTATTGTTCCTTTCCAATAGTTTGACTTTGGTGGCAGTTTTAAAGAAGAAACTACTTTCAATTAAAAAAAAAAAAAAAGAGGTGAGGGGAACAGTCCAAAACAGCATCTAAGATATCGATTGCTGGGGTTACTGGGGACCAGAGGTCCAAGGACCTGCACACGTAAAAGGACAATGAGGAACTCTTCCAAATAATGAATGTTCTGGAATTAGTTAACTCAGTCATGTGTTCTGGCCACGTGAGAAATAACACTTTTTCAAACGCTCTGCCAATGCATATATCCCCCTGCCACCAAACCTACCAGCTTCCTGGAGCTGTTTACATGAGATGATCTGGTTAGCTCTATTAATTAAAAAGGTTTTTGCTCTCTCTAGCTTTGCTTGATAGCAGCAGCTGCAACATCGCAGACATCACAAGTCATGAAATGCATTATGGATATAGACGCATACGATTTCAGAACATGCAAGGGGATCCCTGATCCAGGAAGGCGTCTTTTCCTTCTCATCTGTAAATGTATTTATTTAAAAAAGAGTCATAAAAGCATAAGAATTAAATATAATTTGATGACAAAATTATCTTTACAATCGTGAAGAGGGATATCCAAGATTCATGAAAAAAGCAGGTACTTAAAATTAGGGCTAGTCTATGAAAACTCAACACATCAATTTGTCAGAATTTGGAGTCCATAGCAAAGGTGAACCCAGGGAGCATTTTCCAACATGGGCCTTGTGTTTATTGGCTGGGCCTGCCATAGCAAAGCACCACAGCCTGGGAGGCTTCAATAGCAAACATGATTGATTTCCTTGGAGCTCCAGAGGCTGGAAGTCCAAGATCAAGGTGTCAGCAGGGTTGGCTTCCTCTGAGCCATCTCTTCGTGACTTGCAGATGGTTATGGGTCTTCACATGGTCTATTCTCTGTGTAGGTTTGTGTCCTACTCACCTCTTCCAAGAGCACACCAGTCAGACTGGATAAGGGCCCACCCTAATGATCTCATTCTAACTCCATTACCTCCTTAAAAACCCCATCTCCAAATACAGTTCATTTTGAGGCTAGGGCTTCAACATATGAATCTGGGGAGGAACACAAGTCAGCATCTAGCAGATCCTCGAAGCTAGGGCAGCGACCTTTGCATTCTTTAGGGTTGGCTTCCATGTGGCACTGTTCTGTGGAACGTTCCACAGGCTTCATCCTGAAACCTTTTCTAATCCATAGATAATATCCATACCTGCCTACATAGGTCCTTTCAAGCCTCCCTGTTTTTGCATCTTTACCTGGGACCTTTCCTTGCCCTACGAACCTGATAATCATTCGCCCTCCAGTCTTCTGCTTTTGCTGGCCCCGTGGAGGCAAACTTCCTCCTTACTCCTCCCCATCCTACAGGCCATTTCTTGTTTCAGGACCCTGTAGCCCTTGATCTCAGGGCTCCCTCAAGGCCAAGGTATCAGAACACATGTCAGGAGGCATGTTGTGCGCTGAATCCAATACAATTTCATTGTTCTGCAAAATAATCCAGTTTGCAGGTTTATTTTAATTTTGTATACATAAATTAAATTCCAAGTGTTAACATTTACACTGGCCTGGTAGATTCTGAATTTACGAAGTGGATACAAATTTGAATTTATAGATTTTGGAAGCTATACACAGCAAAGCAATTACTCCAACGTAAAACTGAACAACCAACACATTTTGAAACTTCAGAGAAATATTTCACTGTGATTTTTTTATTATAAGGCAAATAAGATCTAAAAGTCACACAGATAAATCATTGAATATCTAGGAATAGGCCAGAGGTTCCCTGGCTCCAACACCTTCTATAATTCTGGATCTTTTGGATTCATGTCCTTTGGAAGGTGTGCACAGGGTTCAACTTATTTGGGGTAAGGCATGAAGCCCAGTAGATATAGCATCCTCAAAAAGCTGTCAGCAGGAGGACCAATGCTACTGGTCTCTGGCCCTCCAGATGGTGACCATAAGTTAGACTCCAGCATTGTTGGTATATTTTTGTGTTAGTGTTCTGGTACCATGCAGGTCCATCTACTAGATCTTCTGTCTTCTGTTTTTTTCTTTTTCCGGAATGTTCTGAGAACATATAAGAACACCATTAGAAGGATGCCTGAATGATCCTTGTGATCGATGCCACGGAGTGAAAACACCCATTGTGCGCTGCAGTGGTCAGGAAAGCTGCAGAGAAAGGAACATCCCTGCCAGGGAGACCAAAGTAAACCGATGCCAGGGGCAAGAAATGCATGCACGTCCAAATATTTGCTGTGCCACAGAGAAAGGCCACATCTGAGCTTCACATAAACTTGGGTTCATATTTCATTTCTCAACCTGCTTTGGAAGGATCACTAACTTCTTTGTGTCTCAATCATCTTGTTTGTGAAAGGAGAATAATCATCTCATAAGAATAAGTTGGGTGGCACACAGCCAGGAGAATGCCTGCAAGGCGCCCAGCCCAGCCCATTTTCCAGCACAGTGACCACTGAAAAAGGGTCTTGTTTAAGTTTTACTCTAGGGGAAACTTGACAGAATGTGTAGGAGGAGATATGATTGAGAGAATCTGCAAAAATGTAGAGGCAGAAACTCAAAAGAAAATGATATCCTAGTAACAGATAATTATCTAGAACTCGGCATGTAAATCATGCATATCTATAACTTCTATATGATGAGCATGAAAACAGTCGGTGGCAAAACTCCAGGATTCTGCAACCAGAGCAATACAAGACTATGACAGAGTCAATGGAGTTTTTGCATGAGAGGGAATTTTCCTGTTACACTTCATCTACAACTGTTATTTTGTATCCTCGTAAGACAAATAACATGACAATATACTATGGCACAGGGGGAGAGGCAGGCCCTTTGCAGAGTGTTCTCTGGAAAAGCCAACTGTCCCCAGTTTCAGCGTGATGCAAAAGACTCTTGCATCAGAAGGATTAGAGCGAGAAATCTGACTGTGGTGGATGCAATGGGTATTTAAAGTCTTAACTCTGAAATGCTGTCGAAGACAGTGAAGGGGGACTGTGGTCACTCCAGGAATCTGATTCAAAGACGGAGAAACCCCAGTGGGTGTAGGCCAAGGTGGGGTGGGGCGAAAATGAGAGAATGCACAGAATCAGATCGCAGAGAGAAGCTCCCACCTGGGACACAGGAGGAGAGCTTCAGAATCCGTAGTGAGAAAAGATTCAAGATACCGTCAGGCCATTATTTAGTGTGGTTTGCTTATATAGACTGCTTAAATGAATTGCTTTTTTAAAAAATTGAGCCTGGTTTGTTCTACTGTGTGGATTTAGTCTTTTGCAACAAAGGTTTTCTCTTGCCATTATGTACCCGGCATTCAGGATTCCTGAGAGTTTTCACCATCGAGATGGAAAGAGCTGTCAGCAAGAGTGCTAGCTAGCTCTTTACATACATGATTTCTTTTTTTTTTTTAAGATTTTATTTATTAGCTTGTCAGAGAGAGAGAGGGAACACAAACAGGGGGAGCAGCAGGCAGAGGGAGAAGCAGGCTCCCTGCCGAACAGGGAGCCAGATGCAGGACTCGATCCCAAGACCCTGGGATCATGACCCGAGCCGAAAGCAGATGCTTAACCGACTGAGCCACCCAAGCATCCCGACATACACGACTTCTTTATGTGTTCATAACGATCCTGAATTTGTTGTTATGCCCATTTTATGGAAAGGGCAGGATAAAGAGTAGAGTCAGTCCTAGAGCGAAACTGAAGGTAGCACTCTCTGTCAGGTGGAACCGTGTTCTTGCATGGCCCTGAGGGCAAGTGTCTCCTTCAACGTGGTGAGCCGGGTGCCTCACCTGCCTCACCCTAGCTCTGGCTTTGGGAAGTAGCTGCAGGGAGGTAGAGAGCTGGCCGCTATTATTGCGTTGGTTCCATCTGGGCCTTGGATTTCTCCCAGGGGAAACCAGCTGCTATTTGTCAAGACTCTGGTGGCCCAAGCTGCCCTCTCCTGGTGAGAGGCCCCATAAGGAATGGGCCCCAAACCACAGGATCAAGCTGCAGTCCTCGTCCAATGATCACATGTTACACAGACTCAAAGAGGAGCTGTAGCAGGCTCGGTGCAACTCATGCAACCTCAGAGGAACCGGGTCTGGTCTCCAGGGCTACCTGGATGCGTAGCCAAGTGAAGGGACATGATTTGGGGCCACGTGATTGACTTGCCTCAAGCAGGAGGGCACGTGGGAAAACAGGAAGAGGTCCCTGATGATCCGTGCAGTGGAATCTGGCGGGGCCTCGAGCAAGACCCGGCAAGCAGGCCCGAGATGATGGAGATGGCAGAGAGTGGAAGCATCCATCACACAGTCCTTTCCCCCGGAGCAAAACTACACTTCCACCCTGGCATGTGGCGCACACGGTGTGCGGGGTCGGGTCACTTCCCAGCCTGTTCGGTCCACAAGCCCAACCACCTCCTCCCAAGAGGAGAGGCATGTGCTGTGATTATTGTCTGGGAGGGACATCTGTGATCTCTGCGCTCCAGGCACAGGCTCTGGCAGGACACCGAAGCCGCCCAGACATGCGGCTCATCCCTCCGTCTGCTTGGGGTGGCCGGCAGCCTGCAAGTCCAGCCACCACCACCTGTGAGGCCGCATGTTGGGGGGTAGAGGAGCATTCCTAGAATAAGATGTCAATTGTCTATTTATGTTGTAGCCAGATGACAGAAGGTAGAGATACAAAACCTAGGCATGTTTCCAAACCGAAGGTCTTCTTACTGTGCACATAGCCTGGTGTTGCCTCTTCACTGTACGGAAGAATCACAAGCTCAGGTGAAGTAACTGACTCCTGCAAATCCTGGATCGAGAGTCCAGACCTCCTTGCTCAGTTTAGAATATTCCGATTCCATTCAGGGATTGCAGACTTTTGGCTAGGACTTACAGCAGGCTCAGGCCCAAGAGGACCACCACCTGTGCTCTGAAGATCCATGTCCTTCTAAACTCGGAGTTAAATTTCAAACTGTTTTCATTCATTTAGCAGCCCTCAATCAAGGGCAATGCATATATAGGAAACCCAAAGAGAAATAAGGCTTGCCGCAGCATCGATTTATGCTGTTTGTTAGTTTAGTTGGTTTTGCTTCACTTGCCCACTTTGGTCTCTAGAACACTGACCGCAGCATAGCAGTCAGTTGGGTCTACCTCTGCAATGTATGTATTCATACCATAGCTAAATGATTCCTTCATGTTCTCTACTGTGAAAAGGTCATTTTTGCTACACACTTAAACAGAGTATAAATAACCAAAAACCAAGGCACTCATAACAATCCCTCTACCTCTTAGCAAAATGCCATGAAAAGAATTCTCTATATCTTGGGCAAATTCAGACCCTTTTTTCCTGCAATTTTTAAAAATTTAATTATCAAATATTTGGTGGGTTCTTTCTATGTTTTGGACATGTCCTGATTCCGTTTTATAGTGTCCACCCTGACTTCCTTTTGTATATAACACTTACCACTTTTAAAAACGATCCAGGAACAGAGCTGCTTCCATGAATTGTGTCTTTTAGGATGCGTTGTGCAGCATTATTATCTATAGCTACAATTGTAGCTTTAACACAAGCTGTCCCACCTAATATAACAGTTGAGATTGCTTGCATTTCAAACTGTTTCCGTGGAATGCTCACTGCCATCAACCGGCTCTCTGTTCCCTGCAACCTCTCATCTAGCCTGAGTTGTAAACACAGAGGTGAGGTTTGTCAGGGAGAGGGCAGTTTCCATATCAAATCTGACCTGAAAACAGGAAGTCTCACTATACAAAAGGGACCCATGCATTATGTGATTCTTACTGGGTTGTAATAGAAAACATCTCTTCCCCAGCATGCAGGAGTAGCTGCCAAGCCCTCCCAATGCAATCATGTCTTATAGCTTGGGCAGGCTACACAAGTTTCTGCAGTGAGATCAGAAGCCCACTTTAATACAGAGCTACCCGATGACCCAACAATTGCACTCCTGGGTATTTACCCCAAAGACACAGATGTAGTGAAAAGAAGGGCCATAGGTACCCCAGTGTTCATAGCAGCAATGTCCACAATAGCCAAACTGTGGAAAGAGCCAAGATACCCTTCAACAGATGAATGGATAAAGAAGATGTGGTCCATATATACAACGGAATATGACTCAGCCATCAGAAAGGATGAATACCCAACTTTTACATCAACATGGATGGGACTGGAGGAGATTATGCTAAGTGAAATAAGTCAAGCAGAGAAAGTCAATTATCCTATGGTTTCACTTATTTGTGGAACATAAGGAACAGCATGGAGGACATTAGGAGAAGGAAGGGAAAATGAAGGGGGGGAATCAGAGGGAGAGACGAACCATGAGAGACCATGGACTCTGAGAAACAACTGAGGGTTTTAGAGGGGAGGTGGTGGGGGGATGGGGTAGCCCGGTGATGGGTATTAAGGAGGGCACGTTCTGCATGGAGCACTGGATGTTATATGAAAACGATGAATAGTGGATCACCACATCAAAAACTCATGATGTACTGTATGGTGACTAACATTACATAATAAAATAAAATTAAAAAAAAAAAAGAACCCCACTTTAGCTCACCACCGTGAGAGATCTGCTAGGCAGGGTGGACTTAACACCCTCCAAGATCTTCTTGAAAAGAAAAGTATACATATGCCCTGGAGAGAAATGCAAAGGGAAACTGTCACTCCAAAAAACTGTTTTCTAGTTTCTGTTGATAAGGAAACTGAGTTTCTTAGAGTGAATTGATTGATGGACTGTTATATTTAAAATACCTTCAAATAATTTGATGCTGTCAATATCAAATGCATCTTGGTTCTCTCATTTAAAAAACAATTTAAATTTTTAGTTTTTCAGTAAGAAATATTAAGATAAAATGCCAAGGCTTTGTAATTTTGTGATTATATAATTATATTATAATTTTATGATATATTTTAAAATTTTATAATACAGTATAATTTCATAATAGATTTAAAAATAATATATCCATTTTGTCAACAAGTATTTATTGATTGGGCATTCTTCTGGATGATAAGTATAAAGTGGGGAGCAGAATAGATAGTGTCCTTAATCTCAAAACTTTTAATGAGAAAGACAATAATCCTGATTAAATTGAACAACAACTTCACAATTGTGATAGCCAATAGGCCAATAGGCAAATACTTACATAGGGGATGTGATAGTGCCTGGGTAGTGACTTCATGTTAACTGTTCACGTAAGACCTCTCTGCAGACGGGACCTTTGAGCCAAATTGATGTGATGACAGGGTGGCTATAGAAAGGTGGGCGCGGGGGAGCATTCCAGGCTGAAGACACATCTAGTCAAGGCTCTAAAGCAGGAAATAGATGGAATATTTAACATAAAGAAAGGACAGTGTGTGTGCAGCATAATGGTCAAGAGGGTGGGAACAGAGCATCAGGGCAGATGTGAGTACGAGCCAGAGGGTCTGGGAGCCAGGGCAGGGACTTTGGATTTTATTGTCTGTGTGATGGAAATGCGATGCCATCGATGCCTTATTATTTCCATTTCAGTCACATCACTGGCTACTAGGTATGGGGTAAGTGGAGGTGCGGAGCATGGGTCCAGGTGGGAAGGAATTTGAGTTCCCCAAAGAAGAGAGGATGCCTGTCTTGCACTAAGACAACAGTAGGGGAGATAGAACGAATCAGATGATTGGGCATATATTTAAGAGACAGATTCTATAGCATTTGTGGATGGACTGAGTTTGTGGGAGCCCCTGGGATGTTTGAAGACATTGGCAAAGTTTTCAAGTTGTGAAGTTTGGAGAATACAGAGCAGTCAAGCAGAAGCAAGTTGACAAAATTACTTCATGGGCTCAGCAAAGCTCCCTGCCTTAACTTCTGAGCTTCCTGCTGTGATGTCTTCAGTCTCTGGTTTTCATGGCACTGACTGAACTCTCGATGCCACTTGAAGAGTTTTATGGGCTTCTCTTATCTTCCACATCAACTTCCCAGAGACTGAAACGAAATTTCTGGATACCTGGATATAAAGTCCTGCATTCAGGGGGCACTTAATGGACATGGGACTGAGAAAAAAATGCGAATTGTCACCTCAGCAAGTCAAAACGATGGGTCCCTGCGGGGCAGTGTCCTGTGACGTTGGCCCAGAAGGGAGAGGGGAAAGGAAGGTGCCTTGAATCAGAAGTCATATGCTGAGTTTTCAAATAGCCCCATTTCCAAGAGGTCAAAGGAGAGGAAAGGCATTGCTAACAGAGGTGCTATGGACTATTTGTGTCTTCCCGAAACTCACATGAAATACTTATGTCCAAGGGGATGGTATTAGGAAGTGGGGTCTTCGAGAGGTGATCAGATATTGAGGGTGGAGCGCTCATGCATGGGATTAGTGTTCTTTAAAAAGGGACCCCAGAAGAGCTCTCTCTCCTTCTCTCTGCCGTGTGAGGGCACAAGAGAAGCTGGCCGTCTGCAGCCAGAGAGAGAGCCAATACCAGAAGTGTACAAGCGGGCACCCGACTCCTAGACATTCAGCCTCTGGGACTGTGAGAAAGGTTTCCGTTGTTTATAACCACCCAATTTGTGCTACTTTGTTCCGGCAGCCACGTGAGAACAAAGCAGGAACTGACAGAGGCAGAGAGGCAGGAAGGTATGCTGGGCCCCTGAGTCAGGGGTGCTTGCAAGGAGGGAAGGTTGGCAGCAGATGTGGAGTCTGCAGAATTTTAAGCAGGGGAGTGACCTAACAGGCCCTCTCTTCTAGAAGAATCCTCTGGTTAAGATGAACAGAGGCGATCAGAGGGTTCAGGAGAGGATGTGGTTAGGAGTTAATACTTTATTCCAGGAGCGATTAGAAAATCACTTTGGCTAGGGTGCCTGGCTGGCTCAGTCAGTGGAGCATGCAACTCCTGATTTCGCGGGTGTGAGTTTGAGCCCCACGTTGGGTGTAGAGATTACTTAAAAGTAAAATCTTAAAGAGAAAAGAAAAGAAAATCACTTTGGCTAATGTAGTAATGGTGCTAATTTTTGAGAAGAGGTGACAGTTTCCCAACTTGGGTGCCATTCCCGAATCCCTAAATCTAAAACAATGCTGCCTGAGAGATGTAGAAGGCAAGACACATATAAGTGCAAATGTTCTAGCAGCCACATTAAAAAGTGAAAATACAAAACAGAGAAGTCCATTTTAATAATGTATTTTCTTGAACTCAGCATGTCCAAAATATTATCATTTGAAAACATAAATCAGCATAAAGCATCCATGAGATATTGATTCACATCATTTTTTTTCATGCCAGGTCTTCAAAACCTAGTTTACCCTCAGAGGACAAATGTATGACCTATCTGTATTCGAGGGCTTAATAGTGAAGTATACTAGAGGCTAGCAGAGTGGGCAGCTTTGATCTAGAATGTTCTAGAGGCCCACTTGAAAACTTAGCCAATGACCTCCTGTACAAATTCATCATCTGTGTCCCATCATAAATCCTGAACTGGATCCAGGAGACCCCGATTCTAGCCGTAGCCCTTCCACAAAGTTGCTGTAGGATCCTGAAGCACCGGAATTCATGGCTTGGACATCAGTCGTACCTTCTCTAGCAGAGAGGGCTGGAAGTAATGATTTCGTTCAGCTCTGAGGTCCAGGGATTGACTACTTTATGGGCCGTGGAAGTGCGGGGGGATTCTGGGGGCCTGGAAGGGATTCGGTGTGTGGGCGTCTGCTTTCATTCATGCTGCTCTTCCAGCCCACACCTTTCGGATCGGATACAGGGGCAGGCTCAGTCAGTTACTGGACTGGAAGCCTGCGGGTGCATCTCCCGGGCCGTGGGAAGCGGGCAGGGTGGCTCGGCTGCGGGGCTAGTCCCATGAGTCAGGACTAAGCCCAATGGCGCCAGTGGCATGATCAGAGAGATAAGAGGCGGCTCGGACCAGATCTCCGGATTCATCACCTGCTGCCCCAAGTTACTTCTTGCAAAAGATGAAGTGCTAACCTGTCTGGCCTGGCTGCATTTCAGCATGGGGAATTAGCCCGCACCTGAATTCTCCTAAGAGCTTCAGCTGGCCAGAACTTTCTCCACTTTAGCTCCTCCCCTTGCAATGGATTCAGTCTGAGAATTGCCAAGTGATATGGGTGTGTAACAACCTTTCCTGTGGAGCAGACCCAGAGCTCCTAGAGGCATCCCCTCACTCTGAGTTAAGAAAAGAGATGGAGTACTTACACAGAGAAACAGATGGATAGTAAACTACGAGACAGACAGGGAGACAGAGAGGGTCACTATGAATATAAATATACACCCACACATTTGTCTTCAAAATTAGCAATTATTCTAATGTCTCAAATTTCTAGGAGAGTGCACAGACCAGAAAGGTGGGCAAAATTTGATACGGAGAATGAAAATAAATTTCAGATCCGTTCTTTGAAACTCCCGTGATTTTTTTCACTTAAAAAAAAAAAATCACCAGACCCTAATCAAAGCTTGGGATGTTCCTTTGCATGCAGTTCTAACAGATCTGATTAACAGCATAATTATGACAGGATTGAGCGCTGCCTTGTATCAGAAATCTGCTTCCTGCCCCCCACCCCGGATTGATGGAGTCTGGGGAGAGCTTCACTACCCTGCTCCAGCCAACTAGCTCGGGTCTTTAATCTGAGACCCACCGCCTTACCACATACTCTCTCTCATTGCCTCTGCCCCTGTATTATTCACCTTCTCAACTGAAAATTATGTATGGAAGTGTTTTTCAAAATGGGGGCCAGGACCCACTTTATTATAGTTGTTTGGGATGCGAGTTGAAAAGGATATATCTGGGTCCACCCACTCTAGGACTTCTGAATTAGGTTGGTCTTTGGGTAACAAGTATCCAGGTTGTTCTAATGTTCCTTTACTGTTGGAAATGTTCTAGAAAGTCAGTGGTTTTCTCATCCTTTCTTGTACCTTGGAATCATCTGGGAAGTTTTAAAAATACTATCTGGGTTCTGCCTTCAGATATTCTGACTTAATCGGTATGTGGTGTGGCCTGGGCATCAGGATTTTTAAAGAACTCCTCATTGACTCTAACGTGTGACCAAGCTTGAGAACCACTATTTGAGTTTAGGTTATATCCTCTGCGCTGGCCAGGTGATCTTTTATTTTTACTTATTTTTTATTTAATTTTAAAGATTTTATTTATTTATCTGACAGAGAGAGAGCACAAGCAGAGGGAGCAGCAGAAGGAGAAGAAGGAGCAGGCTCCCCGCTGAGCCAGGAGCCTGACACGGGGCTCGATCCCAGGACCCCGGGATCATGACCTGAGCCAAAGGCAGACGCTTAACCGACTGAGCCACCCAGGCGCCCCTGGCCTGGTGATCTTTTAAAAGATACTGAGTGCCTCCAAGATACACAGACAGGTGGAAAATGTGTGTGTGAGGCTCACACTCATCCCACCTGCACAGTGTACCTGTCCCAACCTTGCCATGTTTTCAACCCTTCCTAGAGGCCCTAGGCATAATCTTGAAAGTCAGTCACACCCCAGGCTATGACACCTTGAAGTTGAAACTTAATATTATGGACGAGGCAGGAGAATATTTTTTTTGCATTATCCTGTTTATTCACTTTCCTGTAACCTTCACTCATTAGTGAAAATCCCAACACTCAATTCTCAGCGCAAAGAATAAACACACAAACATATCCAGACCACCCTTCTCACGGCCCACTCGACGTGCAGGCCCAGGCATACGGATACCCCCTTAGTCCCTTGTCCCATATCCCAGCCGTTATTTATATGATTATCATTTTGAATGTTTGGGCCCTGGAGTGGAGGTGATCTGACTCTTGCAAAAGTCACTTAATGTTTATACTCCTGAAATGCAATGCATTTTTTTCCTGTTTAGTAAATATCTTCTCCATTGATAGTTTAATTTATTTTCAAGGCTGCAGTTTCCCACAGGGGCTAGGAAATGAGTTTGAGGATGACCAAGGCCAGGTGGAGGGTATGCCTTCAGAACAGCATACAGACTGGTTTACAGACCTGGTTCTGCTGGACCCCAGGCCCCTTGTCACTTTGTGGCACTGGGATCAAGTCAGGACACCCACTCTTTTTTCCTACAACACTCCCCGCTGCGTAGCCTCCGGGCTGGTGTAATTTCCTACAGCATTTTGCAAGGAATCTGCATTTACATAGTACATCTTAGAACACTGAAGACCTGATATGTTCTGTGCATCTTTTCTTCCGCCTTTTTTGGATAGGGAAAGAGGGATTTTGTATCACCTTAGATAAGGAGGGTTACAGCACAAATTCTAGCCTATTATAAATATTGAAAAATGTATTAATCCTATATTCTGCACACCCCCGAAACCATCTGACAGAACCCCTGGAATCTATTAGGGAGACTGGTGACAAGCCCTCAACTCTACTCATTCTCCCTTTAACTTAAATGCAACTAACCTCTTTTTTCTTCTGTTGATGAGTAGATGTGGGGTTGGTGGGTTAATAACGTAGACTTTTTTTCTTCATAAAAAAATGTTCTTTTTCTGTTTGTGACTGGGTGCTATTCTTCTTTCTTCACTTATAAATTATGAGCTCTCTTACTTTTTATATATGAAAACATATATATATATATATATAAGCTTCTATATATATATATAGAAGCTTCAAGTAGAATTGTGGCTCAAGACTTAATGAATTAATTATTTGAGCCTTAATTTGCAACTTTTTTCTGTCTAAAACTTAATATTTTCTGAGGGGTGTCTGAATGGCTCAGTTGGTAGAGCACTCAACTCTTGATTTGGGGGTCATAAGTTCGAGCCCCATGTTGGGTGGAGAGTATACTTAAAAAAAATAAAGAACTCCAGGAAGCAAGATGGTGGAGGAGCAGGAGACCTGGATTTCGTCTGGTCTCAGGAATTCAGCTGAATAGGGATCAAAACATTCTGAACACCTACGAACTCAACGGGAGATCGAAGAAAAGAGTAGCAACAACTCTCTGAACAGAGAAGCGACCACTTACTGGAAGGTAGGACGTGCGGAGAAGTGAATCCGAGGTGATATTCGGGAGGATAGACGGCGGGGGAGGGGGCCTCCGTCGGCCGCTTCTGGCAAGTGCTAGAGCCGCGGAGCACAAAATCGGACCTTTTAGAAGCCGGCTCCGCTGAGGGACGTCGCTTCAGTGGCTAAGCGGGGGGTGGAACCCTCACGGGACAGTGTGGTCTCAAGACCCTCGGGGTCACAGAAAGACCGGGGGTGCCTGAGTGCAGCAGAGCTCCCAGGGATCGGAGCGGGGAAGCCGGCTGCAGAGACGGAGCCGAGGCGCTCAGCTCGGGGTGGCCATAAACTGTGATCCCCAGGCCACTCGGGCCACTGCTCCTCCAGCAAGGACCCAACAGGCGGCAGAGCCGGGGAGACTCCCCTTCCTCCCCCAGGAGGAGCGGCGCGGGAGCGCACCGCAGGGATCTGCTGGGTTTGGAGACTCCACACAGGATCGGGTGCCAGAGATAGACACGCTCGGTCACAGGCCGGGTGAGCGCGGAGTGCGGCCGGAGACCGGGGACACGGAAGTGACTGCTTTTCTCTGGGGGGCGCACTGAGGAGCGGGGGCCCGAGTTCTCAGCTCCTCCGGGCGGAGATTGGGAGGCCACCATTTTCACCCTGGTCCTCCAAAGCTGTACCAGAGCTTGCAGGGAACAAAACTCCTGAGAACAAACCCAAGCAGCTTGCTTAGCCCGGACCGACAAGGGCGGGGCATTTCTGCCTCCGGCAAAGACATTTGGGAACCACGGCAACAGGCCCCTCCCCCAGAAGATCAGCACGAACAGCCAGCAAGCCAAGACCAAGTTTACCGATCAAGGAGAACGGGAGAACTCCAGCGCTAGGGGAGTACTGCCCATAGAATTCATGGCTTTTTAACCATGATTCATTAGTTTTTCAAAGTTAATTTTTTAACTGTTTTTTTAATTTTTCTTTTTCCCTTTTCCAACCAACATTTTATCAATTCCTTTTTTTAATTGTTTTTCATTTGTAGAGTCATATTTTATCCCTTCATAGTAGTTACCCTTATTTTTGGCATATATATATATATATATAAGTTGTTCTCTCTTTAAAATTTTGAGATACAGTTTCTTCTAACAGATCAAAATATACCCTAAATCACTAGTGTACGGCTTTGTTCTAGTCTCCTGCCTGATCACATTCTCTCCTTTTTTTTTTTTTTAAATCTTCTTTTCTTTTTTCAAACAACTTCTTATCTTATCAATTCCTTTTATAAAATCTTTTATAATTTTCATCTTTACAGTCATCTTCCATCCGTTCATTGTATCAACCCTTATTTTGTACATATATGTCTTTCTTCCTTTAAAATTGTAGGAGTCACTTTTTTCTAACAGACCAAAATACGCCCAAAATCTAGTGTGTGGCACTGATTTATGCACTAGCCTGATCATATTTGTTCATATTCTGTTTTTCTTGTATTGTTCTCTTTTTGTTTTCGTCTTTTTCTTTTTCTTTTTTTTTCCTTTCTTTTCTCTTCCTTTTTTCTTTCTTTCCCTTTCTTTTCCCCTGGTTTCAGGTCTTTTCTGATTTGTATAGAGTATATTTGCTGGGGACGTTGTTAACCTGTTAGCATTTTGTTCTCTCATTCATCTATTCTCCTCTGGACAAAATGACAAGACGAAAAAAATCACCTCAGCAAAAAGAACAAGACATAGTACCGTCGGCCAGGGACCTACTCAATACGGACATTAGTATGATGTCGGACCTAGAGTTCAGAATCATGACTTTAAAGATACTAGCTGGGCTTGAAAAAAGCGTGGAAGTTATTAGAGAAACCCTTTCTGGAGAAATGAAAGAACTAAAATCTAACGAAGTCAAAATCAAAAAGGCTATTAATGAGGTGCAACCAAAAATGGGGGCACTAACTGCTGGATAAAAGACGCAGAAGAGAGAATCAGCGATATAGAAGACCAAATGATGGAAAATAAAGAGGCTGAGAAAAAGAGAGAGAAACAACTACAGGATCACGAGCGCAGAATTCGAGAGATAAGCGATACGATAAGATGAAATAACATTAGAATAATTGGGATCCCAGAAGAAGAAGAAACAGAGAGAGGGGCAGAAGGTATATTAGAGCAAATAATAGCAGAGAACTCCCCTAATGTGAGGAAGGAAACAGGCATCAAAATCCAGGAGGCACAGAGAACCCCTCTCAAAATCAAAAAACTAGGTCAACACCCCGACATCTAATAGTAAAACTTACGAGTCTCAGAGACAAAGAGAAAATCCTGAAAGAGGCTCGGGAGAAGAGATATGTAACCTACAATGGTAGAAATATTAGATTGGCAACAGACCTATCCACAGAGACCTGGCAGGCCAGAAAGGACTGGCATGATATCTTCAGAGCACTAAACGAGAAAAATATGCAGCCAAGAATACTATATCCAGCTAGGCTGTCAATGAAAATTGAAGGAGAGATTAAAAGCTTCCAGGACACACAAAAACTAAAGGAATTTGCAAACACAAAACCAGCCCTCCAAGAAATATTGAAAGGGGTCCTCTAAGCAAAGAGAGAGCCTAGAGGCAGCATAGATCAGAAAGGAACACAGACAATATACAGTCACAGTCACCTTACAGGCAATACAATGACACTAAATTCATTCCTTTCAATAGTTACCCTGAATGTAAATGGGCTCAATGCCCCAATCAAAGACACAGGCTATCAGATTGGATTAAAAAACAAGACCCATTCCATATGCTGTCTGCAATAGACTCATTTTAGACCCAAAGACACCCCCACATTGAAAGTGAGGGGGTGGAAAACCATGTACCATGCTAATGGACACCAAAAGAAAGCTGGGGTGGCAATCCTTATATCAGACAAATTAGATTTTAAAACAAAGACTGTAATAAGGGATGAGGAAGGACACTATATCCTACTTAAAGGGTCTATCCAACAAGAAGTTCTTTTTTTTTTTAAAGATTTTATTTATTTATTCATGAGAGACAGAGGAGGAGAGAGAGAGAGAGAGAAGCAGAGGGAGAAGCAGGCTCCCAAGAAGCAGGGAGCCCGATGTGGGACTCGATCCCAGGACCCTGGGATCATGACCTGAGCTGAAGGCAGACTCTTAACCATCTGAGCCACCCAGGCGCCCCCAACAAGAAGTTCTAACAATTGTAAATATCTATGCCCCTACCATGGCAGCAGCCAATTATATAAGGCAATTAATAACGAAAGCGAAGAAACACATTGACAACAATACAATAATAGTGGGGGACGTTAACACCCCCCGACTGAAATGGACAGATCATCTAAGCAAAAGATCAACAAGGAAATAAAGACTTTAAATGACACACACTGGCCCAAATGGACTTCACAGACATATTCAGAACATTCCATCCCAAAGCAACAGAATACACATTCTTCTCTAGTGCCCATGGAACATTCTCCAGAATTGATCACATCCTAGGTCACAAATTGGGTCTCAACCGGTACCAAAAGATTGGGATCATTCCCTGCATGTTTTCAGACCACAATGCTTTGAAACTAGAACTCAATCACAAGAGGAAAGTCGGAAAGAACTCAAATACATGGAGGCTAAAGAGCATCCTACTAAAGAATGAATGGGTCAACCAGGAAATTAAAGAAGAATTAAGAAAATTCATGGAAACCAATGAAAATGAAAACACAACTATTCAAAATCTTTGGGATACAGCAAAGGCAGTCCTGAGAGGAAATTATATAGCAATACAAGCCTTTCTCAAGAAAGAAGAAAGGTCTCAAATACACAACCTAACCCTACACCTAAAGAAGCTGGAGAAAGAACAGCAAATAAAGCCTAAACCCAGCAGAAGAGACATAATAAAGATCAGAGCAGAAATCAATGAACTAGAAACCAAAAGAACAGTAGAACAGATCCACGAAACTAGCAGCTGGTTCTTTGAAAGAATTAACAAGATTGATAAACCCCTGGCCAGACTGATCAAAAAGAAAAGAGAAATGACCCAAATCAACAAAGTCATGAATGAAAGAGGAGAGATCACAACCAACACCAAAGAAATACAAACAATTTTAAGAACGTATTATGAGCAACTCTATGCCAGCAAATTAGATAACCTGGAAGAAATGGGTGCATTCCTAGAGATGTATCAACTACCAAAATTGAACCAGGAAGAAATAGAAAACCTGAACAGACCTATAGCCACTAAGGAAATTGAAGCAGTCATCAAAAATCTCCCAAGAAACAAAAGCCCAGGGCCAGATGGCTTCCCAGGGGAATTCTGTCAGACATTTAAAGAAGAATTAATACCTATTCTCCTGAAACTGTTCCAAAAAATAGAAATGGAAGGAAAACTTCCAAACTCATTTTATGAAGCCACCATTACCTTGATCCCAAAACCAGTCAAAGACCCCATCAAAAAGGAGAATTACAGACCAATATCCATGATGAACATGGATGCAAAAATTCTCACCAAAATACTAGCCAATAGGATCCAACAGTACATTAAAAGGATTATTCACCATGACCAAGTGGGATTGATCCCTGGGCTGCAAGGCTGGTTCAACATCCGCAAATCAATGAACGTGATACAGTTCATTAACAAAAGAAAGAACAAGAATCATATGATCCTCTCAATAAATGCAGAAAAAGCATTTGACAAAGTACAGAATCCTTTCTTGATCAAAACTCTTCAGAGTATAGGGATAGAGGGTACATACCTCAATATCATAAAAGTCATCTATGAAAAACCTACAGCGAATATCATTCTCAATGGGGAAAAGCTGAGAGCTTTTCCCCTAACGTCAGGAACGTGGCAGGGATGTCCACTATCACCACTGCCATTCAATATAGTATTAGAAGTCCTAGCCACAGCAATCAGACAACAAAAAGAAATCAAAAGCATTCAAATCGGCAAAGAGGAAGTCAAACTCTCACTCTTTGCAGATGATATGGTACTGTATGTGGAAAACCCAAAAGACTCCACCCCAAAACTGCTAGAACTCATACAGGAATTCAGTAAAGTAGCAGGATATAAAATCAATGCACAGAAATCAGTGGCATTCCTATGCACCAACAAGACAGAAGAGAGACAAATCAAGGAGTCGATCCCATTTACAATTGCACCCAAAACCATAAGATACCTAGGAATAAATTTCACCAAAGAGGCAAAGGATCTGTACTCAGAAAACTATAAAATACTCATGAAAGAAATTGAGGAAGACACAAAGAAATGGAAAACGTTCCATGCTCATGGATTGGAAGAACCAACATTGTAAAGATGTCAATGCTACCTAGAGCAATGTACACATTCAATGCAATCCCCATCAAAATACCATCCACTTTTTTCAAAGAAATGGAACAAATAATCCTAAAATTTGTATGGAACCAGAAGAGACCCCGAATAGCCAGAGGAATATTGAAAAAAGAAAAGCAAAGCTGGCGGCATCACAATTCCGGACGTGCAGCTCTATTACAAAGCTGTGATCATCAAGACAGTATGGTACTGGCACAAAAACAGACACATAGATCAATGGAACAGAATCGAAAGCCCAGAAATGGACCCTCAACTCTATGGTCAACTCATCTTTGACAAAGCAGGAAAGAATGTCCAATGGAAAAAAGACAGTCTCTTCAACAAACGGTGTTGGGAAAATTGGACAGCCACATGCAGAAGAATGAAACTGGACCATTTCCTTACACCACACACAAAAATAGACCCCAAATGGTTGAAAGACCTAAACGTGAGACAGGAGTCCATCAATATCCTAAAGGAGAACACAGGCAGCAACCTCTTCGACCTCAGCCGCAGCAACTTCTTCCTAGAAACATCGCCAAAGGCACGGGAAGCCAGGGCAAAAATGGACTATTGGGATTTCATCAAGATAAAAAGCTTTTGCACAGCAAAAGAAACAGTCCACAAAACCAAAAGACAACCGACAGAATGGGAGAAAATATTTGCAAATGACATATCAGATAAAGGGCTAGTATCCAAAATCTACAAAGAACTTATCAAACTCCACACCCAAAGAACAAATCATCCAATCAAGAAATGGGCAGAAGACACGAACATACATTTTTCCAAAGAAGACATCCAAATGGCCAACAGACACATGAAAAAGTGCTCAACATCGCTCGGCATCAGGGAAATCCAAATCAAAACCTCCATGAGATACCACCTCACACCAGTCAGAATGGCTAGAATTAACAAGTCAGGAAACGACAGATGTTGGCGGGGATGCGGAGAAAGGGGAACCCTCCTACACTGTTGGTGGGAATGCAAGCTGGTGCAACCCCTCTGGAAAACAGTATGGAGGTTCCTCATACAGTGGAAAATAGAGCTACCATACGATCCAGCAATTGCACTACTGGGTATTTACCCCAAAGATACAAATGTAGGGATCCGAAGGGCTACGTGCACCCCAATGTTTATAGCAGCAATGTCCACAGTAGCCAAACTGTGGAAAGAGCCAAGATTTCCATCGACAGTTGAATGGATAAAGAAAAGGTGGTATATATACACAATGGAATATTATGCAGCCATCAAAAGAATGAGCTCTTGCCATTTGCAACGACGTGGATGGAACTGGAGGGTGTTATGCTGAGTGAAATAAGTCAATCAGAGAAAGACATGTATCACATGACCTCACTGATATGAGGAATTCTTAATCTCAGGAAAGAAACTGAGGGTTGCTGGAGTGGTGGGAGGGTGGGAGGGATGGGGTGGCTGGGTGATAGACATTGGGGAGGGTATGTGCTACGGTGGGCGCTGTGAATTGTGCAAGGCTGTTGAATCACAGATCAGTACTTCTGAAACAAATAATGCAACATATGTTAAGAGAAAAGAAAAAGAAGAAGATAGCAGGAGGGGAAGAATGAAGGGGAGTATGTCAGAGGGGGAGACGAAGCATGAGAGATGATGGACTCTGAAAAACAAACTGAGGGTTCTAGAGGGGAGGGGGGTGGGGGGATGGGTTAGCCTGGTGATGGGTATTAAAGAGGGCACAGTCTGCGTGGAGCACGGGGTGTTATGCACAAACAATGAATCATGGAACACTACATCAAGAACTAATGATGTAATGTATGGTGATTAACATAACAATTAAAAATTAAAAAAAATAAAGAAATAAACTTCTGGTTTGACCAAAAGCCAAACCTTATGATATATATAAAAAAGTATTGCAATGATATGATCTTTTTTTTTCTTTTTCTACTCTCTCTGAACATTTCAATTCATTTGCAAAGGAAAAATGTTCAGTAAAAATGCTTCCCACCCATGTCACTCATCCTTCTTGTTTTGATGTGAAAGACCATGGCCAGATGAATCTCAATTGGAAGTTGTGGTAGGTGGCCTCCAAACTGGCTCCCAGCGAACCACTTGTCCTGGTGTTTGCAGTCGTGTATGGACCTTTCAAGGCTGGAATGGACAGTGAGTAGAATACGGCAGTTAACTTTCAAGGCTAGATTATAAAAGGTTCTGTAACAGTCTTCCTCAGTTCTTAGTTTATTCTGGAGTAAGCCAGCTGCATGTCATAACCAGAATGGCCAGATTTATCAAATAAATACATGGGACTCTCAGCTAAATTTGAGTTTTAGATAAGTGATGTTTTTCTTTAGTATAAGTATCTCCTACATAATATTAGAAACATACACATGTACTAAGAATTTTTCCCTGTTAATCAGGAATTTAAATTTAAGGAGGTGCTCTGTATTTTATCTGGCAATCCTAATAATGATACTTAATTAGCCTCATGAAAGAGCTACATACACAGAGGGGAAATGAAGCCCCCAACCAACAGCCAACACTAACTTGACAGCCCTGTCAATGAATTATCTTGAAAGCAGACCCCTAAGCCCCAGGCATGCTATCTCATGAGATGCTCTAGCCAGAATTGGCCTAAGTACTCTCAAATTCCTGACCCACAGACACAGTGAAAGCTAATGCATAATAACAATAATAATAATTACTATTATTATTATGTTTTTTGTTTATTTTTAAAAAGTGTTATTTATTTATTTCACTTATTTAATTATTTAGAGCAAGCATGAGCAGGGGCAGGTGGGGAGTGGCAGAGGGAGAGGGAGGGAGAGGGAGGGAGAGAATCTCAAGCAGAATCTGAGCTGAACAAAGAACCTAACTTGGGGCTCAGTCTCAAGATCCCCAGATCATGACCTGAGCCGAAATCAAGAGTCAGACGCTTAACTGTCTGAGACACCCAGGTGTCCCATTTAATTATTATTATTTTAAAATAATTTTAGGATCTGTTATGCAGTCATAGGTAATAGCTAACAGAGAGCTTTTGATTTGGGGAGGTTTTTCATAGCTTGTTTTTATTTCTATTTTATAAAAATAGATATATATCACTGTATCTAGCAAAGGGGAGTTGCATGTCGTGATTCAGATACCTCCAGGGAGGATAATGTTTGTCAGTTAAAGGGGCTTAGGTTGGGATTAGGAAGGTTCCTGAAGGGACAGAAGAATTAAATGTGATCTATTCCTTTGAGTTCCCTTAAGAGTTGAATTGGAAAAAAGATAAGACCAGTTGACAAACCTGGAAGTCAGGAGTTATCCTGAAAACAAGAGCCAAACTCAGATTAGGAGCTGGGGAGAAGCTGAATGGAATTAATGCCAGGAGTTATGAGTGAGGAGGGTCTTGGCCAATTTCCTGGGAGCAACCTGGAGTTTCTTGGCTTGCCATCATTGACTGAGACTTTCCTACCTTCTACATACTCTTTATTATGCAGCAAAGGTACCTGAGTAATTTGCACTGGGGCTTGGAAGCATCCTGGCAAGAGTGTAATCAAAATCCCATCCCTTTCTTTTATAGGATCAATATTGTTGTAACGTTGGGTGGGTGTTGGGCTGAGTGGCCCTCTCTAAAAGTCAGTCATTAGGAACAAACTTCAAATGGAAACTCATCTTTAGGGATGCAGGATGAGGTCATGGCCTCATCAGCAGTGCCCTTGGCTTATAGGAAAAGCTGGTTTCACCAACATTGAGGCTAGAAGACCCTCTAGATCCTGGCCCCCACCTCCTTAGCCTTATGGTCATTTGGTGGCTGTAGTTCTAGCCTAAGAAGCCCAGAGCAGCGAGATAATCACAACAAAAGGGGTAAGCATGCACTGGACTGTGGAGAACCCATGCCCAGTGATGATGTCCTGTGTCATTGTCATTGATGCCCAAAGTCATATATGAAAGAAGACCATATTTGTATCTCAAGTGAAGAAGTCATCCCTGTCAGTTTCATGTTTCATAAGGTAAGCCTGGAAGGTTGTCTGGGCCTGGATTATGAGTTTTAAAGGCCAGACTGGGAAGTTTGAGCTTAATGTCATAAGCCAGTGATTCTTGGACTTTAATGGGTACTGGAATGACTTTGAGAGCTTTTGGAAACAGCTGCTGGATGCCATACCCAAGTGTTTCTGAATCCTTAGGTCTGGGGTGGGACCCAAGAGTTTGCATTTCTAAGATTTTATTTATTTATATTGAGAGAGAGAGAGAGATTGTGTGTGTGCAGGGGAGGGGTAGAAAGAGGGGTAGAAAGAGACTCTCAAGCAGGCTCCGCGCTGAGTGTGGAGCCCATCATGGGGCTCAATCTCATGACACTGAGATCATGACCTGAGCCGAAATCAAGAGTCGGACACTCAACCGACTGAGCCATCCAGGTGCCCCAAGAATTTGCATTTCTAGCACCGTCCTGGGTGATGCCCGTGTTGCTGGTCCCGGGACCACACTTTGGGAACCAGTACTGTAAGCAGCAAAGTGTCAGTGCTGACGAAGCAGAGAAATATCGCAAACCAGTGGAAGGTTCCAGTTTACAATTACAGACCTGCAGCAGGATACAGAAATCAGTAGAAGGGGCAGAGATTCAAGACCAAGTCCAGCTGAGGAAATCCTACAGAACAACTAGAATCCTCCTGTAATGCCTGGAGCTTGCTATTTGTGCCTGCCTTTTACTCTGACGGATATTGGCCTGCTACAGGTGCTCTTTGTTAAGAAACCATGAAGATATTTAAGGTGCTGTGAAAGCTTGAGGCTTTTTCCATGCAAATATGCCTAATGCTGCACTTTATTGGGATGGGTGATGCCCTTGTTTTTAGTGTATGTGGAGCTGAGGTCAGAGGCAAAGGAGGTTGGAGGCTCTGACTTGAGAAAATTCCACACAGTTTACTTCCAAACCGACCTCCGAAATCCTCCATTCTGCCGCTGAGACTAATTCTCCTTGAGGAAAGAAACATGTATTTTGTGTGTGTGGCACTGTGTGGTTGGCGGGAAGGAAGCTGAGATTTTTCTACCTTCCCAACCAGACTTCCAGTTTGGAGCTTGCCAAACTCAGTCAGCAGCTGACACCAAAGACAGAAAGTAATGTTGAGTGGCTTTCTTCTTTTCTTCCCCCCTTGGTTTTCTCAAAAGTTTTCAACAGACGAAATAATACTCCTTCTGCTCCCTGCTCCTGCCATAATGCAGTCCATTTGTCTAAGTTACAGACTTCAGCAATTATCTGTGCTTTCTTCAGAGTGAAGGCAAATTATCTCCACTCTGGGTGAAGGTGGTGAAGACACCAGTAGAATCATACCTCTTATTTTTCTGTAAAGAGGAGGAGAAAAGTACTGCGTACCTACTGTGGGCTACACATGTTGTGTATGTTATCTCATTGGATCTTCCCTCCAGCCCGATGAGTCAGATATTGTCATTGTTCCCATTTTTTTTAAATTTTATTTTGAATAATTTTAGCCTGACAGAGGAGTTGCAAGGATAGTACAGTTTCCATATACTCTTCACCCAGCATCCCATAATGTTAGCATCTCACATATCCACAGTGTATTTTTTAAAATTAAGAAGTTGACATTGATCTGTTACTACTAGCTCAATTACAAGCTTTATCCAGATTTCACCGGTTTTCCCACTAATATCCTTTTCCTGTTCCCGGAGCCTATCCAAAATACTACATTATTTTTGGTACTCATGTCTCCCTAGTCTCCTCTGATTTGTGACAGTTTCTCCGAACAGTGACAGTTTCCTTGTTTTTCATGACTTGGACACTTTTTAATGAGTATTTTGTGACAAGTCTCTCAACGTTGATTGTCCTAATGTTTTCTCATCATTAGGCAGAGGCTAGGGATTTGGGGAAAGAAACGTACAGATGTGATGTGATCGACCCCACTCTGCAGATGAGAAAACCAAAGTTCAAGGTGATTACAAAAGTTGGCCAAGGTCATCCAACCTGGAGTCGTTGTCATCGCAGATTTCTGAGCCAATGTTCTACCAACACTCTTCTGGAGGGAGCATGAGATCAAAGGTTAGCCCTAGAGACAATGGGAAGAGATTGCCTTATGGGGAAAAGCCCACTTGAGGGGGAATGATCCCCCTCAGAATGATCTTTATTCTTGAGTGTACCCGGGTCCAGGGAGGGGACCACCTCTAGATGCTTTAAAGTTTAAAATATGGTCTGGGGGGGACATTGTTTCAGCCATGTTTAGATTTCACCACTTAGTTTGGGTCATTTCTTTTCCATGCGAAAGACACCTCCTCCAGCAGTTGATCATTTGTTTCACAGTGTGTTTGTTTGCATCTCTTTCCCATTTATTACTAGCTTAAGGGGGAAACAGTAAAATTTCTTAAATGATTTGTGTGTTTTGACAAGCATTTTTGCTAACATGAGTCTCATTTAGCCCTAAAACAAGTGATCAGGTTTTCAAGTGAGTCCAAATCCATCACTTACAAACTGGGGAAACTGAGTCTCAGGATGGAGAAGAGGAGTCAGTCAGTATTAAGTCACTCATCTAACCCACTTATTACCCTTACTTTTTAAATAAATACTGTGAAGCAAGCATTAAGATCTTCATTTAAAACATGAGGCAGTCATGAGAATTATCACCCAAGTGTATGGTTTTGATGGTGGAAGCAATCCTAGAAAGCAGCCAGAGAGTCCCAGCCTCAGCCTAGAGCTTTCTCACTTCTACCATCCTGTTGGATCAAGCAAAACAGAATTTGCCAAAATATGTGATGACCTCATAGTCTGAAATTAGTGATAAATCAATAGCCAATGTATTGCCTCCTACTAAATTGGCACCTAAGTGTTACCAAGCCTTGGGCATATTTGCCAATACTCTTTCGTCATTCTAAGAAGAGTCAGGCTGTGCATAGGAGCTGAAACAGGATCCTGAACTGATTGCCTTTAATTTTTTTCCCCAGATGCTTCGACAGATACTCTAAAAGAAGCTTCTTTCTCCCACCACACTCCTGCATTGATTAAGTGATGCTTTTATTCATTCAACACACATTAAGAATTATCTAGGTATACAAAAAAAAAAGAAAAAAAAAGAATTATCTAGGTATAACATATTGTCTTAGATGCTTTGAGACATATAATGGGTGAATCAGGTGAGTCCAATCCTTAAAGATTTTATTTTTTGCACTGGTCAATGTGGTGTGTGTGTTTGTGTGTGTGTGTAAAGTTACATAGTTTCTAATACATAATAATTGTCACGATATCACCCAGGGGCTTCTGGTTGGCTCAGTTGGTTAAGTGTCTGCCTTCGGCTCAGGTCATGATCTCAGGGTCCTGGGATCGAGCCCTGTGTCTGGCTCCCTGCTCAGCAGGAAGCCTGCTTCTCCCTCTCCTCCCGGCTCATGCTCTCTCTTGCTCTCTCTGTCTCTCTCTGTAAATAGATAATAAAATTTTATTTATTTATTTGACAGAGACACAGCGAGAGAGGGAACACAAGCAGGGCGAGTGGGAGAGGGAGAAGCAGGCTTCCCGTGGAGCAGGGAGCCTGATGTGGGGCTCGATCCCAGGACCCTGGGATCATGACCTGAGCCAAAGGTAGACGCTTAACCGACTGAGACACCCAGGTGCCCCTAAAATCTTTAAAAATATATTATCATTTCCATTTTGCTTCTCAAAGAGTTTCTTTCCATGCTTGTGGCGCTCACGTTAGTAATGAAAAAAATTCACACCCAAATCTGTAGAAGTCTTTTAATGCCCCTCTCCTGTGTTGTTCTAACAAGGAAGAGAAGACGTGCTCCCGAGATGTGATGAGGCACACTGTATAATGTGATCACCAAAAATTAAAAGGTGGTTAGTGACCACTACAAACTGGATTGTTGGCTTGTGTATAAAGGAAGATGTTTTTCTTTGCACCCAGAAAATTCATGAAAAATTGTATGAAGGACGCAATGCTAGATGGCTTCTGTGATGAACATCTTTTTTTGTTCACGCCGCATCAACACCCCACCCCTGTTCTTCTCTATGCCAAGTCCATGTGCTTCTTAACAGAACTGATGCCCCAACTCCAGGGATGGGACAGTGACACAAACCTGGACATTCACAGTTAAAGATAGTCATGTGACCTAGAACACACTAAGGAGAAGGGACCCTGGGATTCTGCAGTAAAGGGGTCTTTTTCTCTATCATCGTCTTTTTGTGATGGTGGGAAACCTGACTAAGACCGAAACCAGCAAAAGGGAAATCAGCCAAAGAACGAGAAGGGCAGTTTCTTACAAATATCATTTGTGTGACTGGATCCAACTATGCCTGAAGTTGGCATAGCCCTGGATTTCTCAATTACTTGAGGCAATAATTAAACTTCTATCACTTGCCATCAAAAGATTTCAGGTTAATTTATTCTTGTAAGAGGGAAAGAACTTTGTCAGTTCATGGTATAGCTAGGGAGAAAGAACAGGAAGACTGGGGGAAATGACAAATGGCTTCCACCGGCTGAGAGGCCTGCCTTTTGAACCATAGCTTGGGGAGTCTTTCTGAGTTTAAAAGGTGTCTCCCTAAAAGCTAGGCCTCAAAAGCTTCTGAGCAAACTAGAGATCAGCATCAGAATCTTATTAAAACCTCAACAGTTTGAATGGGTTTTCAACTTAGCAGAATCAATTTTGTTCTTCCTAATTCAATTTTAGATGAGTGTTAGAACTAACAGGAAAAAAAAATTAATAGTCATTTCAACCCTTTTAAAGCAGTAACTGCCCTCTTGTCTTTACCATATCATTTACGCAGCTCCTATTTTTCCCCTGAAAGGAGAAGAGGCAGGGGAGAAAAAATATATATATATAAAAGTGCATTTTCCTTTATCATGAAAATGTATCACAGCTCCCTATGTGTGTTTTGGCTGCTGGGTATAAATGTGCACGATTTCATAAGAGAAGTATGGAACTCCGCAGTACAATTCCACACACAGGGTAGCTCCTGAGAGTTTTTTGAATTTCCAGTTTCCAGTTAGAGGTCAGCTGCAGAACCTTTCCTGGGGGTGGCCAAATTAAAGCTCGCTATCAGACGAATGTGCCTTAATGTCTGACAACAGTATTAATAGCTTCTGTCTCTGAGCACCTATTCTGGGCCAGGTCCACTCAGGCATTGATTTAGTGACTATTTATTAAATACCTCCCATGCGCCTTCAGGGATCCCATTTAATCCTCAACGGCAATCAGATGAGGTGGTTGCCAGGATTAATTAAGGCTGTGCGAATACCACACCTGGAAAGGGATGGAGCCAAAATAAAACAGGGAGCAGGAAAATACAGAAGGCCCCAGACAAGACCACCTGATATCTGGGGAGACGTGAGCCTCCTGGCAGAGTGTCTTTGGCGCTGTGGCGTGTAACCGGGGCGAGCTGCCCCCGTCCCCCACCCCCACCCCCCCATGTGTTTTTTTCTCTCTTCGAAAGCAGGTGGCTGCCTAGGTAGCCTGGTGTTCTCCAGTGAAAGACTGGCTAATAAAACATGTTAGAAATACTTTTCAGGATTTTAAGAATAATTTCATTTACAAATAAAAGATGAAAAAGCTGATGCAGAATTACAGTAATTGCTGAGCTACAGTTAAATATCTTTTTACAAATCAGGTTAGTCCTATTTACTGATTCTTTGAAACGCAGCCTGCTCTTTAAGACTTCGAAGCCAAGGGGTGGCCATAAATCCTGGTGAAATTGGAATGGGGGGATATTTGGGGGAAGCCTAATGACAGAGGATCCCGTTTGACTGACATTACGCCCATGGAGTCTGTGATAATTCGGCGTGGCCCCAGGAACCGGCAGAGACGCCAGCCCCTCTTTGGTTCTCTCTGCCTATTCTCTCTGGCTCTCTCCCACTTGCTGAATACATTTTCCAAAAAGGCTACATGCTCCCTTTTTTTAGGACTGTGAGTTCTTGAAATGTTCTCCTTGGTTTTGCCTTTTACAAATTAATTACAGTTGAAACTTGCTGCTAAATCCAGAGAATGTGGTCCTGTTTGCGGCAAGGTTTTTCTTACACTGGTCCCTAATCCTAGACAACTTCAGTTCTTTCTTCATGTGACTTCAGTACAAAGCAGATTTTGGATGGCACGTCATCAGAAGTCTACAAAACTGAATGTATTTTATCTTTGTTTTTGTTGTGAGGTTTGTTTTTTTTTTCCCCTCTCCCCACCCCCACCCCTCCTCTGGATAGATAATGCCAGGGCAAAAAAATGTCTGGGGAAGGGTTCGGCTTAGGTCTGTCAAGTCTAAAAACCCTTAATCCTTCCCTTCTCTGTAATGAGTTTGAGACTCCGACGATTTGGTTTCTCCCAAGCCTTTCTGGGTATGATCCAATCAATGTTTAATTTCCCCAACTGGCTCTGTGAGAAGATTTATTTCCTTGTGTTTGTCTTGCAAACAATATTTGTTCTAAAGTGTGCACAAAACAAGGAGGGAATGATGATTTTTCCATTGATTTATTTATTTATTTTAAGAAAGAGGTTTTTACAGAGAGGAAAATGTACCATGGAGAGAGAGCCCTAGGTGCATGCTGGTAGGCTAATCGGGCTTCAGCAAACAAGCAAGATGGAAACCCGCTCTACTGCGCACTCTCTCTCCCACCAGCCACCTCCATGCTGTGACAACTTCCCTTCAGCAGAAAGTTCCTGTTGAACTGTTTCTACCAATCCTGTCTCTGTACCCATCCCTCGAATGTCCACGGAACACATCCTCAGGATCTTCTTGTTCTCCAGTCTTAAGCCCTATGATTTGAGTTCTGTGGCCTCCATGGAAATGTCCTCTACCCACTCTCAAGGGCCACCACTCCATCGATTGTCTGCTACATCACTAGTCTTCATTTCACCCATGCCTCCTTTCTCCTTAGTCACTGAGAAAAGATGGGTCTTTTTCTTAGGGCCGACCAGAGGGTCTGGTTTGACATGGGTGCTTAGTACCCAATAGCCAGTTATTCAACTGCTAAAATTAGCCATTCTTGGGTTTTTGAAATCATTTCATCACTTTATAAAATAAACACATTCACATAATATGAAAATTTGAGGAAAACGAAACTGCACAGAAAAAGTTACAAAATGCTGTCATCTAAAAAATGTCAACTATTATTTAACAGTTGGTCAACATCACTTCACACCGCCCTCTCTTGCATACACCTGGATAAAAGTCTAGAGAGTTAGCTTGGTATACAGATGGAAGCGACTTGGGAAAAAAAATGTCTCATTTATTATACATACGACTTTTTGGATTTTAAGAATAATTTTATTTACAAATAAAAGATGAAAAACCCGATGCGGAATTACAGTAATTGTTGAGCTACAGTTAAATGTCTTTTTACAAATCAGGTTAGTCCTTAATACTGAATTCACTTACAAAAAAAAAAAAAAGGATGATCAAGAATTAGAACTTGGGAATCATTAACATTATCTGATTCTTTTTAAAAATTGCCAAAAACATAACTTTTAGGCAATATTTATTGATTCCTTGAAAGTTAGAGACCTTTGCAAAAATATATTTCCTTCTACTTTCTGTACTACCCCTTGGGATTTCTCAGTTATATTATTGTTTTTATATTGCCAAGGTTTATAACATTATATATATGATGTTTTATTCTGTAACCACAAATGCCATGACTGCCGATTCCTAGCTCAATATTCTAAAGGATTCAGTTCTCAGTGTCAACCCTTCTAATTCATTTTTTTCTACTTCTAATATTTTTATTTTGATCTCTTATTTCACTCCCCCCTCAGGAAGTGCTTACACTTCAAGTTCTTGAGTTTTTGAAAATTTTTGTGCTTGACTTTTGTTCATGAAGGATGTTGAGTAATTATGCTAAGGAGGAAATTATTTTACTGGTGGAGAGAAGTAATTTTAGAAATTAGGAACAGGATGTGTTAAGCCAATAAATTCAGGGAGAAACACTGAGAGAAGCAGGAGATGAGGAGGGAATGTCCGCAGAGACTGCCTGATGTTCTAATGACCCCACTGATGAGTGCAGTGCATCCAAAGTGTAGTTGGAATTCAGTTGAGTGGAGAGGTAGACCTACCTAACTAAGGCTGTGTTTTGCAGACATCATTCTTATCTCCTGGTTGGGTGCCCTTTCAACCTTCATTTAAATTTCTTACAAAGAAATAAGTTGTAAGGAAATGAAATCAATTGCATTAAGGGCCAGATTGACAGCATTTTTTTCTTTGTTTATCTGGTGCAAGTGTAAAGAATAAGAATGATTTCATATAATATGATTGGTCGAGCTGGCTCCATCCTGGAGGATGGCATAGGGAAGAGTTTTGGAAGCGACAAAAGTTGAGATGTCATAGGGATGGAACTGGATCGTATCAACCTGTGAACTAAGAACTTCCAGTATGCAACTGGGATCGTTGCTAAGCAAAGGAAGTTCCAGGACCAAGGTGAGAAAGCCCTTATCAGTTTTTTCGGCACACTGGAGTTGTGCTGGTCCCTGACCTGATGTGATTCCCCACCCTTGCTGCCAATATCAGGACACCATACATCCACGGGGGTTTGGCAAGCAGGGATTCTGGAGACATGCCTCATGACTTGGGAAACATTGCTTCTGACACTGGCTTTTGCTGTGGAGAAACTAAGCTAACTTGCTTATTTTCTTCTTTGTAGGTAGTGAGTGCCACGTTGTTTTTTCTCTGTCTCGCTGCCCACAGTAATCACTCTCTGCCCCTATTCCATAAGCTCTACGTATCTTGATGTTGACCTCTGTCAAATTCTTCCCTGGGACATACTGTGTATTTTAATCTCCAAATTCAAGTCTTTATATAAAAGTGAATTTTTCTTATAACATTGGATGTTTTCCTGAGGCCACTGGTGGCTGACACCTTGACCAGCTGGGCTCATTATTCACACGTGGGGTCCCCTTCCCTGTGAAGGGGCAACTTCTCTGTGGTCACTTCTTGTGTTTTCTCTTTTGAGGGACTGTAATATTCCCTAGAACATTTTCTACATCTTTGTCTCTGTTTTGGTTTGGTTTTCCCTCTATTTTTCTGGTTGTTTCTAATGTAACTTTTATCTCTATAATTATTTTATTTTTTTTCTTGTATCCATTTTCCTGAGCTCTACAACTCAATTCTTTTCTATTACCTTACCATGTATTCTTCATCTATTTTATCTCGTTCCCGAACTGTTTGCCAAAAACACTGATTGTCTTTCATGTCCCCAAACTCTTCAAGTGTTTCTAGGGCTCACTTCTCTTAGGTCTATGTTTCTTTCCATATTTACCCTCATCTCCCTCCCCACTTCCCTATCCTCAACAACTTTTGAAAAAACCTGATATTTTCTTCCTGCTGTCTACTCATTTTCAAACAGAAGCTGTACTTTCTGCAGACTAGCGGAGAGAGAGGGAAGCTGAATTAGGCTGAGGCTGTTTGTGTTGAGGTAAATACCTATTTCAATTTCTGGCATTTAGGTGGCTCTGAATCATTCCATGAAACCCCATAATGCACGGCTGCTAGGGCTGCTCTACGTGGACTGTGGCTTCCTTCCCTTTCAACACCTTCCCTGGTCTCCATCAGTATTCCTTGGCCAGGAGACAGGATCACAGGAAGCTGACATGGCACATCTGTGCCCCTTTGCCAGCCCTACCAACCGTGCTGTTATGTGGCACATGCCCGGGTCTGGGCAGGCATTCCTGTCCTGGTGTCTACGTTTCATTTCCTCTGTCTTCCTCTGTATCCACTCCACAGTTCTAGATCTAAGGATCACTGGATGGCACTTTAGGACTCTGAGAGCAACTTTTATAGGGCTTTTAGAGAAAACTGCATTCTGCCCAAGGTCTGAGGAGATCTGTGTTGGCTCTTTCCATCCTTCCACATTTGGGTTTAAATTTCACTGTATTTGGCAGAAAGACTTCTCAGTTTGTGGTTTGGGGTTGTGGCCATTTCCTTGTTGCATTGAAAATGGTATTCTCTCCTTTACTTTTTTTTTTTTTTTCCCCTTTGTGTATGCATGTGTTTCTCAAGGAGAGAAAGGCATTCTGGATAGAATTAGCTCCTCTGACCACGTTTGTTGCTTTGTTACAAAATGTATACATGATTTTGGGGGGGAGGGGATGCAAACAAGAAAACAGAATTGATAGTGGTGATGTTGAATTGTCTTATTGTGTGAAGAGAAAACTCCAATGGGGCAGAGATGCTATAGTGATAACCTATCTATTGAGAATTTAGTGAATTGCCCGAGGGTCAAGGAAATTCTGAAAAAGCTGCTTTTTTTTTTTTTTAAAGTAGGCTGCTCCATGCCCAGCGGGGATCCTCACGCAGGCAAGAACTCAGCACCCTGAGATCACGACTTGAGCTGAAATCAAGAGTCAGATGCTCAACCGACTGAGTCACCCAGGCGCCCCTTGAAAAAGCTGCTTTTATTTTTTTATTATTTTTTAAAGATTTTATTTATTTTTTTGAGAGAGAGAGATTGAGCGAGAGAGTACACGAGAAGGGGGTAGGGTCAGAGGGAGAAGCAGACTCCCCATTGAGCAGGGAGCCCCATGCGGGACTCGATCCCGGGACTCCAGGGTCATGACCTGAGCCGAAGGCAGTCGCTTAACCAACTGAGCCACCCAGGCGCCTGAAAAAGACTGCTTTTGAAGGAGCTGTGGCTATTGAATTCCTAGGTTGCTTAGCCCCATACCATTCTGCATTTTGTGTCTGATCTTTGAAGCTCATACAGGGAGCAGAAGTGAGGCCCAAAGCAATGATATCTCAGATTTCCAAACTGGACGCTGTCCAACTGGTTATATGGTGTTGTCATACTAGCTAACTTTTTTTAAAAGCTCAGTTTGGTCACCTGTGAAATGGGGATTTATACTGATCAACTGAGAATGCCTGTTAAGAAAGAGCATTTTAAATTTCAAGGCCATGTGCTTGGGAAAGGATTGTAACTGTGGCAGGACCCCTGGGATGTACAAGACATGCTGCCTCAAAGAAGACTGGCTTTTTTTCTCCTTGGCGGCAAGACACTCCTTCTCTCTGACCCTCCATTTCTCCTCAATAAAAGAGATAATAACTCTCTCCCTCTCCCTCTCCCCCTGCTTGTGTTCCTGCTCTCGCTGTCTCTCTCTGTCAAATAAATAAAAAACCTTTAAAAAAATTAAAGGAAGAGATAATAACTATGAGAGATTAGTGGAAAGATTTAATGAGATGATCACATAAATGGAGTGTTTGGAGACAGTGAGAGGGAAATTGTTGAAACTCGGTTAATAACTGGCCCCTCTTTACTTTCTTGCGAATATATTGTATTATGAAGGGCTCACGGGACCTATGGATATCAGAAATTCAGAGTGACCGTGGCAGGGCCTCTCCCCTGCTCTCTGCCCAACCAGGGTCAATAATCGTAAGTTTGCTGAATATTTGTTATTTATAACTACCGACAGAGCCACCAACGCTAGGAGTTGAAAGTACCATGGGAGCAAGGCAGACTCTGGACCTGAACTAGGTCATGCTGTCAACAGGGCTGGCCTGGTCCTGCTCTTGGGGAGACCCTGGGCTCTTCTCCTCACCTGGGTGGTCTTTTCTCGGACTGACCCTGCTTCTCTGGAACTGCATAACCCCCGTGCATGTACAGTTTCTCCTTGACTCTACCTTGCTCTGACTTTTGTGTGTGCTGGCAGCAGAACCTGGGCCCCTTCTTGCCCTGGCTAACAACCTTTGCCAGCACGGTCTCCACTCATCCACTCTGTGACTGCAGACAAAGCATTGTCAACTCTGCACCTTCATTTTTATCCATGTAAAATGTGAGGATTGGGGTCGATCATCTCAAGGACTGTTCTAGAACCCAAGATGACAAACGGAAAAGATTCTCTATTATTTCCTGGGCCAGCGAGGGACCACTCTAACTGGTACTAGCATTCTTTCCCAGCTGGCCTGGATGAGTCTCCGACTCTCTTTCCAAACCATGGTCTGGCTTTTCACCATCAACTGCAGGTGAGCTGAAGACTTTCAGGGATGTCTTCTCTTACTTCGTTGAAACCTAAGCACAAGACACCCTGCCCAGAGCAGGTGCGCATTGGATTGCTATAGACTGAATTAGTCACAGTCATCAAAGACCTTGCCTCTATAAATCTGAAGCCAGGTGGAAAGTGACACCATTGTCTCTAAGAAGGAGCACTGAGTTACTCCTTCGTTCCATGGAGAGAGAAGCAGCTGTTTCCCCATGTCTTGGAGATGATGTAAGTTGGGTAGAGGACAGACCATTCTCCAAAGGGAAGAGGCATCCTTAAGAGCAGTTAACAGCTCCTGCCTAGTTGGCTAATTCTCAGAAAGCAAAGAGCAGTTACTGTAAGGAAACTGGCTGTCTGGGCCAGCAGCTTTATCAATGAATAATTTCCTGAAAGGAAGAGACTCTACAGAGACCGTACACTATATTTGATCTTGGTGCATGCACCAGGTGCGCAGGACTATCTTTGATTCAAAGGAAGCAAGATAATTGTTTCCCAAACAGACTCTCACTGGAGAGCATCCCCCCTCCCATTCCGGTGACCCGGCACCAGCAGCCTCAGCTCTGCCCCAGACAATTATCCTGTTTTGCTAGGGAACAAATTGCTCTTTTGGGGTGATTCTGAGCAAGTTTGCCAAGTTCACAGCGATCCCAGGGGAGCCTCTGGGGGAAAAGCATTCTCCAAATCCTCTCCCTGGCCCTTTGAAAGGAAAGCAGGTCATTTTTTAAAGAATTCCAAAGAAAGCAGCTAATTCTGAATGATCCCTCCCACCTTGGGAGAGGCCTCGGGGGCAATATGCTTGGTTCCTAGTGCTGGTCTGATGCTAGGGAACCAATTTCCCATGCAAGTAATTATGCATGCAATTAAGTAATTGTAGATGGAAAAGAAAAAAAGAAAAAGAAGACAATGCCAAGAAAGAAGTTGTGTGCATCTAACTTTCAAAACCAACTTAGAGGGCATGAGAGTTGAATCCTGCTCGGGTTTCATTATCACAAATAAGGTGTAATTGTCACAAATAGCTATCATGTAACAGCTAAGAATGCAGACCCTAGAGCCTGGGTGCAAAGCCTGGGTCTGTCATTTATTAGCTGTGTGACTTTGGGCAGATGACTTAAGCTTTCTGTGCCTCCTGTCTCTATAAAATCAGATTAATCATACCTGCATCATACAGCTGTCAAGGTTTAAACGAATGAATGTATTGGTATATATAGATTACCATGTGCGTGTGCTTGCAAACTTGTGTGTGCTTGTATACGTGTGTGCTTTCTTACATGCATATGCTTGCATGAGTGTATGCTTGTATATGTGTGGCTTGTGTACATGTATGTGCATAGTTTTAACAGTGCCAGGTACATTATAATTGTCAGTGACTACCATCGCTTAACTGTTGAGACCAGTTACGAACAATCATTTCATGAGAGAGCTAAGATATTTACCATTGTTGATGACTCCTTTTTTCTGACCTTGCCCCTTTATTATCAGAAAATCAACCCAACAGAAAAGGGTAGAGAAATATGAAGTGCCTCGTTTCGGAGGTGACAAAGAATAAGTGGCTTCTGAGTCTGGCAGTGAAAGGGTCAAAACCACGGCACCCCAGCACTCCCCAGAGAAGCAGTGTTGTTTACAGTATATGTTTAAAATAATATTCCTGCTTAGTTGGGCCTCCCCTTGGGACAGTGCAATTTCAACAGTAACAGAGGATTAATTAGCGGCAGTCCCGCTGGTGAGGCCGGCAATCCGGGGTGAGGAGGGGGTGCACCCCCCAGGACCCCACTTCACGTAGCTGAGGGGCCAGGCCTGCTGGAAGTAATTAGCGCTGCCCAAGAGCAGGCTAACACTTTGGCCTCACTTGTACGATTTTGATTAATACTTGAAATTCACCAACTTTGAATGCAGGAGAGGTGAGACATGAAAAAGGAAGAGAGGGCCTCTCAAAGCCAAAATCAACAAGGGATGAATCTCTATAAGCATGCCACCTTGGGCAGGGCCACCAAATCTTCATATCTGGTGGGGGCTTCTGGATTTATGCCCTTGCTGTTGGGGTGGCTGGCTGGGCAGTTTCTTTTGCAAGAATAGACATGAAGACAGCCCTGGGGACGGGTGGTGAGCCTGAGCCTGCTTGGACACCCAGTGGCTGCAGAGAGCAGGCAGGCTCCCCCATGCTACAGGCACCCATCCACGAGCCACCACCATCTGCTGGGCAAGCGCATTGCGTGCGGCTGCTCAGGTGCTCAAAGCAGCCACGTCCTGGGCTCCTGGCCTTTCTTCGTTCCATGCATCCTCCACTGGCTCAAGAAATGGCCTTCTAAATCAAATACGTGATGGCTGCACTATTTTGGTTCTAGTCCTTCAAGAATGGACTTCAGGGGTTCTGAGAGCCTGTCTGGAAATTGTATGCAAAAGCGTGGGAGAGAGTTCATAGCTCCCTGGCCCTCAAGAGAGTGAGAACCACAGTCTAGGGGGGCCCTTATTCCTTTTAGGAAAAAGCCCAAGCTCCTCAGTGCAACATACAAGATGTTCCATGACCACACCTCTCTTAGCAGTTTCTCCTTCCTACCCTCATAGGAGCCTACCCTGAGCATAGGGGGCTGGTCCATGATCTACTCCTGGAGTCCTCTGCTAGGACACAAGCCTGCCCCTCTCTGCTTAGAAACTGCCTGCTCAGACCCAAGTCATGTTTCCCTAATAGCCCAGCCCCACTGCACCTTCCCACCCTTGTGTTCTATGTCTTGTCAGCCCCTGGAACAAGGAGGTTAGCCTCTTGAAGGCAGGGAATTTGCATGCCCAAGTCTGTATTTCTAGTCGGGACTAGAGTCTGCAAGGTATTGGACTAAACTTAAATCATTAGCATAGGGACCTTGGGTAAGGTAAGTAGTTCATGGTTATGGGCTTCAAATGCAGAGAAGATTCTCTAGAACTGTGCTTTCAGTACAGTAACCACTAGTCACACGTGGCCATTTCAATTTTAATTAAAAATAAATAGATATTCAGTTCCTCACTTGCAATGGTCGCTTGTCCAGAGGTCAGGAGCCCCATGTGGCTAGGGGCTTCTGTACCATACTGGTTGTTGGCATATTGTAGAGCATTGCATGGAACATTCCCATCCTTGCGGCAATTCCTGATGGGCAGCAGTGCTCTGGGAAGTCTCCGAATTTTATCATTGCGGATACTCTGGAGTTTCGGAAATTTGTAAACCCCATAGCTGTTTGCTCTCTGCCCTGCTGATCTCAGGCCTTCCTTTGAAAGGTCCTGGGGTTGTAGGAAACCCAGCTCCCTATTCAGCCAGCGGGTATTTCCCAGGCATGAATTTGCTGTCTCACCTTTGGTTCAGGAGGGGACAGAGCCAGAAATAGAGGAGCTCTCACTCTGTTCCCTTGGGACAGCCAAAGCCTTCCCTGTGCTGTGGGTTGTTGGATGGGAGGGTGGGGGCTCCTGTGGTCCCTGTGGGGCAGGCACATCTCAGGGTGTGGCCAGAGTGGGTAGTGAGACCCCTGAAGTAAACACGCCTTCCAGACGAGCTTTCCAGCTTATCCAAACTTGGGGCTTTGGAGACTACCGGCTCAGGGACAGAAAATTTCAGGGTGGGGAGAAACAACAAAAAAATCTTGTAAGGAAGGCTGGTGAATATTTTTTTTTTTTTTGAAACAAGACTAAAGTAGAGTTTGACAAGTGGGGTTTCCAAAACCTTGAGGCAGGGGCAAGCTCTGGCTCTCTTTCTGGGCCAGAACTGTCCCCATCTGTTTGCTAGAGGTAGAGGCAAGATTCCTCAGGATCCCTGATTCCAAAGCAGGAAGCCCAAGGTTGCCAGACTCTTCCCTTTCCGAAGCTCTCAGGATGGTGCCATCGGGGAATTCACCGAAGATCTCTCAGTCTGCTTTTCTGAGGGCTCTTCATGAAGCCAAGACTGGACATGAGACCCACATTCGAGGTGACCCAGGGAATGCAGGTCTCTGCAGCTCCAAACTGGTGGAGAAGATGCACCACCCGGATGTTTGGAAATCTCTTGAAATCCTTCAGTGCGTTGCTAATCTATTTTCCACATCTCTACAGTGCTTGGCTGATGGAGGCTCCAGCCAATGAGAAATGGATGAATAATAGCCCACAGTATCATGGTTTGCATAGGCTTCATGCTGACACATCCCCTCCCGGACATCTTCTCCTTTGATATTCTCATCAACAACTCCAGGAAGGCGAGGTGGAATTGTTGGTGTGGCCACATTACAGAGGAAGAAGCCAGAACCTTGCCAGCATCGCCAGCACAAGTAGCCAAGCCGGGTCTCGACTCAGCACCTTGAGGTCCTGCTGGTCCTGCTGGCCAGCACTGCTTTGGAGGGGCCACCTCTTGCTGGTGGGGGCAGAGGACTGCCTGACCCTCTGAAGCTATACATCTTTATGGCCAGTGGCTGGGCTGCAGTGTCCACTGACCATGGTACACATTTAGTCACAGGCAACTTGAGGTGTAAAGAGAACCTGAAGATGAAACCAGAGTCTTTCCTTTTTTATGTGAAGTAAGAACTTGGTCAGGTTCATCTCTTATAGGCTCCCATTCCTCCTTGCAACTGGAGGAGAATGATTCTGTGCCCACAATCTTATTTTGAGAACAAAGGCATTGTACTGGAGCTCTAGGCACACAGTAGGTGCTCAAACGATGTCATTTGTCCTTCTTTCCTTTCCTTCAGCAGGCTTGCGGGGATAGTTGGAAGGAGGCAGATAGACGGACAAAGCAACTCGTTCCTGGCCCTGGAGAAAGGCTCAAGTCCCGTAAATGGATGCTTTCAAGACATGTGAGACTGGTTCTCCCCAGACTATTTTGGTTGGCAGGATGATCCGCAGGGGAGGAGGGCGGCATCTTGGCTGGCACCGTGAGAACCTGCACCAGGGCCCTGGAGCCCGAGCCCCGCATCTTTCTCAGTATGTTCCATTTCTGCTTCTTGGAAGGTCATTCCATCCATCCTGCCCTCTCCAAGCCCTCTGTGTCTCCATGGCATCCTGCCCACCCCTTCAGCCAAGGCTGGGATGGGGGTGACTCCTTGCAACTGGAAGAAAGAGGCCAGGGGCCTGGTTCCCCCTTATTGCAGATAGGTGACTCAGGGCTTTTGCATAATTTAACAAGAACTATGTGAACTCACTCTTCTTCCCAGCTGGCTGTCCCACTCACCTCTCTACGTGGGTTTCTGAAGGGTGGTGATTAATCTCAGAGCTGGGATGTGGACGAAGCTGCCAAATGCCCCGGGATAGGGCAAGGCCCACAGCGAGCTCAGCCTGGCCTCTCTCGATCAGGGATAAACAAGCACAGCTGCCAAGGGACTCTGCCCTCGAATGAACAACTGACCTCTTGTTACCTAGCTCTTCCATCTTCTGCAGAGGGGAGAGGCAGACAAGGAGCCCATGGGACCTGGGAGGCATGGGTCTGGTCCCAGCTCCTGTCTAACTCTGTATGACCCCGGGTCAGACTCAACTGTGAGTAGGAGCAACCCTTTTCCCTAACTTTTCAGACAGCCAAGTGCAAGACATCGGTGATAGGACAAATCTGAAGCAGGCTTGGTACGTGTCCTTTCAAAGAAATCAGCCACCATTTCCCGAGGACTTTTGTAGGAGCAACTTCACACAGCACTTGCGAGCGAAGTCTGTTGCACCTCCGCTGAAATAGAAGCATCTTCATTAGGGTTGTGTATTCCTTTTTTTCCCCCTCCTTGTTTAGAGTCACATGCCTATTCTGCCAATAATAACAACAGTGATTAATTTTATTGAGTTCCTACAATGAGACACGCCCTTACCGCCATCTTGCTTAACCCTCGGCAGATCTCAGAGGCCACTGTCATGTTTGTGACTATTTGGAAAGGAGGTGACCATGGTTCAGAGGATGAAGAGGCCTCCCCTACCCCCACTCTCAGTCCTTTCTGAGCCAGTTCTGGGACACCTGGGAGCCCACAGACAGCCACGGGGCCCTCGGGGCTCTCTCTTCTCCCCAGGGTACCCACATTTGGGACCAACTTAGGTCTGTGTGGTCCTTCCTCTGGGCAGCAGGGCTGACAGGGGCAGGACCTCCCATCTCATGGCCACACAGTGCCAGACTCCCTCCCTGTGCTGATTCCACACCCCTGCTAGATTCCACACTGTCACCAAGCAGGACGCTGTGGTGACTCTTCCTGGAGCCTGAGGTCATGTACCCATGCCCCCACAGGGGCTGCTCCCAGGAGCTTCTTCAGTTGGGGGCCTGGGGAGTCTCCCTCAGAGACCTGGAAGGCACAGGGAGGCACAGAAAGTGAGTGGGGAAGAGAGCGGATGGGAGGAAAGGAAAACACTTTACCTTGTGTCCAAATGCAAGGGGCAGACTGAAAAGCATCAGGGAAGGAATGTGTGTGCTGGCTTCTGAAAGGCAATGTCACCTTAGAAGCAAAGTGAGAGCAGACATGAGACTGTCCCTGTTTGGGACATCAGTGATGTCAACATACTCATTAAGAAACAAACAAACAAACAAACCCAAATTTGGATCTGGAGACTGAGCAGAAAGTGAGCCCCTTTCCAAGCCGGACACCAGAGACAGAAGCTCCGTGGCGGGTACAAGGACTCGTGGGCCACACCGACCCTCAGAGCTTGCTCTCCTGTTTCCCAGCTCTGAGTCATCTACAAAGTCACTTCAGCTTGCCTGAGTTGTCTTCTTTGCAAAACACATCACTTTTAGAAATTCTTGAATTTTTATGAGGACTGAACAGAATATTTTCTAACGTGTCCAACTTTGAGACGAGACAATGGATCACTTAAATGAGGACTTTCCGCTCCTCTTTCTCTGCCCTCCCGTCACTGTCTGCCCCGTCTGCCTTTGAGAGTCAGTGCTGTGGGGTCTGGAAAAGGATCAAACAGCTGACATAACCTGGAGCAGAGAGCACTTGGGCATAAGTCACGGGCAGAGTCCAGCCAGCTGGTGCAGAAGGAGCAGCACCGTGGACAGAGTGTTGTCAGAACTTTCAGGAAAGATTTAATCTCAGTTGGGAGGCACCAAAAGCCAAATGCCTTGAGGGGTCCTACCTCATCTGGCTGGGAGCCTCTCCTCAGCTGTTTCTCATTCCACCATGTCCTCCAAGTTCCAGGTCCAAAGGGACAGCCTGGAGTATTCTCTCTTAGGTAGAAACAATCCCCCACAGCCTCAGATCCCTTAAAGGCCACACGCAGCTGCAATCCAGCCAGCTCTAGCCCTGTGACTATTTCTGTGCCTGTATTTTAGAAAAGCCTGTGAGTGGGCAGAGAAGGAACTGTCCCTGTGTTTACTCCACTGAGCACCTGACACATGCTGGGCGCAGCGTGGTCACAGGGGGAGGAAGAACAAACCAGCGGGGCCATAGTGCCCTACCTCAGCCGGTTGTCTGTGTCCAGGAGGTCCACGGCCATATTCTGGGTCTTCGCTGGAGACAGGAGTCACTGAAGGCACAAGATTAGGCTCTGATCAGGCACAGGAGTTGACTCACCTTATTCACATAATCAGCCATTCAACGAGCACTCAGCCAGCCCCTGCCATGTTCCCTCTACTGCTCAGCACTGGGTACAGGCCCTGCCATGCTCCGTGCACCGTTTGGCCTTGTGGGTACAGGCCCTGCCATGCTCCGTGCAGCGTTTGGCCTTGTGGGTACAGCCCCTGCCATGTTCCATGCACCGCTCGGCCTTGTGGGTACAGCCCCTGCCATGCTCCATGCACCGCTCGGCATGCTCCGTGCACCACTTGGCATGTTACATACACCGCTCGGCCTTGTGGGTACAGCCCCTGCCATGTTCCATGCACCGCTCGGCATGCTCCGTGCACCACTTGGCATGTTACATGCACCACTTGGCGTCGTGGGTACAGCCCCTGCCATGCTCCGTGCACCGTTTGGCCTTGTGGGTACAGCCCCTGCCATGCTCCATGCACTGCTCGGCATGCTCCGTGCACCACTTGGCATGTTACATGCACCACTTGGCGTCGTGGGTACAGCCCCTGCCATGCTCCATGCACCGCTCGGCCTTGTGGGTACAGTCCCTGCCATGCTCCATGCACCGCTCGGCCTTGTGGGTACAGCCCCTGCCATGCTCCATGCACAACAGCTCAGTATTGGGTAAGCAGTCACCGGGCAAAACAGTCTCAGCCTTCAGAGAGTGCATGGGAGGGGATGGCATTAAATAAACACACACCCGATGTATACATTACAATCCAAAATCAGTGAGGCTGCTTCTAGGAGGTGAACAATGGGCGAGAAAGGGTGAATTTACATAGAGAGTTAAGAAAATGTACTTCAGCCATGTTCTAGTAACGGGCTTAGGGTGAAAGTCTCCGGAACCCTATCAAGTCTGGAGGTTCCTATACTTCAGCATCAGCATTTTCCCAGAGGGAAGCTTCTGGTGTCACATGGACCCCGTCCCTTGTGGATGATGGCTGGGAGGTCAGGGGAGGGATTCTGCCTCTCAGGCCACCTGGGGCCTTCCTCGACGATGCTGACTTGCACTATTCTGGGTAAGGAAATGTTGAGTCAAAAATCGTAGCAGATTCTTTTGATTCTTCCTTCACACTGGCTTCTGGGAGCTTGAACTGCCAGGACGTCAGTCAAGGGAAAGTGTCGGGCACCCAAAATGACATGCAGACCTGCTAAAGCTTGTCTCACACCCATTTCTACATCTATCACTTTATCCAGATTTTTCAGAAAATTAAATTATTTTAAAATTTAAAATTTAATTAATTTAATTGAACAAGGCTGTGCTAAGAAATTGGAGTCGGAAGTGAATGGCCAGTAGTTAAGGACTCTAGGTCCGTCCTTAACTACCTGTGAGCCTTGGGAAAAGCCCCTTAACCTCCTCGAGACTCAGGTTCCTCATCTGTAAAATGAATTTGGTAAAGCTGACTTCCTAGGACGATCATGAGGATTAAATATGATGAAGTTATAAAAGCTCCTATTTAATTAAGGTATTGAAAACATTCTGGCAACTTATATGTATTTATATAAACTTTGTACTTTCGATAGGTCAACTTCCAGTAGCTTAACCAGTCTGTGAAATGTATCTCCTTTTCTCATTTGAACTTTGAAGACTGGGATCCCATCATTCATTCCCCACTCTGCAGATGGAGAAGCAAGTCGGTGGGTAGCCAAATGCCTCAGGCACATGAAGAACCATATTTAGTCATTTCTTGGCTTCCAGATATGCCCCCGGGATGTCCTATAAAGATGGTCTCTTGCTGACATAGAAAAGTCATTAGCAAAGCTCTGAGTGCACCTTAAATGTGCACTTAAGTTCAACATACATAAACTAAGGGACCTTTAGTTACCCACCTAGGTGACTCCTCCAAGCTGGAAATCAGCAGGATGCCTTGAACATAAAGCAAGGTTAGATGTTAACCAGACTGTGCCTTTACATTCCCTACTGAGCCCTCAAGACCTGCCGGACCCCAGGCGCAAGAAATCACTTGACTGCACCTTAGTCTCCTCATCTCTGAAATGGGACAATAAAGTCTTCCTTTAAGGGCCAAGTGTGATGAAATGTGTGGAGTGCTTAATAAATGTCCCTGCCATACCAATTTCCTGAGATAGTAATTTTTCCCAGGCTGCTGTTGCATTTGAATTAGAAGAATATCTCATTTTAGAGCAGAAAAAAACTTCTTAAGCTTTCATGTGCAGAGGAACCTCCTGAGGATGCTTGTTAAAATGCAGATTCAGATTCACTAGGTCTTGGGTAGGGCTGGAGGATGATATTCTGCATTTCTAGCGAACTCTTGGGATTCTACTGGTCCATGAATCACACTTTGAGCAGCAAGCTTAGTGGACTTCCAGAATGAAGGAAGGAAGAACGAGTGAGCAAGCAGGCTTGAGTTTGGTTTGTCCTCATCGTACATCGGCTGTATTCTGTGCAGTTACACCCTGTAGACACAGACATGTACAGCCACACAAGTGTGTGCACGTGCCTTCTCAGCCATGCACAGACCCCCCCCACTTACCCACTCTGCCCTCCAGTTGGGGGTCACCCCCATCACAAATGGGTTATATAAAGGAACTACTGGTTTTACTCTGGATGGGTCTTGCTCTGAGTCCATCCTAACACCCACATCTCTCTGCCTCGCTTTACTCCAAAGTCAGTGACAATGCTGAATCTCTGACCCCCTGGCCAGCGCCTTTGTTCTGAGAATCGTGCAGCCAGGAAAGGGACCTGCTACTGGCTATGAAGCCTGCCTCATTTGCACATCTCACCTCTGGTTGAGAAAGGGGAAGGACACCTCCGCAGCCCCTGCAGCCTGAGCTCCTGACTTGCTGTCCCACAAGGCAGGCATGTGCTGGGGCAGGCATGCCCTCCCTGCAGCTTAAATTCTACCTCTGCAATAATAAGCATTATTATAAGAGAAGCTACACGTTGCTGAAGATTTCTCACAGGCAACATGCTAAATTTATATTTATTGATTCATTCAATCCTGACACTATCACTGTGGACAACTATACCCATCTTACAGATGAGAGAGGCGAGGCACAGACGTTAACTCCTCCCAAGGAGTATGGCCTTTCACTGGCTTCCATCTGCCTTAATACCATAATAGTCCTTGGTACAAAATGGGAGCTCAAGCAACATTTCTTGAATCGATGAATGAATAAGTGAAAAATAGGTAAGAAAATCAAGAGGCTCTGTCAATAGCCTTCAGAAGAGGCAACAAGAGTTTGAGAGGGGTAGAATGATGATTGAACCTACTGGATTTGATACTATATTTCAGTTCCAAAGGAAGGAGGGATTTAATGATAGCCCCGAGGTCAATGCCTGAATCCTGATGGAGTGGACAGAGCCACCATGACAGAAAGGAACTCGAGAGGACCAGCTTGTATGGATGAGGAAAAGGGGAAAGCCAGTTCTCTTTGCTTGAGGAATGGGTGCGTTTCTGGGTGTGATCTCATTAGCAGCTGGAAATATGGGGCTGGAGTTGAGGAAAAAGATTTGGGGCTAAAAGTAGCCATTTGGAAACTATTCATTAATTCATTCGCTTACAAGATCCAGTTATGAGCCTAACGTTTATTGAGAGAGGTATTGGAGAAAGAAAGAAAAAAATTGTGACCTTGCCTCCAAGAAGCTGACAGTTTCATTGGTCTTTCTTTCTAGAGATGATCTTGAATGTCCTCAGATGATTTCTGAGGTTTTTAGTAAAGCTAATAAACGGAAAAGTGTGTGGTCTACTCTGGGCACTCACTTAATTAGGGGCAGGAGGAAAAGTGAGAATTAAGAAAAGAGATTAAAAAGAAAAACACAACAGGAGTTTACTGTCACGAAAGACATGGAACCCACTGAAGAAAGAAACCCACTTTTGTTTGTGAGTGGCAGCACTATATTTGATAATGTCGTAAGTTGGAGGTTCACAGAATTGGTGTTCTTCATGTGAGGAGGCCCTACACGGTGCTCCAGCGCAGCGAATATCACTCCAGCTTCTAGAACGATATCCACACCTCTATGTTTGCAAACCCAGGCCCAGCCAGGAGCCAGAACAAGAGAAGGGGGCCAGCTCTTTGCTCTCCCAATGACCACATTTGGGGATATTAAGCTGGGCCCATTTGCAGTTCCAACTGAAGTCTTGAGTCTCATAGCCTGACAGCCTCCTGGCACACTTGGAACCCGTGTGATCTTGCATCTGCTCTACTTAAATTATGTGAGTTAATTCACTAAAAGCTCTTGAACCAGTGCCTGGTACACAGTAAGCTCTAAAAAATAATACTACTCTTGCTGTTGTTATTATTTCCCGCCAATGAACCCTACATCTATCTTTGAGATTTTTTTCCTAAGTCCCCCAAAATGCTCAACCAACAAGTCCTGCGCTCATAACAGGTTGGGGGCACTCGCTGGCTTGTAGGGCTTCTTCTTGATGCCAGTGTAAGGTGCTGATAAGTCCTGAGACACAGAAAACTCTTGTGTCCAGTGTGGTCCGTACCTGTTTGATTTTTTTTTTTTTCCCCATATAATGACTGGTGGCCTCTTACAGAAATAGGGTTTTACATGTCTGGAGATTTTTACTTCTCCTTCTAATCTAGTGAGATTTCCCTGAACTCTGCCTGAATCTGGCCTCTCTCACCTGTGCTGAGGGGGGCTGGGTGGCTCATGTCATTAGCGATGGTCACAATGACATGTGCCCTCTGCGCAGCTTCTAGATCTCGTAAACCCTTCCACATACACTTGTGATTATCACACAAAGCTAGTATCCACCTCACTGGTATTGGAATTGTGACTTTCCCAAAACCATGGAGCTAGCAAGTGCCTGAATGGGGCACATGCCTTACTTGTCTCAACTCCACAACCTATGCTCTTTCCAGTATTTCAAGGTGTCTCTCAGACGAGGAATTTCAGGTAACTCATCGGTTGTGAGTCAGGCTATTTATATATTTAGACATGAACACAAATCCCTACCAGCGTTCTGTTCTGTGTCATTGAAATAGTCCACACTGTGTTGGGCAGAGGGGACCGTGTGCGGGCGGTGACCTGAGGGGAGGGCGGTGTGAGCGGTGGCCTGGGCGTGGGTGCTAGAAGGTTCTCCACTGGAGAAAGAAGATGATGCCCAGGGCTTCAGCAGATGGTCTGTTTGCCTCTCCCTGAAAAGAACAGCGCCATCTCAGAGTCTGCTGGGGTTTTATAAAGCCCAGCTAGAGACGGGAGTGACGGAACAACCCATAGGAGGAAGAACTAAGTGAACAAAACCTTTCTTTGAGATGCAGTTTCCCCATAAAGATGGCCACTTGGTTGTTGGCACCTCTCACCTCCTTTCCATAATGGCAGGTTTTTCCCCGAAAGCACCAGAGCTCGCCCCACCCGTGTCTCCGCGCCTGCCCCGCTGGGGACCTCCGAGGGGCACAAAGCACACAGTGCTGCGCTCCCGGCCCACAGCCCCCTAAAAATAACCTCTTGCTTCTTGAGCCTGTGTTGCTTCTGGTGGTTGTGCTGTTTTCTCTCTCCTGAAATGAGAAAGTTAACATTTCTTCCCCCAAATCAGTCTCTTCTCCATCTGGAACCAATGGGGGGGGCCCTCTGCAGATCACCCCTGAGGACTGGCTGATGTTTATAAGATCTCAATCCTGGGGGGGACGGGCTGGCTTAGGAGGCTGGTGAAGGGATAAGCAGCCTCTCCTCCCCAGGGCACCAGCTGGAGCCCAGCCCAGGTTCCTAATGACGGGAAGTTTCCAGCTTTCGGGAGGCTCACTTTGTGAGATGAGTTGACGGGCTGAATCCTAGGTGGCTTCTGCTCTATCGCCTCCCCTATTCCCATTTCAGGTTCAATGTCAGGGAGTTCCACATCAACGTCAAGGAGGCACTGGGACTCCAGGAAAAGCTAACCATAAGTTGGGCGTGGATGAGACGCAGGAGAAAGGGGGACACGTTTCCTTGACAGTAGAGGAGAACCACTACATGCCACACACTGCGTAAGGACAGGAGCACCTGACTTCATCTACCCCTCAGAGTGGTCTTCTGAGGACGATCGTGGTATCCCTGCTGGTGCTGGTGAGGAAATAGGGATCAGAGAGCTTAAGCCATTTTCCTACAGTTGCACAGGTAACTTGCCTTTATGACATCAGACCCTGTAGTCTTTTTACTGCTTACCAGTGATACTGAGTCTCCGCAAATGTTGAGTGGTCTAGCCTCACACACACACACACACACACACACACACACACACACACATTGTTATCATCAACAGCTATATTCAACCCATGCCCTAAAATAATACTCACAAAACGATTTTCGGGTCATGGCTTATAGCAGGGGTTAGCGATTTTTTTTTTTTTTTTTTTTTTTTTCTGGAAAGGGCCAGAAACTGGTAAGTGGTTTCTGCTTTGCTGGCCATACGGTCTATCACAACTGCTTAACTTTGCAATAGCAGCATGAAAGCAGCTATAGACGAAGGAAGGGCCTTTCTGTGTTCTGGTCAATTCTCTTTACCAACACTTTTTTTTTTTTTTTTTTAATAAAGACAGACGTTGAGGTGGACTTGACTTATGGGCCATAGTTTGTCAATGCTTGATGTAGAGAAAGCCTTCTCCCATTAGGATAAATCAGGAAAGGCTTCCTGGAGGAGGTGCCGTTTAAAGTAGGCCTCAATGAACAAGTGGGATTTGGAATATGGAATTAGGAGAAGGCATGCATATTACAGAAGAGAGACTGAGGGGAATGAAGGCATGGGGCAGGAGATTCCAGAGTGAGTCTAGGAGGGAGAAGATCCATGTGGGAACAACAGAAAGCAGCAGAGACATGACCCAGAGGTGGGGCAACACCAAGTCAGGGAGAAACTGAATGTTGGCCCAATGGGCTCCACACAGAACCCTTCCTCCCAGCTTTAGCGGTATTCCAAACCCTTTGTCTGACCAGTTGAATCTCCGACAGTTTGTCCTTGACGTGGGGTAGGATCAAATTGACGTGATGGAGTCACCGGGGAGCGTGTGCTTCTGGAATCTGGCGGGCCTAGTGAGCCTGGTTGTAGAGATGGCGAGTGAATATCCAGTGGTGACAGACATTGGAGAGCAGAAGGCTAAAGAGTATGCAACGTTGAGGATCAGGCGGACCTTGGTGAAAGATATGCCTCTAGCTGTGTGACCTCAAGCCAGTTTTTCAACCTCTATGTGTTGGAGCTTCATCTTGTCCCATAACACCAGGTGAGTGGTATGTACCGTCCAAGGGTGTGGACAAGATAAACAGCAGTTGGCACAGGTGACCCACAATGGGGGCACAGAGGAGCTTACCAGAGCCCGAGCCCAAGGAGAGTGCTCCATTCAGAGCAGGCGCTGAGAAATTGCTCTCTGGATGGCAAGGTCTGAGCATTCCATCTTCAACTGGGGTGTTTGGGGATGGCAGGAATTGGTGGGAGAGCATTTCAGGTTTACTTGGGAACCAGAAGTGGCTGCATAACTACACCTCAGCAAGGAGCTCTTAGCTCTTTCTTAAACACCCCAGGCCCTTTGGTTGGCTTTCAGGGCCGTGGCACTGCGTTAGGAGTTCTATGTTATTTATTGGATATCTGTAACCGCCAATTGGTGGGTATTGCTCTCTGCATTGATGAGAGAGAGAACAGAGGCTTGAGGTGTTGGAGGATCAGGAACCCTATGTCCAGACTTGCCTCCCTTTAAACCACGAGTCTTCAAGCAGCCTTTCGCAGGACTCAGGAATGTGCTCCTTGGTTTTGTTCCCTCGTATAGACCTGTGCCCAGGCGGCGGGACTGTTCTGAGCAGTGTCCGTGGGCTTCATTGTGCTAGTCCTGCCGCCTCAGGCCCCCTCAAATGCACACACGGGGCGAACTGACTTGGCAGAGCTGAATTTCTCTTGCACTTGAGGACTCATGTTCCCGGACAAGGATGAATCTGAGAATAGAGACATCTTCTAAATGCACACATTTGAATGGGATGGGAATAATACTGTCATCCTTGAACCAAGGGGCAGGCTGAGTGATTTATCCAGCATCTGAGCCCTGACAAAACAGCTTTTGTACGAAGGAGCAAGATGCAGCCCACTCTGTGGCTGTCTGCTCTGCAGGGAACAGAAGGTCAGGGGGGCACTGCCCAGGTAGCAACAGATATCTAGGGAGAGCCACTGAGTTCACATTATGACAAAATGTGACTGACAGAATCATGGTTCCCTAAAATGTCCCCTGTCTTAGGCTCCAGAATCTGTGAGTACGCTACCTTTCACGGGAAAGGGAATTGTGCCTGAGTCATTAAATTAAAGACCTTGAGATGGAGAGATTATCTGGGATTATCTGGTTGGGCCCTAAATGTAATCACAAGGGTCCTCAAAGGCAGCTAACCTGTCCCAGCTGAGTGCAGTCAGAGGGAGAGGTGACAAGGAAGAAGGAACAAGGGTGCAGTGCGGCTGGCTTTGAGTAAGGAGCATGGGCTACCTGAGGAGAGGACATGGGAAGCCTCTAAAAAAAAGAAAAGGCAAGGAAATAGTCTTTCACCTAGAGGCGTCAGAGAGCAGCACAAGCCCACCGACACGTTGATTTTAGCTCAGGGAGACCTGTGTGGGACTTCTGTCCACGGAACTGTCAGGTCACACATTTGTGTTGCTTTAAGTTGCTCAGTTGATGGATGCTGGCTAGATAATGAGAGTTGACTGATACAAACACCCAGTCTTCCACATCCCCCACAAACAAACCGACGGCCCCGTGAAAGGCAGGGGCTTGCCTTCGCCGTGGTCTCTGAGGGCCATACTGCATACATCCCAAGGCAACTTTGACATGGACAGAACATTTCCGGAAGGGAACAGCGAAGAGAGGCCATCCGGAGACGGAGACAGGAGCTCGCTCCACGTGCTCTAGCCTGGAGAACACTTACCCCCTTTGTGACTTGCAGTTTAAATGACCAGTTCTGGATTCCACAAGGCAGCCTGGGATAAGGGAATGCACATGAGACTTCCAGCCAGACAAATGGGGGCTCAGATCCTGCTTTACCCATTCACTAACTGTATGATCTCCCAGAGCTTGCTCAGCTTACTTTGGTGGTGCTGAACTCTTGCTCCTGAAATCTAGTAGGTGTTCAATTATTATGATTATGATTATGACTATTTTGCTATTTCCTTTTACATTATGGTTTCTTTTTTTCCCCCAAATTGAAAAAAAAGCTATTCAGGTACCTCCTATGAGTGTTAAGTGAAAACCCGCGATGCTATTAAATCACAATATTTCCTTTTTTTAATTTCTGAAATTTTTACCAAAATCATAGATGAATATAGTTTTAATAGTAAATGATAATTACTAGTAGTAATAGTAAATAGTAAATGATAATTATAGAGAATAGATAATTACAGAGAATAACGCTTTGCATTCCTAGCTATTATTTTTAATGATATTTACTTTAAATTTTATAAATAATACCCTCACAATACTGTCACACCTTGATTTTCTCTTTTAAATATTATTACAGAAGAGCATTTAGCTTTCTTAAATTGTGAATAAAGTGAACCACTGTTACAAAGGAAAGACAATGAATGTTTTTCATAAGAATTAAGGGTCACTTCCTGAAGGATATAATTTCTGGGCTGGGTTTTAAAGAGTAAGTAGGAGTTTTCCAGGTGAGTAAATGGAGGAATTTATTTAGGAGCAAGGACCAGCTTGGGAATAAAATAAAAATGTAGCAGAAGAGCCTAAGCAAGTATCTGTAAGTAGGAGATGATGTAAATCAGGAAGGGGTAGGAGGAGATCTAGAGCCACGGAGGGCGACAGGATTTGGAGGACCTAGGGTGCATGCTGAAAGGCTGACCTTCTTCTGGAGGACATAGGGAGTCATTCCAAGTCAGAGTAGAAGCATAATATAGTCATACTACATCTTATTTTTTTTTTTAATTTTTTAAGATTTATTTATTTATTTATTTGGGGGAGGGAGAGAGAGAGAGAGAGAAAGTGAGAGAGAGCACAAGCAGGGGGGAGAGGGAGAAGCAGGCTCCCCGCTGAGCAGGCCCCCCCCCAACATGGGGCTCGATCCCAGGACCCTGGATCATGACTGGGGCTGAAGGCAGATGCTTAACCGACTGAGCCACCGGGCGCCCCCTGTCATACTACATTTTTAGAAAGGTCATTTGAATTGATGGACATGATGGAATGAATATTAATATCTTTGGGTAAGTCATCTTGTGGGGGATGAGAGATTATGGTAGGCAGGCCAATATTTTAGGAAAAATCAAGAAGAAATCTCTGTAAATATTGGGCTACCACAAGCAAATCATCACTGAAGTTCTTTTTCTTTATTTTCCAGTTATTGAAAGATAATTGACATATAACATTGGGTAAGCTTAAGGTGTACAGCATGATGATTTGATATACCTAATATCGCAAAATGATTAGGACAATGAGGTTAACACATCCATCACCTCACATAGTTACCGTTGTTAGTTGTTGCTGTTGTTTTGTGTGTATATATGCAGTGCAAACTTTTAAGATCTCTTTCAGCGACTTTGAACCGTACAATAAAATATTATTACCCATAGTCACTGTGCTCTACCTTAGATCCCAAAACTTTCTCATGAGGTTATTTTTCAAAGAACTCTGGTTGAGAGGTCTCTGAGGCTCACTGAATTTATACTGAGAGACATAATCTAGTGACTTTATTATATTTTTTTCTTTTTTGATGAGGAACCTCTATTCTCTACACCTGACTTTAATATATCTGTATTATATTCAACAGGTGTGGCCTGAACCGTCTCAAGAGTCCAAAAGGACAAGTGCTATTTCCTTGATACCAATCTTCTATGTCTATCTGGAGAAGACTGAGGTATTAAGGCCCTACTGTGTGCCAGTATTCATGCCAGGCAATGTGCCTGAATTTTATCTCATTTGGTTCTTTCATCCTCCTGTGGCGATTGCCATCACCTCAGTCAGACAGAGGAAGTAGCCGATAGCCAAGAGCAGGCAACCATATGGTGAGGTCACCTTCCTGGGGCGGCAGGACTAATCAACGGCCACACCAGATTCCAAAAGAAGGTCTGGCTGATTTCCTCTGCTCATGGTCTTGCCACTATTCCACATACTATCCTTGTTATTACAGCAGATTTACTGAGGATGCACTGATTGCTTGACTACATCAACACTTGAAGAAGCTAAGGGCCATACTATCCTCACCATTGTATAGCTGAGCAAACCTTAACTCACATGGAGGTGTCATAAACTTGATTAGATCATACCTATCATCAACGATACAATTGTAATGTAAACTCAGATGATCAGGTTCCAGAATGTGTGTTTCACTCTGCTCCGTGCAATCTTCTCTTTCCTTAGAAGTCTGATATACTCTCTGCTTGAAGAATGAAGTTCTAACTCTTTCACAGGACTTGAAGACCTCTTCATCTCTGATCCCTTCACATTTCCTGCCCCCCCTTCCCTATCTGTTGCAAGCTTAGCTAATCCCTTGCAGATCTAGGAGCCCAGCGTCCTTCCTTTTTTTTTTTTTTTTTTTTTTTTTATAGATTTTGCTTATGTTGGAGCCCTTAGAACACCCAGTTCATCTCACCTCTCAGGCTGCCTGGGTATCATCAGCTGATCTTTCAAGACAGTATGAATGTCAGCTCTGCCAGGAAGAGTGCTGTGGCCCTTCCTTGCTCCAGCTGCAGACTGCAGCCAGAATGAATCGGCTCTCATTTGAGCTCCTGGGGAATCCAGTCTGTGCCTCTTCCTGTACACACGTCTCATGTGTCTTTTCTTAATTGTCTTATATTAATGACTTATCTCCCCCCTGTTATGAGGTCGGTAACTGGTCAGCTTCTACTTTCACTAAGCTAAACCCTTGGCTCATGGGAAGCACTTCAAAATATTTTTAGAAATAAGAAAGAAGAGAGACAGGGCAAGAGGAAAGGCAAGAAGGAAAAAAATAAAACAGAAATGTGAGCTGCAGTTGCCTGGCTAATCTGCCTTCTTTTTATATTCATGTTAACAGGCATATAAATACTGGGAATTCCCCTTGCTAAATGCAAGTTTGCAAAGCTTTAGTTTTTCATAAGATTACATCATTTGAGAGGAAATAACTACATTTTTTTAAAGAGAAGCCAGACCAAATACTGAGAAGTGTATAATGGGAGAGAAAATAATAAAATCCAGAAAGCAATTGTCGCAGATGTAATGTTCACCTCCCCACTACACACACATACACACACACACACACACACACACACAGAGGCACGCACATGCACACACATGCACACATCAAAAAAGGCTCTTTTGCTGACTCTGCAGTAGCTAAAGTCATTAATTAAAACCATTTCCAAATCTACATTGACCAGAATGATGATGTCAATAAGATCACCCACACTAATTGGCCTGTTATAAGAATTCTAAAGAGAAAATTATAATCACAATATCAATCATCATTATATATCAGATGGAAAAAGAAAATACAGGTAGATATGTCCTTCTAACCACTAAGAAAATTTTAAACTGTAAAAAATGAAAAAAAACAAAAAGAAAGAAAGAAAGAAAATTTCCAAAGTGGTTGAAGCAATCCATTGCGGTCTGTTAAGGAAAACACTTCTTTGGTGTCAAATAGGAAGGCACTTTTTTATGGTATGGTCAGGACATTCTCTCCAAAGTTTGCTATGTAAAACATTTTCAGGTTTTATTTCACATCGGGCTATTCTTCTCTTTCCAAGGTTGACCATTTGCCATTCCTGAGCTTTGTTCTGAAGCAGGTCTGCCCCTCTCAAGCCAGGATGGTCTTTGGCAGATTTCATCTTACTGACCTTGTAAGATGAGCAGTGTAAAGGACACCCTTTCACAAACTAAACAACAAAATTAAAAACCCACGGATGATTGTCCTACTATCCCTGGCGCCCTTGCCACAGGTCCCAGCTGAGCTCTGTGACAAATCATACTCGGCTGTGACAAGTCTTAGGCCTTTGAACTTTCTTGATGTCTTGTACTCTTCATCTTTGGGCACTTCCTGTGTTTAACTTGCTCACAAAGCGTGATGTGCTGTGGATCCTCTCCTGGCCCCTTTACAAACTCTTTCCTTGAGGGGAAATGGAAAACCCAGGCAGGGTTTCAGGTTTGTGTAAAATCCTGCTGAGAAAACCTTTCATTCGATGCTTCTGGTTCCATAAAAGTGTTTGAAGTAGATTCCAGGTACTACACAGTTTTTTAAAAAAGTCTGATTTCCCTTTGCATTGAGGAGGGAGAAGGGGGAGATCGTAGGAGGCTTTGTGTCCGCATGCCTAATATTATAAGAAATCTTGAAGTTTTGATAGACTTAATCCCTACCGCAGGAGTGTATAAAATAGCAGAGTTAAACTGCCAACAAAAACCAGGACCACACCAGGAAAGCTGTTGGCTTTCAAGTGGCTACCTGCCAGATCCTGTCTGGCAAAACCCCAGCTAATGAATGAATGTACAATATTCCAATGTATCAAGCTGGACTTGGCTTTGCTTGGGTCTAGGCGAGGTCTGAGATGACCATCTCTGTTCGGCACACTGCTGTTCACATCCAAGGATCTCTATGTCCTTCAGAGGGTATGCATATGAAGAGGGGATTTTCCAGCCATCCATTTGTGCATCTGTAAATGCCCTTGGAACCTTTATTGGTTCTTCTCTCCACGTATGTGTGTGCGAGTGTGTGTGTCAGTATATTTTTCCAGCTAAAGTTTCTTTACGGATTATGACAACTCACAGATCTTTCTTTGTCTTTTCCTGGTTGCTGCTGTTCGGACTGATTTTCATCTTGCATATGATTTTAATACAAGCGCTTGTAATATGATTACATTAACTGTTGAGCAATATCGCCTCAGCAGAACCAAACCACAAAATTCTTTTTTTAACTGCACTGGGAATGCCTCTGCTCTATCTACAGTGTTAATTCTCCATTAAAGTGCACTGGGCAGATAGGCTGGGGTTTAAGTCATGTGTAAATATGTATTTGCGAGACTGGATGTAATGGTGCGGGAGAGGGACATGGCGGGGAGGCACACGGGGCACATTTTTCTCGGAGGCAAAATAGGTTCTCCTTCCTCGCTTCAAGGATTCTAGTGACTTCCCAGAAATGTGTCCTCTTTTAAGTTTGGCCTTCGGTAGAATGAGTAGGAGTGGCTTCTTTTTACTAATTTTCCAGAAGGGGATGCTAGGAGATCCGTGAGCTGTGGCTAGTGGACCGAAGAAAGAAAAGTTTTCTACTGGGGCTTCTATGAAGAAATGCCTCTTGATAAGATTCTGAAGGTAAAATGATGATGATGGTGGTGAGGATGATGATGGTGATAAAGAAAGCAGGGGAAGAAGATGATTTGGCTGGATTCCATTTGGCTATTAGATGTATGTGAGTGTCGGAACTCTGTGTGATCCATAGAGAAGCCCTGTGCCCCAACTGTTTGGCTTGGTTATCTGTTTCCAGAACAGTTTAGTGTCAGCATTTCTGCTTACTGTCTTAAGAAAAGGAAGAAGTTTCTGCAACTCCATTAATTACAGGATAAAAACCATCCCCTATGCTGCCTCTTGGCATGGAAGTATTGTAAGACTTGTTTTTGTCAGACCGTGTACCTAGAATTTGTTATTGTTGTTCAGAAATCGTGATCCTGTCATTTGGAGAAAATATGTGCATGTGGAGGGTGTTTTATACTGGAGGAGAAAGACAAAACCTCAAATATCTTCTGGTACCTGTTTGGCTTTCTTGGGAAAGGAATAATGCAAACCACCCAAAGCTTCTGGTCCATCCCCTGACCCTCCAACTTAAATGGAGGGGACTTTCTGGTTTGTTTATTTTTATTGTTGTTTCTTCTTAATATATTATGAGCATATAATATGTGAGTATATTTTTTATTTATGTTTTTCTTCCAGGTTCACATTTGATGCTCTTTGCTTGACTTAGACACTATAGAGCTGATAAGGGTTACAAAAGATGACCCCATTCTTGTCACTCTAGAGCAGCTGTTAATGATTCTGATGATTAAAAAAAAAAAGGAGTTCATGGAGCTTCCATTAACATGGGTTGCATTTTTCCCATTCCCCCATCTTCTTTGATACCAAGGCAGAGGGCTGTTCTGGTCTGAGCTGTCATGCCTGCAAAATGTCATCTGAAAATAACCTTATTTCTTCTGTTGTCTGGATTCTGTGGCCTCATTCCAGCCAGGGACACATTTCTGAACACTGTCACTAAGGACTTCTCCTGGCAGTGACTCTGGTCAGCCCAGCCCAAAGGGTCTTTGACACCTAGAATTTTAAGAACCGTCTGTGCCAATGACCATTGCTGTCCAGGGACCTGCAGTCAGGACTTGTAGAAGAGGCCCACCATTTTGAAGTGCCCTTAGGAGACAAGTTGTCTCAAAATCTCCTTGAATCTGCTTATTGGGCAATGCCTGCTCAGACTTCCCATAAGCGTTGAGAGTAACTCCCTTTAAAAAAAGCCACCCTGTAGGGGTGCCTGGGTGGCTCAGTTGGTTAAGTGTCAGACTCTTGATCACGGATCAGGTCTTGATCTCATGGTTGTAACTTTGAGCCCTGTGTTGGGCTCCGTTTTGGGCGTGGAGCCTACTTAAAAAAAAAAAAAAAAGCCACTCTGTAACGAGGACACTCTATGCTGTTTTCATTTGATCCCACATGAAGACTAGGAGCGGAAGGGCAGAGATGTACCTATAAAGTTTAACTTCTGGCTCTCTGGGGAAAAACAGCCTCTTTCTGTGGTGTTAATACTCCCATAATGGCAAGTTCCCAGCTGCCGACCTGACCTCCTCGGATGTGAAACTGGGAGGAGGCATCCTGTCTGCTCTCAGCTCTCCCAAACCACAACTGGCTTAGAGACCAAAGACCTGGCTTGTATTGTAGATATACTCTCCTAGCTTAGGTATGTTACTTTGGGATCCTGTTAAGGCCTCCGAAATTTAAATAGGAGAATGAAAGTCTTTCTAGCTGCATATGAATCCAGTGACAAAGCACAGGGGGATGTCTTCTCTGGCATGAACAACGTCGTCATCTTCAATTAACCTGACAGGTGCGTGGACGGTGCCACAGGGTTCACACACTTACTCTCATCTCATCCTATTAATGTGGGTGCTGCCATTATTTCTATTTAACAAAATAAAATTTGAGTCTTGGAGAGGCGAAGAAACTCCTTAATAAAAGATATCAGCACATGCCTGCATAAATTCTACTCCGACCATTCATTTTACCTCTGTGAGATGCTTAATACATTTAGTTTTTAAGCTGGAAAAATATTCATTAAAGACAGATGAAGATCCCCTTTGAATCCCAAAGTTCGGGCAGATCTCCTCAAGAGAGAAAGGTGGCTAAGACCTCCAACATTGCAGCAATCCAAATATCATCTCTTTACCATCTCTCATTGATTAAAGAGCGGTAGGCTATATACAAAATACATGCAGTCATGGCCTGCAGTCTCTGAACATGGTATTCATCACTCTCGGGGACCTGTGGAGACCAGATAGCCATATCATCAATTTATTTACATTTTCTTTCTTAGGGAAGTGATGTATAAAGTTGGCAAAACTGGGGTTACCAAACTCTGACTTCTTCCCCTATCTCTTCTATTTACTAGTTGAGTGACCTTGGCTGAGTCACTTCTCAAAGTATCAGAGGAACATGATGTATAAACGAAGGATACTCATAAATTCCCCATTGACTGTGTGTGTGTGTGTGTGTGTGTGTGTGCGTGTGTGTGTGTATGAGAGAGACAGAGTGGGAAGCAGAGAGAGGGAGAGAGAGAGAAGGCTCAGATAACGAGTGTGAACTCCTTGAGGGCAGACCCTGCTCCACTAGACCTGTGCCTTCAACATTTACTCAGCATCAGTTTTGTCCCTATTTGATGAAGGGCTGAGTCCACTGTCTGGAACAAGAATCATCACCCCAAAGACACTTAATAGGTGGCAGCAATATTTACTCCAGTCCCAAAGAGCCTGTAACCACCCCCTCCAACCTTCGATGTTTGGAAAATGACAGCTCTGGGGTTTTTTAATTTCCAAATCAAGACGAGACACATATTTCTTTAATGTGCGCTTACTCTCAATGCAAAACAGACTCTGTAAAGCAACAACAACAAACAGCTTAATAAATTGGGAATAAATAATGTAGGACACTGCAAATTGCATCCCCAATAATCTATCATACATACATCTGCTACGGATAATGCAAGATAACAACCCTTTGATTTAATTGGGCTCATGGGCGGTAGCATATGCATTATAATGGTCCCATTGACATTGTTTTGCACCCAAGGAATCAAATCAATGCCTACTTGCATATTAAGCACTATGTGGTCCTTTCTCTCCTGGAAATACACATGTGTTGCTGTGAGCAGTAACGGGAGTCAGGCCTCGGCTTGGAGGGGTAGAGAAGAGGACCTCGGGGTGCAGGGGGATGGCCAGCAAATACCCCCATTGTTTTCAGAGGGGCTGTGTGTTCTTTGAAAAGTCCTGCAAGGGTTTCAGAGGATTTCTTTCCAGGTCTGGCTGCAATGTTAATAGAAATGTCTAGTAATAACAGCCTAATTGTATGTATAAGCGTGCAATATTGGCATGTACAGTATATCTTCCCCATCTCTGCCTCCAAACCACTGTGATGCACTTTACTAGGAACAATGCAAGAGTCACCGTATCAGATGACCTAGGCCACACGTGAGCGGTGCTCATAAATACTAATCTGGCAAATTCCATCTCGTTTGGCACCAGAAGGGCAGTTTAATTCTAGCTGCTCCAATCCTGGTTCTCAGAGAGTAGAGTATTGAAGCAGTGCTGATACAACTATCAGATCTAATGCATTGTGCACCATCCTTCCCCAGGAGAGATTAGGGGCGCTGGTCTCTCCATCTGAGGGCCAGGCAGGGAACAGAATCACCGCATGGCTCTGGGGGCCTCAGGGAGAGGACGAGTGAGGCTCTTCTCCCTTCTCCAGAGGGCAGTTTGTCTGTGTCCAGCAGGCCCATCTTGCTGATGGCCACGCCTGCCCCTCTTCTTGCATTATGCAAATCAACTTCTGGAATAAGCTTCTATTCATTGTCAGGCTGGAAACCCAGCCTTCCCCAGCCCCGAAGCCTGGAAGCTGAGCAGCGCTAGGCAATTATCTGTTTTGAAGGAATACACTGATTTGACATTCTTAAGAAGTCACAGACGTCTGATTTCATAATATAATTTGTAGAAGTAAAAAAGGCAAGTTAAACATTTGCTTACACATATCATGTTTACATGTGTTCAAAGAACTTTCCAAAACTTTGCAGGCTCATCCAACTGCATCTTTTTTAAGCTCGCTTCGCTCTTGTAGGTTTGCAAACAAATTCCACAGCACATTCAACCGCAAATTGATTTACTTTTGGGGAAACTCCTTGAGTTTCACGACTTTCTTCTCGCTGTTTAACGTACACACAGATGCAAAAAAGAAAAAACAATCTCCTAACACAGGAACACAAATCTGGCATCCGGAGGAGTCAATTTTTTTTTTCATTTATTCTCAAAGTGAAGGGAAAGCAGCGATGGATGTGATCCAGATCACAGGAGTGTGCAAATGACTTCTTGGGACCTGCTGGCAGTGTGACTGACAGCCACAGCTCGGGGCAGGGTGGGTGAGGGGAGAGCAGCGTCCCCATGTGAAGGAAGACCGCATTTCACTTAGCATGTGCCCGGGGTGCCTGGCCGTCCACCGCTCAGTGAAGGTGCCACCACCGGAGCAGGCATTGGAGACTGGGAGTCATCTTGGAAAGCCCGGTCTCCTGCACCTCCACTGGCTAATCAGTCCCTGAGTCCACGTGTCACTGACGGTCACTCTTCCATGTCTCCTGAAAGCTCTTCATCATTAACACTGGAGCTCTGTAGTAGCCTCCCAAATGCTCTTGCTGAGGGAGAATGATAAACTGCACGTCTGATCCCAGTGACATCTTTGTTCAACTTACCAGGATACTCCTTCCTTCAGGATAAAGGGCCAAATCCTTAACATAACTTGGAAGGTCACTCACAACCAAGCTCCTGCTTTCTTTTACAACCTTGTCTCCGTGAGCATGCCTCAGGTTCCAGTCAAGTTCTGCATGTAGGCCATTTTGTCTATCCCCCAGGACCTTTGCACATGCCACTTTTTGACCAGGAATAATCTCTTGTCATTTTTCACCTGGAGAACTCCTACCCATCCTTCAAAATAAGTTCAGACACTACTTCTGGAAATCACCCCTTAACTTCCAACACAGCACCCTACACTTCTCTACCATAGCACCTGCCACTCTATAGGATTGCTTGCCTCTTTAATGGTGTTTATCTCACTAAAATTTAATCTTTGAGAGCTGGGCTGTGTCTATCATGAGTTGGCAAAATATATCTTGTTTGGGACCATGATTTGGTTACCTCTGTACAGACAGCACCAAACACACACAGTTCCTAAAATGTAATAGACACCATATAAAGGTTTTCCCATAAATGAATGGGTGAATGAATCAATGAGTCGGACAAAGTGGACTGGTGTATAATCACTCAAAAGGCTGGGCTGAGACCCTCTTACCCACCAAGGGCCCCTCACAAAGTGATCCAAACAAAAGAGACAGGCCACTGAATGCTGCAAACCCCATGCTTGGAGAGTAAGGTAACCGTGAACTCAGGTGGCTGGACAATGTGGCAAAGCAACATCATGCATCAGCTCCTCATCTTCAGATTTTACCCTTCCTTCTCTCCTGGTGGTGTGGCCCCTGGAGATGCTGGAGGGGCCCTCAGATGAGGTGAGCTTCTAAGAAAATACTAAGTCCTGGAGGAGAAGCTAGAGAGCTTGAGGGAGGGACGGCAGGAGCCTCTTCTTCCAGCTGAGCTGGCCCAGGGCTCTTCTGGCCAAGGACCTCAAATGTGCCTGGCCAGCTCCTTGGCCAGAGTTTCAGGACATTCCCTGGCTTACATCCTGCTCCATGAGACGAGACTATGAAGTCCCTGACTCCTACTCCCCACAAGGTGTGCATCTCATGACTTTTAGGGCATGGAATTTGCTCAAATGCCAAAGGCAGGGCCTTTGACTAAAAGGTTCCATTGAATGAGATATTAACAGCATAAAACTAAGGAGCCCAAAGTTTACCAACACATGTGACTTTCAATCTGCCTGACTTCTGTCCCTGAATAAGGGAGCATATGTCCAGCCTTGAGCCATCCAAGGCTTTTGGTTTTGCTTTGGTTTGTTTCCTTTTGAGAAGTTTGTGAATAACCTGGTGTCCAGGCCAGAAAGGGTGACTCTGGAAGCCCTCATTAGTTTGCAGCCTGCTTGGCGGCCCCCCCTCCGTAGCCAGAACTCTGCCATTAAGGCCAGGAAACCCACAATGTTAATAGGAACCAGGCAGGGAAAGTGAAGTTCAAATCAGGATTGCGTGGTGGAGGCTTCCAGTCCTGCTCGGCAGGGCGAGGTCCAGTGCCGTCATGCCCTGCTTCGGCTCCTACGGAAGGGCTCCAGGCCAATGTGTAGCTGTGGGGGCTGGGGCTCACCTTCCAGTGCTTTCTGGTGTTTCTTCCAAGCCGACAACTGCCAGAGACCTTTCCCTGGTTCCTGGGAGCCAACCTGGTCTTGGAACAGTGGACCCCTGTGCGACACAGCCAGAATGTAAACGATGAACTGGAGGTTTCCAGTCTCTTCTTCAGACTAGTCCTCACAGGCTTCTGGAGGCTACGGGAGGGACAAGGCTGCAGGTGGTAGAGGGGCTCCTCTTGCAGGCCTGCAGACCCAGAGGCATGACTCAGGGACCAGAAGGAAGCAGGCGTGGACACACCTCCAGGGAGGTCATCTAGCGGAACCACTGAGAAACATTAACTGGATGCTATTAGTCTGTTGTGGTAACTTCCAAACTCCACGTGGGACGGCCCTCGGGAGAGAAAATGACCAGAGAATGGCTCTCTGCAAGGCCTGATGCTCCCTCAGCCATTCCAACACTTGCTGAGAGGCATGAGCTACTCTCCCGGCTCTGCTCTGCAACCCGCATGCATGCCACTTCGGAGCATCCACGTCCCCAAGGAGCTCGGTGCCGCTGCCATTCAGAAGTGCAACCTCCGGCCTCCCTGCAATTCAGAAGCTCTTGCCATTGACTGGGGTGCCCGTCATCGAAGCCCCGTGCTTCCACGTCCAACACGCAGCTGTGGTCAATGTTGTCGAGGAGTAGGGGGGAGACTTGGGCAAGCCCAGTGCTGGGCCGTGGGGTTCCTGAGCAGCCATCAGGATCTGAGCCTGAGAGGAGTGGAGGCTGAGGGTGACGGGGGCGGGGGGGGGCAGGGCCTAAAAATGTACAGGACACTCAGTACATGTTACCTGAGTGGCTGACTTACAGTAGCTTGATCTCCTACTTCTCTCTTTGTGTCTTTTCCTTTGGGTTTTCCCATGGAAAATCAGACCTGATTCATAAAGCCGGGTTTTCAAGTGTACTTTTGATAATACGCATGGTGAGATGACATTGTATTATCTGTGTGCATGTGGGTGTGTGAGAAGAGTGAATATATATGTATATTTATATATAACATATCACTATTATATATTAATAACGTATATTAATGATATATGCTCTATATTTATGTTATGTTACTAATATATGATATATTAACATAAGTTATATATATATAAAAAACTTAAAATCACCAGAGAATTCATTATCATTGTAGAAAATTTGGAAAATACTGAATAAAGAAGAAAATGTAAATCATCCATGATTGCATCGCCCAGAGGATAAAAACTATTAACATCCTGGTGTCCTTCATTCTATCAGCAAATATTATGTTACATATTTGAGATCACACTGAATAAACAATTTTATATCTGGCTTTTTTTTCAATTAATGTTGCATCGTAAGTAGGTTTTTCATTTTCCACCTTTCTCAGGGACGTACTTCTGTTTTAGGTTAATTTTCATTTTGTTTAATAACGATACATTTTCATTTTAATTAAGAGAGAGAAAGAGAGGGCAGGATTTCTGTGTTACGTGTAGACACTCCAGCTGTTGATTCTTGCCCATTCTCTGGATTTCTACAGCCTGTTGGTGGTTTGAACCCAAAAGAATCAAACCACCTGCCATCAATTCCCAAAATACAGGTCAATTCCATGAAAGACATTAGCCACACTGAGCTTGAAGGTAGTCTGGTCCCCTTACAGGCCCAGAGGGGCAAAAGGAGAAGCCAGATGCCACAAAGCAAACAGGGGGCTGACACAGAATGGGATGGGGATCTTCCCTTTCCTGAAGGTTCAGGCAGGAGGCTGCCTGGGTGTTTACCTTCTGATTAACTGTTTTATTGTCGTGTTTATTTATTTATTCCCACAGTATGGGAATCCATGGGTGAGAGATAACCTGGCATTCCAACTGTGAGTAATCATTGTGTTTCTTTTTTTTTTTCTTTTTTTTAAATTGAAGTATAATTAACATATAGTGTTACACTAATTTCAGATGTACATAAAATGATTCAGCAATTCAATCCCTTGCTCCATGCGCATCAAGTGTACTCTTCATTCCTCTACCTATTTTACCCCTCCCCACACAGCTCCCCTCTGGCAGCCCCAGGGGCGGACCTAGAGGGTACACTGCTAGATGAAATACGTCAGTTGAGAAAGACAAATCTGGGTGTTTCTTAACCAAATTGGAAGCATCCAGATCAGGCCTAGATAGACATTTGGTGAGATATTTTTAATTGGTCTCGGCAAAATTAGACCAGAACATTTTCTTTTCCTCCTTGTATAGGTGTGAGTTTGGGGGGAAGAGTATTTCAGGGGTGTGCAGTAAGAAGGACACGTAATCCCACTATAACACAAGGCCCTTCCTTTGGCCAGAACAGATTTAAAAAACAAAAACCTCTGCTTGGTTGAGCACGCAATTTGCCCATGCGTAGATCTCCCTACGATGTGCAGATACGTTCATTTTACCCAGGAACGCTTGGGAAAATGTCAAGTGATATTCTCCCATGAGCTTCTCTGCGCCGTACACCATGCCAGACAAGGCCAGTCCGGAGACCTGTATCCATGATCTTTGTAGCCCTGTATCAGTGAGCACCTGCGGTCAAAAGCTACAGGACTCATACATGTCAGAAAGTGGAAAGTACCATAAAGAGTAGGCAGCTAAGGTCGAAATTCAAGGAAGGTAATTATTTCTAGTTGGGACTTCAGGATAATTTCTTATATATCCTAAAGGATAAATATTAGGCCAAGAGATATTAGTGGGACAGTTGCAGAGTTTGGAGTCACCTCTTGGCTGGGTGGCCTGGGACAAAGCCCTTCCTCTCAACACCTCGCTGTCATTGTCTTTAAAATGAGGCCAGTGCTCCTTGCAGCCTGTGAACCTGCCGTAGGAAGGAAATGTCACTATGAGCAAAGGCACTCTGCATCATTGTACCCGCGTCTGCCAGGCCCTCATGACTGCATACCCCCATCATGGGGAGAAAAACTGTCATTATCATCATAATCAAGGAAGGACTCCGTGTGACAGTAGTACATCTGACTCTAAATCGCAATTGTCCTGGTGACTTCTCTCATAGGTGGCCGCCACAGCCCAGGCAGTGTGTCTGGAAAGGGAGAAAATCAACACAAGGCTTGCTTACCCAGCATCTGCTATGCGCCACGGGGAATACGTTTCCTCAAACGCAACACCCCATTATTCCCCTGAACAAATGAGGTGGCTGAGGTTTGAGAGGAGGACCTGTTGCTCTTGCACACGTAGTGGGGAGCTGAGTCAGAATGGAAGCCGAGGGCAGCCCTCTGGGGACCACGCTGTGCGGATCCCCAACCTGTGTCTCACTGGAACCAGACTGGAGAGAGGGTCCAATGGCATTAGGCAAGGCAGCCAGCAGAAGATCAGCTTTGACTTATATCTATGCAAGTGCTCTTCAGTTTAACAGTTACTGGGCACCTAGCATGGGCCAGGGTCTACAGGAGGCAATGGAGATCAGAGTAGAATAAATCCCCATCAGAGTTGAAGGGATTCTGTAACCCGGAGCAGTGAAGGACAGGGAAGGAAGCACAGTACAAGGATCCTACCAGTTCCTCTTTGCTCCTGGTCTACACTGTTCTCCTGTCTTGTGAGACCTTGTTCGGACCAAGCCTTGAACATTCATGTCCCACTGGGCCCTTTTCCCACAGCCTCCTCTGCTTAGTTATGTCCACAGGACTTGCTTAAGTCCTTCTGACAGAAGACTTTCTCCTTCCTGAAACTCTAAGGAGAAACTGTGGAGCTCACCCTGGAATATATGCGTGCCCCTTTTATCACACAGCTGTCTGGTTGTTTCCTATCTTAGTCTTAGATTATGTTTATGGGTCAATCTATGATTCAGGATGGTAAAACTCAACAACTCCCATGTCTCTGAGCACAGGCAGAGCACACAGTAGGCAGCAAGCAGGTGGGTTTCAACTTGAATAGGGTGTTGGTAAATACCTCCTTGGAAAGTCGGAAGCTGTGTACAGAGCCTTGCCAATCAGGAGGCATGGATTAGAACAGTCTTTGTGCCCAAAGGAGCCACTGAGATGTGATTGATAAATGAGTCATATCCAGGAAAGTCTTTAGGACTGTTGCTGAATCTTGTTCAGTCTTGATTAAGATGTGGGACACAAGGGCAAGCTTGCAGGGTGTTGGAAACAGAATGTGTTTGTTAATGCAACGTTTTCAGATCAGCAAATCAGCCCCGGTGTTGGGATAGAACACCACCTATGTCAAACCAGGCAGAACGTCGTCAAGCTCCTCTGTCTAGGTAGTCAAAATAACTGGGTTTTATTTGCTGATATAAACCAGATTGAAAGGAGACCCACTTTCCCCCTTTGGTGGATGTGTGAGTTTTTGATTCATTCACTGCTTGAGGTTTCTTGGGCCATCAAGTTGGCTTCTTGGTGAATCTTTGAGTGCTAATCTCAAGCAAGGAGGCAAACAGCATCCCTATGTCAGTGAAACTGTCCCTTAATTCAAACAGCAAAACAGTTGCTTCCATCAGCTATGACTCTGTTTGTTCTTTTTAAATTCAGACTCAATATTTTCACGCTCGGGCACGGAATCATCTGAAAAGGTAAGGTTTGCAGACCCTGCCATCCCAGGCCCTAGGAAGGACAAGAGTTGCTCACCAGCTCAGAGTCATGGTGGGTTCTCCAGACAAAAGAAAGGCATAGATTAATGTGGGTCCCTAGAAATCATGGTGACCCCTTTGGAGTGAGAACTGTGAATATGTGCACAGATCGGGGCTGGGGAGCATATATATTTCCCTGGGAAAGTTTCTCTTGGCAGAAATAAAGCCATAGAAGGGAGTGATCTTGTGCCCATTCTCTTAGCCAATTCTCTTTGCATGTGTACCCTGTGTCCGGGACCACATGGAAGGCTAATGAGGAATATGTTTATAGGATGGAGCCTCTGTCCTCAACATACTCAGGCTGCCCACCAACCTTGGGATGACTGTACTAGAGACACTTGCAGTAAAGGAGGGTTCTACGGGTTTCTGTGAGGTATGGAGTGGCTTAGGTCAGACAGAAGCTGGGTCCCAAACCCAGTTCTGCTCTATTTTAGCTATTTGTCCTTGTGCTTAGTTTTGGTCTCCAAATCTTTCTGAGTTTGAGTGTTTGGGCTTTTTTCTGCTGTAAATGTGGCGTTAGGTAAAGTATGTAATGCACTTAGCACACAGTCCATCACATAATACCTGCTAAACTCATGTGTGCTCTACCATTACCACCATTATTATTGCTGGTATTAGTATGACCACCACCATCATCATCATCAGTACTGACTGGGTGAAAGAAGCTTTCACGGTGAAAGAGATAATTAAGGTTTTAAAAGATATACAGGGATTTCTATGGTGCCCCCATGGCAGAAACACATCCTAGAGAGAAGAAAGATTTTATGCAAAGACTCAGAGGTATGGCAGACCTATAAGCTACTATCAGGGACTGGCAATAGTTAAAATGACTGGCATAAAAGATGGATTTCTGGATGAACAGGGATAAAAGGCATTGGTATATGAGTCTTTTAAAGCACTGAGGTGTAGCCTGATAGATGGTGATCAAACCATGTGAGGTCATGAACGGAATTCTGTGGAACATAAATACTGCCCTGGAATTAAGTAGAACTTATTGACAACATTGGACCAAGCATGGCAGTCAGGGTGGAACCTGGTTTGGAGGATACTTGGAAATACACATGACTAGTGAGATCAGGAGGGAAAAAGTACCTAAAGAATAGAGTTAGTACTCAAACAGCCCAACAATAAAAATGCAGGATAGGTGGCTGAGGTTTCTCCCCAAGGGTCACAGGATGGACTTTTTCCCCCCTGCACTCAGGCAAGTCCTTTCCCTTCTCTAGTTCATGAAACATTTTTTTAAAAGATTTTATTTATTTATTTTAGAGAGAGAGAGAGAGAGAGCATGGGCAGGGGGAGGGGTAGAGAGAGAGAATCTCAAGCAGACTCTGAACTGAGCACAGAGCCTGACCCAGGGCTCTCATGACCTTGAGATCATGACCTGAGCTGAAACTGAGAGTTGGATGCTCAACTGATTGAGCCACCCAGGTACCCCATCTAGTTCATGAAACAACTGAAACAATTGAAATGATTGAGAAGCTACAATTTAGATTTAGATTTTTATTTGTAAAGCAGTCTATGACTGCAAGCTCTACTCTCAACATTCCTGACAGATTTGAAATGTGGATTTTCTTTTCTGATGTCTCTGTTTGATGGCCCCAGGTGAGCTGATTCCCATATAGCTAGAGGATCTACTTCCAAGATGTACTCCTTTCTGGCCAATGGCATCTGCAAGTTCAGATCATTTAAATGGTCTGAAAGAATTATTTGGGTGGAAGAAAAGAAAAGGAAAGGAAAGGAAAAATAAAAGAAGTAGTTATTTCTTTTTCTGAGTACTAGGTTCTCTGGTTCTATTTAAAAGAGATTTTAAAAGAGATTTTAATTTTAAAAGTGTATGCCCTAAACTTTTCAGAAAGATTTCTGCTGTGTAATGTCACAGACCCCTGAAAATTTGCTTCTAATTTATTCAGAACTGGTGCTGGGAACATAGAGATGAAACAAATGTTGTTCTTGCTGTTAGGGAGCCCATTTCCGAGGCAAGACACAGGCAGGAAAGTGCCAGAATGGAGGCTGGGCAGCAAGGAGAGTGGGGGCTCCAAGAGGTAACCTCATCTGCCTGGGGAGGAAGGCAGAGCTTTTGCAAGAGGATGAAGTTGAGCTTTCTGTGCCACAGTGGTGGATGCATTTGCCATATGGTGACCATATTTTTGGAATCAAAAATCGGGATAGATGATCTGACACAAGGTCTGTCAATGGGACAGAATATTTGAAATCAAGGCTGTCCAAGGAAACCCAGGACATATGGCCACCATAACCAATCATTACCGTGCATACAAGGGGCATGGTTTGATCCGCAGGATAACCAAAGCCAGGATTCAGGCAGACAATTTACATTAATGCTTAACTGCAGATGTATAAGAATTGCATTTCCTGACCTTATTTATCAGACGAGGCAAAGGCTAGGGTGCTAAGTAATTCACACCGATCCTTAAAAAGCCAGGCATGCCTGAATGTTAGAATGACAGGGCTGGAAAGACCCTTAGTGACCACTAAGGACTAAACACCTCATTGTACCGAGAAACTGAGGTCATCTATCAAAAGCATGTAGCTGTGATGGGATGGAGCAGGGGCTGGGTGTTGTCTGAAGTCCAGCTGAGTGTTATTCCTTGCACCTTGTCGGGGCTGGATTTGGGGATACACCAGAAAAGCCCATACATTATGAGAAACCCAAATGTTCTGGCCTTGGTCCCACTAAGCTGACATTCAATAGAGTACCCCCTTACCAAACAACCAGAATGCCATATTTGATGACCTTGAGCTCAGAGCTCACCATGATATTGATTAGGTCCCAACTGAAGGAGTTCTAGGCCATTTAGGATGTAGAGGATTTTTGTGATAAAAGTTGGCAGTGCTATACTCCCTAGTCCTTAGATATTTTGCCGATGATTCTCCACTGATGATGAAGTTGTGACAAAAAGAAAAGGCTCATTGGAAAATAGTAAGGCATTTCCTCATGAGCATTCAGGAGTCAGAGTTCAGTCTCATCTGGGCAAGTGGAAAATCACAAGTCCACATGTCTTTCTCCTCCACAGGGAGAGATGGGAACCCACTTGATAACTAAGCCCATTGATCTCTGATCCTCAGTCTTTCCAATTTGGAAAGAGGCTGAGCTCAGAAGTGCCGTTGCCAAGAAGCACATAGTACCTTCGCAGCCAGCCTCCCCAAAATGTGAGGTGCCTGCCCAGCGTGTGAGAAGGGCAGAAAATGGATTTTTATTTGGGGTTCATAAACATCAACTCAGAACTCTGAAGTTAAGTGCACGACACATATTTTCCTTCTAGTGTGGATCTGGGCTGGACCAATGATGATTAAGGACTAATGATCTGGCCTGAGCTTGACCTACGCACCTCTTCCTTGGAATTCCAGAACAATCCTGCCTCAGGAATCTAGATCTATTTTTGTGCATGTGGTCCAGGCTGAAGACTACCAGTGCACTTCTTTTCTTTTTTTTTCTTTTCTTTTCTCTTTTCTTTTCTTTTCTTTTCTTTCCTTTCCTTTCCTTTCCTTTCCTTTCCTTTCCTTTCCTTTTCCTTTTCCTTTTCCTTTCCTTTCCTTTCCTTTCCTTTCCTTTCCTTTCCTTTCCTTTCCTTTCCTTTCCTTTCCTTTCCTTTCCTTTCCTTTCCTTTCCTTTCCTTTCCTTTCTTTTCTTTCCTCTTCTCTTCCTTGCTTTTTTTCACTTCACTTTGCTTTGGTTTTCATTTCTCCCTATCTGGGCTAACATACAATAGTGACTTGAACTAAGTATGAATTATTCTTTGCCTAGATGCTGTTAGGATCCAAGATGGTCCTTCAACATATTGAGAACTCTTAGCCATCCATCCCTATGTCCACCCATCCACCCATCTACCCATCCATCTCTCTTATCATCCACCCAGGCAGGCATTTCTCCTTTCTTCTCTTCAATACAGATCAGCAGTCATTTCTTGATTCTCATCTAAATGACAAGGATGCATGTGATACACACTGGCTCAAAGATAAATATGACCTAGACCTTGAATTAGAGAGATCACTCATAATCGCGGAGGCAGACATGCAGCTATATTTTGATAACTGCCATAAAGGCTTGATAAGTGCTTGATAAGGATGCGGCCTGGGATGCATTCTGTGCAGTCTTGAAGAGAGCAGGAGTTGGCCATTTGAAGGGCGGGGGTAGGTAGGAAACACCATGTTGAGGGCTGGTAAGCCAAACCAGGAGATATGAAGAGGTACAAATAGCTGGATATTTCTAGATTGGAAAGTGTGAGGTGGAGGCTGACAGTGCCAGAACTGGAGAGCTAATGAGGTTTCAAGTCCAAGTGGAAAATACAAGCCACCAGCCATTCCAGCAAGTGCTTTTTTCCTAATCCAGATCCTATCACACATCTAGGGTGACCAACTCTCCCGGTCTGACAGGGACTGGGAATACCCAGGGTACAAGACTTTCAGTTTTAAAACCAGTGCAATCTCAGGCAAACCAGGACACAATGGTTACCCTATGCATGCACTGATTTGTGTGGTGGGCAGAATAAGGACCCCTAACATCATCCAGATCCCAATTCCCCACCTGTGACACCATGCATGGCAAAAGGGATTTTGCAGGTATGACTAAGTTAAGGATCTTGAGATGGCACCATGGTCTTGGACTCCCGAGGTGGGCTGAGTGTCCCTTAGAGGGTCCTCAGAAGGGAAAGAGCAAGCAGAAGCAGTGTCAGGGAAAGAGACTTGAAGATCAAAGTAGGGATCTGAGTGATGTGATTGCTGGACAGGGTCTTACATTTCTTTTCCTAGAGACTGGAAAGACAGGCACAGGTTCTCCTCTAGAGCCTCCAGAAGGGGCACAACCCTTCTGACACCTCGATTTTAACCCTGTAAAACCCTATTTTGGAGTCTTGACCTCCAAAATTGTCAGAGGATAGATGTGTGTTGTTGAAGCCACTAATGGTAACTTGTCACAGTAGCAATAGGAAAACAATACTATGTTTCTCAAAATATAAATCTAAGAGGTGGGTCAAAGGATGTCTTGCAGCCTTTCAGCTGCAAGTAGGCAGACTCTGGTTTCTCCAAAATATCATTACTTTATGAAGTACAGAGAGGCAATATGGGAAAGATCCAGGGCGCATTGAAATGCCGTCTATTTATTGATTGCCTGGTATGGCAGGGGTGCTCAAATGGAAGTCAGGATGCTTTAGTATATGCCTGGCTCTGCCCTTCCTGCCTCTGTGAGCTTGGACAACTTCCCTCCATCCACGGGTTTTTATTTATCTCAAATGCTAACTAAGTGATATAGTTCTATAATTTCAGATTTATAAACATTTTAAGTGTTCTTAAGTGATCACGCGTTCATAATGTGTTTGTGTCTGAGCATGTATTTTCAAGGGGCGGGGAGGGGGTTACAACATTTCCAAATGGGCTAAGCTTGGTTTTGGGGGGACTGGGGAAGTCTCATTCTTCCTATGTTTAAAGCACAAGTATCCAGAGGATACATAAATAGGTAGACAGTACATTTGTGGTATTAATATTTCATGGGGAGTGATTGGGAAAAATGTCAAAAAGTCTTCTGAGTACAAGTTTCCCCCCACTATCCAAAAGTAGGAAAGCTTTGATAAGCTGAAATGGTATAAAGCAAAGGAGCAATTACCATTAATTTTTATGGGAAAAAAATTGAGCTTTCCCAGACACCCCCACCCCAAAATCACCTCTCTTAGGCTTTCCTGAGACCTTAGGACACATCTTGCTGATAGACGCATAAAATAAACTGAGAGAAAGCACAGATCCTTACAAACACAGTTCACAGCTTTGGTGGCTTGATGCTGAGGGAAGGAGCCGGGCAGCGCCCCTCTTGCTGCTCGGGATGCAAGCTGTCTCTATAATGGCTGGCTGCAAAACCAATACTGAATGCTATTTTGCTTTTTGCCTTTTTTCATAAAAGTGAAAATCTTCTTTGGATTTCTTTCAGTTAGTGAAAACAGATCATAAAGTAGGTCTTTCATAAAAGCAAAGTAGAGTAACACAAACTTTCACAAAGCAGGGATACCTGTATTTTAATGAAAAAAGTCATATTGAGAACCACTTGTCTAGTGAATGCATAGTGCAGACTGCTATCCGTGAAAATATTTTGAATGGTCCAGGCAAGGTGATGGAGCAGGGAAAGATAAGGGACTTTATGGAGTCAGTCTGATGGAAGTTTGATTCTTTCACTTAGCTGTGTGGTCCTCACCACTCTGAGTTTGCACCCAATCTGTGAGAGAAAGAATCCACCTCATATTTTTATTGCTAGTACTTAATTAGATAATATAGATAGAGGATGGATGAATAGATAGAAAGAGAGTTAGATATAGAATAGATTTATGATACAGATACGGATGATGGAGAGAGAGGGCTAGACATAGGGATAGACTTGAGCATGCAACTGGCACAGCATACAGCTCACAGTATTAACTCTCTCTCTCTCTTTCTCTCTCTTTTATCTTTTTGCTCCTTACGAAATGTACTCTTGGGACCCCTGTCTTGCTGTCCCTCACCCCACCCCAACTGCTACATAATTTTGCCCGTAAGGTGAATCAATCTATGGAAGCCTCCATCTTCATTTCAGTCCCTGATCAGTTGAGCCCCAAACATGTGTGTTTGATTATTCCAGAGCCCAGGAAGCAGACGGCACTGGGATCGGTCAACCCCCTTGACCATTGATGGAAGGTCTACAAGGTGGCTTGCCCGAGCTCCTCCTGCTGGCCAGCCCCAGGGCTGTAATAGAGTCAAAGCATTCTAACACCTTCCAGTACAATGGGGTACAGATGCGGTGGGGAGCTGAGGGTTCAATGGAGCCAGGCTCTTTTGCCTGAGATACTTGCATTATTATCACTTTGTCTCTATAGACACAGCCTGTGTTTCTGAAGACAGACTTGTGTGGTATCATCTCATCTACCTATGCTCAGGGATAATAGGACAAACACCAGATGGAGTGTTGCCATTAGAATAAGGACAGTGTGTCATGCCATAGATCCCTTTATGAAGACCTACTCGGTGAGGGCATTCTTTCCGCCTTTAATCTGATGACCATTATGGGTTATAATTCATCATGTTTCCCTCTTTGCTCAGGCTATCAGGAAACCTGGAGGCAAATTTGTATTACATCCCAACATCTGTACAGTGTTTTTCTGCCTTGTTTTATTTTATATTTTTATTTTTCTTTCCTGCAGCTCCTCTAACCTTCCCAGAACCCTGATGGGTTAACTTGCCTTTGGGACAACTAACAGCAGTGTTTATTCCTAGAAGACTAGAGCTCATTCACCATTCCCCTTATTTGTGAACTCATCAAGTGTTGTAGTCCTGCCTTTCCTCACCAAGGATCAATATTACACTTGGATGTGACCCAGAAGGCATAACCCAGCAGAGACTTCTCGGACCAACTACCTTCAAGGATTGACTATTCAGAGGCACTAGACAGAAAGTCCTGGGCTGAGCTCTGGGAATTAAAGCTCAGGCCAAACTTTGGGCCAGTGCATTATTTTGACCTCTTAATCTAGGTGTTGTTGAAAATGAACTGAATGGCCTCTCCAGGTCAGAGCTTACTGTGTAACTGGGGTTCCCGGTAGGCAAAAAGTTCAATGCACTCCTACAAGTGCCATGGTGAGAGAGGTCCTATGCCGCTCCGGGAACGCTGTGGAGGGGCACTTTTCCAGCCTGCAGAAATCAGGCGATGCTTCCTGGAACTTCCTCCAGGCATCTGAGCTGAATTTTAAAAGACAAACCATTGAGAACTTGTGTCCTCATAAAAACCTGCTCACAAATATTTATAGCAGCATTTTATTCATAACTGCTAAAACATAGAATCGATTGAGATGTCCTCCAGTAGGTAGATGGTTAAATGAACTGTGGTAGAGATCTGCAATGGAATATTATTTAGTGATAAAAAGAAATGAGCTATCAAGCCATGCAAAGACATGGAGGAGACTTAAATGCACACTGCTAAGTGAAAGAAGCCAGTCTGAAAAGTTTACATAACGCATGATTCCAGCTACAGGACATCCTGGAATGTGTAGGCAAAACTATGGAGACAGTCAAAAGGTCAGTAGCTGCCAAGGATTTGGAATGATGAAGGATGAAAAAAATTGTTAAAAAAAAAAAAAAAGAGAGACAGAGAAAAGACAGGCTGGAATAAAAAGTTAGTGAGGAAGAAAATTCTAGTTGTTGGCAATCATAGGAATCAAGGCACAATATGTGAAAAGACAGAGCCTACTTCTGTCAGGACAGGTAATGCTGTGCTGTGGAAACTAAAATGTATGGGAAGAGTGATAGGGGATGGGGCCAGTGAGAAAGTGGTCCAGACCACAGGAGCCTGGAGTTTGTCCTTAAGACATTGAGGGATGTCTAAAGAATTTAAGGATGAATGTGAAATGGACACCTTTCTTGTCAACTGCCCAAGAGCAGCTGTGGATTCAGTGTGAACCTTCGACTTTGACTTCCTTCTCTGCTGCTCTTCCCAGAAGAGCCAGTAAAGAGGAATGTGATTGAGCATTTTTCCACATCTCTTCAGTGAATATATTTCACTGGAAGTGCCAGTGATTGGCGGGGCAGCCTAGAGCCAGGCAGGATGAATAAGCGAAGGAAGACTGAAAGTCTGGCTCATTGGGATCAGAAGCATTTACTGTGAACCCTCAGTGTGCTGGACAACTGCACATGTTCTATGTCTGTCTGTCTCTCTCACCTGACCCACATCTCATGATGTTTCCATTTCTACTTGAACTGCTTTCAAACTTGGTATTCCACCCCTATCCATCAGATTTAAACCCTGCCATCCTTTGGCAATAAAGTTCCTCCTTGGTACACTTCATACCACTGGAGGGAGGGATAATTAACAGGCAGCACACTGACCATTCGGTCATTACATTTATATAGACTACTGTATCCATAAGCTTACAAAGTATAGACCATTATTAACCATTCAGATTAGTTTCCTAGGGCTGCCATAGAAAAGTACCACCAACCGAGTAGTTTCAAACAAGAGATACTTATTTTCTCATAGTCCAGGAGGCCAGGAGTCTTGAAATTAAGGTGTCAGCAGGGTTGCTTTCTTCTGGAGGTTCTGAGGGAGAATCCCTTGCATGCCTCTCTCCTGGCTGCAGGTGGCAGCTGGCCAACCTTGGTGTTCTTGGCTTGTGGTTTTCTCCAGTCTCTGCATCCATCTTCTTATGCCTTCTTTGCTCTAAGTCTCTTCTGCATCTGTGTGTCCCACATATCCTTTCTCTCACAAGGACGCCAGTCATGGATGTAAGGTCCACTGTAAATCCAGGATGAACTCCCTCATCTGCACATCCTCATCTTAATCATATCCGCAAAGGCCCTATTTCCAAATAAAGTTATATTTATCAGTACCAGGGGTTTGGAGCTGGTCATACCTCTTGGGGAGACACAGTTCGAGGGCCTTTACCATTGTATAGATGAACAAGATGAGGTTCGGAATAGTTAGGTTGGTGTCCCCAAGCACACAGCTGGTAAGTAAAACAACTGGAGACCTGCTTCTGTGATTATAGAACCAGGTCTCAGAAATGATTACCTTTGACTTGTGACAATTCGTCTGAAGATGTGTGTATAGCACTCAGAACCAATGAGAATCAAGGATGCATTAGTTGAAACTTCTGGGCAAGAGAAGCGTCCTCTCTCCTCTGTGGGAGTGTACTGGCTATCTATTGCTGTGTCACCATTATTCTCAAACATATTGGCTAAAACAACAAACATTTATTATCTCACAGGTTCTGTGGGTGAAGGATCGAATGTGGCATGTTGGCAACTTTTCTCTCAGGGTCATTCACAGGCTGTCATCAAGGTGTTGGCTGGGTCTGCCACCATGTCCAGTCTTGGTTGGGGAAATCTCTGTTCCAAAGGTCACTTATGGGTTTATTGGAAGACTCAGATCCTCATAGGCTGGCAGTGGAGGGCCTCAGTTCCTCGCTGGTTGTTGGTTAGGGACCATCCTCCATTCTCTGTCATATGAGCCTTTTTGTAAGGCAGCTTATCTCATGGCAGCTTGATTATCCAGAGCGAGCAAGTGAGAAGAGCAATAGAAGGTATGTAAAGACAAGAGGAAAGTCCCATCTATCATAATCTAATCATGGACATGATCTCTCAATCATTAAATTACTAATTCCAGCCCTTATTCAGGGATGCGGCATTTATAAGAGTGTGAATACCAAGAGATAGGATCATTGTGGCCCATCTTGGAGACTGGCTTCCAGAAAGGGCCACTGAAGTAGACCTTCACTCATCTGTGGCTAGGGAGATGGAAAGATGTGAAGAGCAGTACTGGGAAGCCATTTTACTCTGATGAAAGGAGTACTGGGGTTCCCAGAAACCAGGGCATAGAGCCTGAGGATGGCACCAAACTTAAGGGACAGAAAGAAGAGACCCAGAAGAACCAGGTCCTCAGTGACATGATTGAACTTCTTGATGAAGCCTTACCTGAAGCTAGGGACCTCTGAACCATTCAGATAACACCAAGTGGATAAATTTAATCTACAGAAAGTCCTAAGAGGGGCATGACCCTGCATACAGATACAGTCAGGGTGGAGGAAATAACTTCTTTAGTTTATTTGCCTCTTTAGGTAAATTATCCTATTTCATCATTCAGTTTCATTTGCTTGCTAGTGACCCACATCAGATTTGTGAGCTAAACTGCGGTGGCCATCAGCAGCCTTATGGTTGGGTTTCTAGGGGCATTCATATTCACTTTATGTGGAAGAACTCCTCCTGTTTTATCAGGAGCCCTAAAGTTAAGCAACCGATTACATTAAGAACTGTCTACACCTGAGCACAGAGTGACCCTCCCCCAAAATCCCAAGGACTATTTCTTTTGCTGTGTTCACAGGTGGGTTTCAAACAAAATTGGTAATGAGATCTTGCCTCTAAATCCTTTTTCCCTGGTGAATTCACTGGGGGAATCAGCTGGTCTGAGGTGAGCTCATGTGGCCTGTGTTTTTCTGCTGATGTTGAAATTCTACCATCGCCCTGCTTTGCCCTTCCACCTGCAACCACCCACACAGAGACAACTAACCATTAACCTGTCTTTTCCTGTTTCACTGAGGAATTTGTTAACAATGAGCGGCCTCAGACCCCATTCCCTCTCCCCCTTCCTCAGGCTTCAAGCAACACTGACATACAGACAGTCACACTGCACTTGTGGAGATGCATGTGAGCTGCATTCTTTTTAACTTTTTAAGAATTATGTATTGTTCTTTAATCTTGATATGAGTCCCTCCCTTCCTGTTACCCAATAAACAGTGTCTAATCTATAGGTTTCAAGTTAGTTTTCTAATGAAAATTACAGGGGATGGAACCACACCTTCTGCTTCAGGGACTGTGGCCCTCTCCCAGGTGGACAAGTGGCTCCCCCACAACCTGCTCCACCTTGATCATAGAGGTAAGAAATAACTATTCTCTAGAGAGGTCGCATCTGACTCATAAGAAGAGAAAAGGAGGTAGATAATAGGAAGGGTGTAGATTTCGTTGTGTCTTTTTTTTCACATTTTATTTGTAGAATTTTAATGACTAGATAGTAGCATTCCCTTTTATTTATCTACTTTCAAATTTTAATGAGTACTTCTGGCTATAATTACCTCATTTCTACATTTACAATGACTAGACACGTACAGTTTGGAGCAAATTGTATCTCAATGTGATGGTATCATATAATATCAAATACCGTGTAGGTATGGATTAATCAATAAGCAAATTCAGTTCTTATGAGCCGCAGTTAGTTCTTTAAATTGAAGAGGAATTGATAAAAGGAGGAATAGGGTTTATTGCTCCTCTCCTAGGATAAAAATCTACCATGAATTGGTTCATTTTGCCTGTTGTTTCTTAATCATTCAGAGAAATGGCTTCATACTGTTAACAGTGGCCATTGTAAGAAGGTTTGCTCATCCTTTTTGAATGGATTTCCTCTTCTACCCACAGCATACACTTAACATGAAAAAGGGGGGTCAGTGTCTCCTCAAGTCATTTGATTCTGGAAAGTTCACGGAAGACTGACACCACTTCTAACAGTTGTGGAAAATAAGATCCCTCCCCTTTCAAGGACATGGGGTCCTCTTAAGATTGGGAATCTGAACTCTGAAGTTTCTTGTAGCATTTAGTAAAATAAGAGTGGTTGTGGTAGGTTCCATTTTTTGGCGATTTGGCAGATGCTTCACCGATACCAGTTCTGGTCCTGACAGCATTGTTGCAAGATAGGGGCTAGTGTCCCTACTCCTCACATGAGGAAATTCATGTTCTGGCAGATCATATCATGTACAACAGCCATATAGCTCATCAAGGTCTTAAGCGAAAGAGGTCTGATACTTGAACTTTATCCCCCCCGCCACGCTACTGCACTACTTTATTGTTTATTCATTTCCTTCCTTTTGAAGTAGTCACACCAGTTCCTCCTCATGTTCTGTTCAAGGCAAGACTCATTGCATTATGGAAGGCAGTTGCTCGAACCTCTCCCCCTATGGCTGGAGCTTAGAGAGAGGCAGGCATGGACCTCTTGAGACAAGGAGGCCCAGGCACAGGTGATAAGGGTCCGGGTGTGACCAGAAAGGGCAGGAGGTGAGCTGGCTAATGGACTCCCACCATCCGCCCATGGGGAACCCAAGGGGCCCAGAGGCTCAGAATTGTTAGCCAGGCTAAAAGAGCATTTTCACTTATCCCAAGGGAGAGCTATTTAGCCAGGACAATTAGGCCATTTAAACTGACCATATTTTGTGTTAAAACCAAGGGAATTCCTGGTTCAGCCTACCTGGCATTCTTAACCTCACTGAGTAAAGAAGGTGATGAGGGAATACTGGAGTCTCCACTTGGCCTGGCTACCAGAGAAGGTACTGGCAAGGGGTTCCCTAAGAAACCTTGGACAGCCTATACTCACGGGAGGAGGCAGTGTGTAGGAAGGGGTGCACAGAGAAGGTAAAAGTCACTGAATGAAATGATGAGGCTGTAATAAAGTTGAAAATGGAAGGAGGAAGGTCATAGCTTGGGACGAATCTGTGAACTACAGGATGGGGTAAACTTGCTTTGATGAGGCATGTTTAGGCCACTCAAGGTCACCCACCTGGCTGGGGAGGAAAGGGGCTGGGGTAAGGCTGGAGGAGAAGATGGCTCCTTCCTGAGCCTGGTGGGGGGGGGGTGCCAAGGAGTAATCAGAGCAAAGATGCAAAGGAGAGTCTTCTAGGAAGAAGGGGCATATGTCCTATCACAGTGATCTCTTTACATTTACATTTAATTCAAAATAAATTTAAATTTAAGGAAGGATGGTTTTATTCATTTTTAAGGTGACCTTTTTAGGTATTCCCATCCTCTAATCTTCCCCACACCCCCATTTATAAAACATATCAAATTCCAGTTGCTACAGTATTTGACTTTCAAAGTCCAACCAATTTTATTACCTGTTAATATGTTAACCAATCTCTCTGTAAATACCCCTCCATGTTCTCCCAATTCCCTCCGGGGGTCTCACACAGAAATGCCCTCTGCTATTCTCTTTGCCTGCTCTATGCACCATCACAACCCAGATGGAACCACACCCCTCCAAGAAGTTTTCTGTGATGCTCCACAGTCTTCTCTTCTCCATCTCTCAACATTCTCTGGATACCAACAAAGCTGTACTCTGTTTTCTATCTCAACCCTCTTGTTTAATGTAGGTATGATAACCCCAGTTCCAGTATGAGCTCTGGAGGGATACTATTCTCATTATAGAGTTCCGGATTCCCCAACAGATCTGAACACAGTGGGCCTGCTCACACATTCATCAGCTAGAGGTATGGTTCTTTGTGACTAACTCTAACAACATTAGATTTTCTGCCATTAAGAAAAACAACACTTTGCCATGTTTGAGATCTCATTTTCTCTTAACCAAATTTCCTCTCCATTTTTATTTTAACAACTTAAACTGATTAGAAATTGCCTCTATATCAGTACATGAAATGTTCCAGGCTTTAGGTAATAGACTTTCCCTTTTTCCCACCTCTGACGACTTTCCCACCTCTGACGACTATCTGAGGTGTTTACAGAACACTTTAGAGTTTACAGAAAACTTCTGGAGTCATTTTTAATATTTCCTTTATAACAGAGTGGAGGTGTATCATCTACCCATTTGACAGATGAGGATCCTAAGGCATAAAAAGTGGCCAAGGGTGAGCCCAATAAACCACAGGAAAGGAAGTAGACCCAAGCTACCTACCATCAAATTTCATGCTCATTTTGCTATAATACACTTGCCCTTACTTTGTCAAATTTTAAAAATATATGCAATAGCATTTATGTAAAAAACATGAACTGAAATGTGGAAGGACAGTGCACTGTGGAAGGACAGACACCCACTAGGGCTGAGTGAGGGACAGAAAAGGAAAAGGTGTGTTGTCTCGTTGGAGTGAGGCACAGAGACATTTCTCATCCTTTCTCTTCATTTAACTAGTCAAATTGTGTAGCAAGATACTGTGTTTCCCTCCTTTCCCTGTTCAGGCATTGCAAAAAATTATCCACGCAGGAGCAAGAATAGTAAGACCTCTGGTAATTTTTAAATCTAGATGTGTTGACTATAAAATATTCAAACCCCAAAGCCAAAATAACTAAAGAATATGATACTTTCAAATAAAGAGGAAATCCAGGAAGAAAACTCATGGGGAGAGTGACCAATAGTTGACACTCAAGTTTCAGTGTAAAGTACCAGCTCAAAAGGATGGGGGGATTTGTTGAGCAAGCCGAGCTAGAGGAACAGCATTGTCAGGGTCACCATGCTTTCTGGTGGAGGGAGAAGGGCTGTGAGTTCTGGCTTTGTAGTTCTCTGGAGACTGCACCTGGGTGAAGTTGTTCAGATGTGGGCTCTGTGGTATGAGAAGGATGCATGCAGATTGGAGGGCATTTAGCCAAAGGATCCAAAAATAATTAAAAGAAGAGTGAGATTACTTTTCATGGACAGATACAAAGACCGACTGTAGGTACTTACCCTAAATGACAACAGAAGGAGACCAGAAAGATAATTGAATGATTGTGAAGATCAAAGGGCTAGAAGATTTGCTCTCTCTGGCACAAGGGTCTAGAATTGCAAAACCCAGACCAAATGTAGGATGCTAACAGGCAGGTTGGTTGGCAGAAACACTCTTTTAAAAAAATACACACATACAAAATAAAAAATGACAGGGAAATTATTTTCCTAGGAAGAGGTCAGAGCTGGGGAACCAATCAGAATCTACTGTTAAAAACTGTCAAAAATGTTTTTGGAAGGGAGGAACCATGTGTGATCAGCAAAAGAAGAGCTTGGAGGATCTTCTGGGATATATAGTTCATCACTGCTTACTCTGACAATGTGGTATAAATCAAAAAGATCATTCATGTGTGCATTCTACAGAGCATTGGGAATAAAAATAGGACCCCCCAAGTTTCTTACTGACATGATAGGCTATAGAGTATCTCTTTGGAAGAAGTCCATCCATAAGCTTCAGAGAGACCACATGTACATTTCTGGAAGTGTGAACTCAGGGATATCCAAGGAGCGAGAACAAGAAATCAGATTGGTGGGGAAGAAGACCACTTTTGAGGCAAAGTTTTGCCAAGTTCATCCTGTAGTTGATCTCAAGAAAAAAAGAGATACTATGTCCAAAAAATACGTATTTCCATTTATTTCGTGCATTCACTCATGGTACTGAGAGTTGAGGGGTAGACACAGAAGAAACTCTCTTAAGAAGTAAACCACATACTGATGTCTGAAGGTTGACTAGGAGTTAGGTAAGGTTGGAAAGAAGACAGCATATGAGAAGGCTGAGACACAAAGAGAACAGAGTCCAGTGCAGAATTGAGTGGTCCAACATGGCTACAAGGTTCAGAGAATCAAGACACAGAAATCCAGGTCTTTGTGAACTATGCAGAAGCTTTGAAACCCCCAAGCCAAGAGGAAAACCATTGGCAAATCTCAAATAGAGACAAAGGACATGAAGATGTTGGTATTTTAGAGCCATCTTCCTGGTTATTAGGTGGAGAATGGGTGGGAAGGATAAAATAACTAGAGGCAGGGAGGTGAGTTAGGAGTTTGTTGTGGAAGTACAGAAAAGAGACAATGGTGGTCTCAACCAAAGCAATGATGGAGAATGATCTTGGATTGGAGAGACTGAACAGATTTGAAAACTATTACACAGGAAACATCCGAAAACCTTGTGGATTTTTTTTTTAAGATTTATTTATTTATTTGAGAGAGAGAGCATGGGTGAGCACCAGAGGAGGGGTAGAGGGAGAGGGAAAAATCTCAAGCAGACTCCCTACTGATTGTGGAGGCCAATAGGAGCTCAGTCTCATGACCCTGAGATCATGACCTGAGCCAAAACCAAGAGTGAGACACTTAATTGACTGAGCCATTTAGGTGCAGGCCCTAAAACCTTGTCACTTAGTAAGATGGAGCGAACGTGTTCAAGGGGGAATCATTTGGACGTTGAGCATGTGGTGATGCCTCTAAATGAGGGAGCACTGAAATGAATAAGGATTTAGGGGTATAAGGAGATGAAAATAAAGTCAATTTGAAGCTTTGAGTTTGAGGGCTCTGTGAAATAGTCAAGTCTCCAGATAGCCATCACATCCATGAATGGAAAGGTCCAGGGTGTAGGGAGAGGCAGGACTGAAGCTGCAGCTCTGGAGGCATCAGCACCTGAGTGGATAGTGCATCCCAGGGAGCAGATGGACTACCAAGACACAATGTAAAGAGTTATTATTCTGATATTTTGAAATGCCATATGGCCAGACGTGAGGAACATCCACAGCTAATGACTGGTAGAGGAAGATAGTCCTGGAAAGGAGAGTGAGGAGAATAGTTGGAGACACAAGAAGGAATCCAAGACCTGGTAGTGTAGGTGCTGAGATGCTACTATGGGTCACGTTTTGTTGATATGGAAATGAATAAAAGAAGCTTCTATTATTGACCTGCCCAGAGAAGATAGGAAGGCTTCTGAGAAATGACATTTAGGTTGTGTCTTGAAGGATGAACAGGAATTCGCTGGAAAAAGAGAAGTCATACCAGTCAAGAGGGACAAAATGTGCAAAATCACAGAATCACGGCCCAAGCATCACATGCTTGAAGAATGAGAAGCAACTGTGTGTTGCACATCCAAAAACTTTGAGTCTGTGAAGGGGTATCTGAGAGGATATTTGTCAGATGGGGATTTGAAGCAGGAGCCTGTGCTAAGAGGCTTGAGGTTTTCCTTGCTAAAGATGGAGACCCTTAGAGGTTTATAAGAAGGTAAGGAACGTGGGTTATCTTGGTCTGGAATCATGTGCTTAGTAACTGCACTGAAAACGACAGACCTGGGTGGAAAGGAAACTTTCTAGGAAAGAGAATGAATAGGCTTCAGGTGGTAATGCAGGAGATGCAGGGGTGGGGGGCTGCCTGGAGCTGGGTCACCCGTGATGTCTTGGCACATGTCTTGGGCATCTGGGTGGAGCACTCTGCATTTCTGGAAAGACAAGAAGGGGACAGTTTGAGAGGTGGGTAAGGAGTAGTTCACTTAGGGCGAACTTAATTCTGACACTTCCCGTCCAGGAGGTATTTCCTTTAAAACAAACAAACAAACCAAAAACCCTGGGCAGTAGTATCAGCTAGATGGCAGGAATTGAGAGGAGATAAAAGTGTAATACAATCTTAGTGGAGTATCTATGTGACCCCCTACAGTTGGGTCAGAGACCCCAGACCATGGCCCATCGTCTGTCAGCATTATTGGTCTTCCAGGGTCCTTGAAAAGGAGGGCAACTGCCTCCCACTGAACATACCCAGTGTTCTAGGAGCTTCACCCATGTGATCAATCAGTGTTAATGCCAACATGATGAAGTTACCCTCAGAAAGGTTAATTACTTGCTCATGGTCAGATTTTAAAAATGGCTGAGTTGAATTTCTAGCCCAACTCATGTGGTTCCCAAGAGGCTTTTTTCTTTCTTTATATCAGCACTCTTTCCATCATTGATCACACTTAGAATTGAGCACTATGCTGGCAAAACAGTAGGCTGACCCCACCACTTCCTGACTTTTCAGCTTGCTGAATTGCTATGGACCAAAAGAGAGGCTAAAAGGTAGTTGAGTGCGGCCAAGGGAATCAGCATATGCATTACCAGTCCTGCAGTTCTTGCTGGCCTTGAGGAAAACCCCACTGAGGTGGCTGGTGACACTGTGCTCTGATTACCTTTAGTTTTTATCCGTGAATAAACACCTCTCCTTCTAGCAGCCCCTGTAAAAAGCTGAAGGAGAGGTAACGGTTGGGATGGGCCATCGGCACGCCTCACCTCCCTTCCCTCCATGTTTACTGAGTACCTCCTGGGTGACAGATAGCAGGTGGCATCCTTCTCTTCAGACTCAAGTTGACAAGGCAGTTATGTCCCTATGTTACAGATAAGAAAAATGAGGCTGAAACATGACATTTTCCAAGGTCACATCTCAATCTGGGTCTCCACAGCAGTAGGTGTATACTTCTGAATAATCATTCACACTTTTGTCTCTTCCATTATGCCCTGAAAGATTGACAGGAGAAAGCCAAGTGTTCCACCTCCGGATTCCCAATGCCTACTGGTGTTGGTGCAGTAACACGGACAACGTGCTCCCAACTGCACACACAGTGATGACAGGCAACTTTTGTCAGGCATGTAACTGCGCCCTGGGCTTTCAGCAATGATGTTCATCACTTTTGTGTAGTTTTCTCCCCCCTCGATTTTGTGTTGTGTCCACTGTTTAATTTTAACTGTCTTCTTTGTGAAGAAGGTGGTATTATCATCCTTGCTTTTGCAAAAGTAGAAAGCAGGAATCTAAGAGTTAACAGACCTACCTCAGTTCACGGGGCTTGCTAAGGGGTAGACATGGAATTGAACCCACGACTTCTGATCCTTAACTGTAAGCAACGTGCACACCTATGATGCAGCTACCAAGATTAATAGGACCCCATCTGTACCTACATGAGGCTCTGGCCTCATCTCAGAAGATGAGCTGAGGGATATGTGCACCCCTTCCTGTTGCTTGTGGTGTATCTGCGAGTTCCAGTTAAAGAGTCTGCACTTTTATATAAGAGTTAACTCCTTGCTTGGAGGAAGAAAATTAAATAGGTCTGAGAAACGGTTAAGTAAGCGAGAGACTGCTTCTTGGATGGTCAATGGTTTCTAGCCCGTTTATATTTTTTTTCACCACAGCAGTGAAAAAGAAACTGACTACCCCAACCAGAGATGATCCTGAAGATACTTCCAGGGTGGGATGTCCTGGCCAGGAACACAGCGTGATGTCGCCAGCAGGGAGTAGGTAGGAATTAAGTGGTAAAAATGCCAGTGTGGATTATTGCCATAATTACTTTCTGGAAAACAACAAATTTAATTCCCAGTAAAATGCCATCAGAATTTGCCAGGTCCTCTGATGGGGAAAATAAAATGCCCTTCCTAGAAATTTCTCATGCTCTGTGGTTTCTAGAGAGATTCTAAAGACTACAGAGAAAGATAATATGGTGATAGGGTTTTGGAACCTCTGTGAATTTCCCTGCTTCGTCAAATGTCCATGAACGCTTCTTAAATAAACTGTAAACTTCTAAGCCCGTGCTGGATTTTTCCTTTAATTTCCGTGAGACTAATGCCTGTAGGGTCACTCATCCTGGACTAAGGTCTGCTACTTACCTACCTTTGTGACTACAAAGCCCTGATTTTGTTGTCTTTTAAAATGGGGCTAATCCTAGAATTTTCCTCATGGGATTGGCAGGAGATTTCTATCTGTTGCTCCAGGTTGAGCACTCAGCCTTGTGCCTGGCACACTAAAGGTTAGCGGTGCTGGTGATTATAAAAGCACACAGTTTATCTTCTTCTTTAAGTGGGTGTGTTGCAACTGAGCTGTTTTATTTAAATGACTCTCCTTTCTTCTGCCCTCACTTCCTTACTGAATTGATTGACTTGCTGTGAGTCGAGAATACCTTCCAAAGGCTATTTCGTGTACCTGCAAAGCCCAACAATGGCTCGGGAGTAATTTCTAGCACCGGGTAGATGTCCATGGCCCTGAACTTTGTGGGAACAAGATGGGGTTGCTGAGCCAGGGGGTGTTGAAGTGTACAGCAAGAAGACTCAACTCCTTTCTTGTGATAATTGAAATCGTTCCAATTCATTTCCTTCTTGGTTGGACAGAAACGTGTTTTCAATAGTGAACAAATCTTGAGGGAATCCATTGACCTGAGCAGTCATATAATGCGTGAAGTTAATGGACAAAAATGATATTCATCTTCAGTTTATAATAGCATTTTCTTCTGCGGCACCTAAACTTAGGGGCAGCTGGGGATGCTATTGGAGCAACAACGGTACCACAGGAAGATACGTGACCTATGTTGTATCTAACAATTATTGGATCTATGGCGGAATAAAATAAAAACCAACACAAGTTTTGACACTAAGATAATAAATTATAAATTATGGAAGTCCACGCCACCGAGGATCTTGTAAACAACAGGCTGGTCTCTTAGCAACAGACCAAGGAGAGCAGGTTGTTGATGGGAGTGGAGCAGACAAGAATGTTTTGCAGTGATTGCTATGGAGGACCAGGAACAACATTTTAACACCTGCCTGAGGCCTCTTGTCTGCCCAGCCCTTCTTTTTCCAGTGGCCAGCCCGGGCCGTGGGCCGAGAGGTGTCCCGGGACTTAGGGGCCCTGTCACCGACAACCCAGGTGCCAGGCCCTATGGAGAGGACAAAGGAGATACAGGCAGTGGGCGTCAGGGGGTGGGGTGAGGATGCCCCCCAGCCACAAAACAGAATTAGAGAAGAGGGGAAGGAATCTGTGAATGTATCCTCATTTGACATTGTCTGAAATTATAGCTCTAAACGGGGGACTCTTCATTCCCCGCCCCCATCCCCAACTCCCCTTGGCTTTCAAAATCTCACTTAGGGTGGTTGTCATGAAGGAATTTAGACAAGACTTTGACAATGTGCCAAAATGGTTTATTTTTAAATGTTGTTCCCGAAAGCACCAGAATATTAAGTTGGAGCAAATGTTGCTTGGAAGAGTGGAGGGGTTGTGGTCGTACAGACATTTGAAGGGAGGGTGGTGGTTTAAGGTTTGTAGACTTTAATTAATTCAGGCAGTTGGGCTAGAGAACCGGTGGCCAGGAAGCATTTTGAAAAGTGTGTGTGTTTCTCAGTTGTAGGACATTTACAGGGTCAGGGTGGAGAGAGAGGTTTTCTTTAATTAATTAGATGTTTACCTTGAGTGTCTTCCCTCCATGGTTTAGACAGTCACCTGCTCACATGTTAGGAATGAGTCTCTTGGAGTGGAATCTTCCTAGAAAAATCCCAGGATTCTCAGGAGCAAATGGCCTCTCACTCTGTGAGAGAAACAGTGAGTTCTGTGTAATCCAAACCACAAGGCGAGCGACGTGCCATGCCAGCTTAGGATGTTAAGAAAACATCAGCCCCCTAGTTGTACACGGGCCAAAGGACCTGCATCTTCCTCCGTAGCACTGACTTCATGCATTGCATTGTTTCATAATAAAAGTGGCTGGCTAAATTATGACGACTTTGGATTTATTTGGCATGTCATTTTAAACTTTTCATATGTCTAAATTTGCCAGTTGCAGAGGAAGAAAATTCTCTGTCGTTCCCCAGCGTTTCATTTTTTTTTTTCAGACTTCTCTGATAATCACAAAGGGTGTCTCAGTGACTTCCGAAGTGATTAGCTCCCATCCAGAGATTTTAAAATGTATTTGTGCTTAGAAGATGTCTGCCGGGATCAAATTCTATCAGGGGTAGTGGCCCTGGCCCCGTAGGGGAGGGCTCTGGTTTCGGAAGACGCCCGTCGAGGCCACCTGGCGATGAGCCCCTTCACATATGTGTCTCTCGTGCCCACAGCAGCAGCTCCTGCAGTGAAGGCCCCGTTACCCCATTCTGCAAGCGGAGCGATGTCAGCTAACTTTCCTAAGCTCAGTGCCGGAGCCCAGATTCTATTCCAGGATGGAGTGGGTTCAAAGTTCATGTTCTATTAACCCAGTGGTCTACCCTAGACAGGTCATTGCCAGCCTCCCTACACAAGACAGTCTTGCTTTTTCTTCCTCTCTTTTTTTTTTTATTACAAAAGAAATACATCATCATATGTGATCATGAAAAATTAGTATCACACACGATATAAGATTGAACAGCAAAACCTTCCTTCATCCTCAGCTTGGCCCCCTGAACATATTACCCCACTGCCCCAATTATCTTAGCAGCTCTTTTTAGACCTGGATTTTTGCTCTCTGCAGGGGAATGTTTCTGTACGGAAAGAATAAGTCCCTTTTCCTCTTCAATTTTTCCATAGCTGGTGCATTTTGAGGAAATACCATGTAATCTTCGTCTTTGACCTGTTTTTGTTTTACTTAGCTTTCTACATATTAAGGAGAACACTGAGCTCTCTGAACCACCCCCAGCATTCTCTCTGACTCTGAATCACCAAGCCCAGCAACCTCAAATGCATGAGTGTTGGAGTCTGAATTCATCACTGAGCCCAGAAGCACTTCTAGCAAGTTCTGATCTTGGCAGAATGAATTCTCCCCTTTCCCCGTTGGATCTGAAACCTGCATCGTCACAAGCTCCCCCAAGTGATGCAAGTGCACAATGGGGTTTGGGAAACCCTGCGCTATACTCCGCTTCTGCAGAGAGAAGACACAGAACACTTGTCGAGGCATCAAGGAAGCTCAGCCTTACAGTGGAGGGTCCTGGAACTCCACAGGAATGCACCGTGAGACGGCTGTCAGCACAGACCCCAGCTGCCGAAAGGAAGCTGAGGACAGTTTCTCCTCCAAGGAGGCCCAATTTCAATGACATTGCAGTGAAGGCTGTTGGGACAGTTTCCCACCCAGCACTCTGGAGCCCTGACGGACCTCTGAGGTGGCCTTGCGGTCCTGCCTGGCACCAGGAAAGGGCCGGGGCTCCGGGCAGGCGGCTGGGCGACAAGACACGGCCAGCTTCCTGGCCTGCTGGCTTCCGTGGGGTGGGGCACGACGGGGTCCCCAGTCCTGCCCAGCGCCTTGCCCCGTGCGAGCTCACGTTCCTGCAGCACCTCCCGGCTCGGGCCCCACAATGCAGCGCTCGGTTGGCAGTGGTTCAGCTGAACACTAAACACTTGGCTCCATTTCAACACGGCTGCCAAGATTTGGCAAGCAGAGAGTTGCAGGGAAGCAGCAGGCTGCTAAACCCTTTCACATTTTTAATTAGATCCACACACCCATGTCTTTGAGCTATCATAAATATACAGATGACATCGAGAGTATTATTCGGGGTTAAAAAAAAGGGGGGAGCAAACTCTCTACAATGGTATAGCTTCCCTTCTTAGAATGATTTACTTCTTGTTAGTTTGGGGGCTAAAGGCAAAGAGAGGGGAGGTATCTTTGCTTCAGCAGCACAGTGTCTGATAGCAGATCTCCCCAGGATTTGGAAAGCTCGGGTCTCAGGCCGCCTCGCTGCCATCCGGGGCTGCCTGAACATTCACCAGAAGAGGGCATTCTTGGCGGCGGCTGGGCCTCCAGCAGCCGGAACTCGCCGGGTGGAGTGTTTGAGGAGTGGCTGCTAAAGCCACCCCCACCCCTGTCTCTGGGTGACAGCCTTACCATCCCACAGAGCCTTGAGGTTGGCTCCTCTGCCCTAAAAAGTAGTCACTTTTGCATTCAATGTCGCTTTAATACTTTGTCACTGTATCTCCTCTGGTTTGTCTCCTGGCATCCTTCACTGTAAAATAATTACTGTTGCTCCTTCTTTTTTTCTAAACCTCCTGCCACAACAAACACACTCAGCTCCTCGTGCTCAGAGCCACCCTCCCCGCCACATTCAGCTCCTGGGTGAGTGTGCAGTGGAGGAGGGATGGGAAAGGCAAGTCTCCAACTAACGTCAAGTGTTTCATTTCCTTCTTTCCATGTCTTTACAATTATGGACACGCGCACCGGGACCTTGGACATCCATAGGTTTCAACTTAGGCTCCATCTCTGGCTCTGCCATGGGGCTCCAGACACACAATTCCAGAGACTTTCACTTGGGTTCCTCCATCTGAATGATCCCGAGCCAGCTCTGACCTCACGGATTGCATGTGGGCATTAAAGGACATCCCATGGGAGCGAGACCTGTGGCACAGCCCGTGGAACGGGATCACTGTTGTGACAGGGACCATGACACAGGGACAGGGAACAGCAACAGCAGTGATGCTGGTTCTTTGTGGGGTTCCTGGCCCGGGTCCTGTGGCTGTTGTGGCTTTGTGACAAAGACCCCTCCGCTTCTCAGACAACCAGCTCCCGTGAGAGTCACTTGCTGTGGGCTGCAGGTGAACACGGTTTGGCCCGGGGCCTCTGCATCGGTGCGCATGTCCATAATTGTAAAGACATGGAAAGAAGGAAATGAAACACTTGATGTGCCAGGAAAGAGGTCTCTCTCATTGTCCCATCTGAGAACACAAAGTTTATAAATAGAAGCATCCCAAGCATCAAACGCGAAGACATCAAACGCAAAGGCACTCTGGCCTCGCTTGTTTATCCCGGACTCTGCACACCATCCAGTCCCTTCTGGAGAAGACTAGAGCCTGCCGTGGGCATCCAGGAGCCGTACGCCCTCTCCCTTGTCCTTCTTTGATTTTTCTCTTTCCCTTACAGCTTGAAAATAGACCATACTTGATTGCAATGTTTTCTTTGTGCTTTTTCTGCAAACGGGACAGCCAGACCAACGGGGATGCCTGGGGCCAATGAAAAGGGCTACGGATAGTTCTAGGCTCAAAGTGTTCCTTTCAGCAGATGTAAACGCTGAGACCGACACTAACTGACAGGCCTCAGCATTGTCGCGTGCCCAGCCATCCCTCACACTCCCTGTGCCCCCACTCCACCAGTAACAGGGACTTCCCTTCAGTTAGGAGATGAGGAAGGACACCAGAGGCGCACACGCGCGCGCGCGCGCACACACACACACACACACACACACACACACACAGGGAAAACAGGACCACTGCACCTGGAAATGAAGAAGACAGCGATCCCCTCCTCCACAGAAGGCAACGCCGCATCGAGCAGAAGTTGAGACCTAGGGATGTCCAAGGTCCCAGTCAGGCTTTATGGGGGGGACAGACTGGTGCTCATCAGTTGTTATGAACACAGAAGAAGCAGCTAATCTCCCCAAGGGTAAAACAACATATAATCTGGATAACACTCTTCCTAGAGCGAAAGGTGTCAGGCTGAAGGCAGTCCTGGTTCCTCAGTTGGTGCTGGCTGCTCCCCGTGTGTCATTCCCACCCCTGAACTGAGGGCACTGGGACCCACTGACCCTTCCTGTGCCTTTTGTGGCTTGGGGATAGTCGTGTGCATGAATGAATACATGCACATGCATTTACTATTATTTTATTTTATTTTTTTAAAGATTTTATTTATTTATTTGACAGAGAGAGACACAGCGAGAGAAGGAACACGAGCAGGGGGAGTGGGAGAGGGAGAAGCAGGCTTCCCGCGGAGCAGGGAGCCCGATGCGGGGCTCGATCCCAGGACCCTGGCATCATGACCTGAGCCGAAGGCAGACACTTGACGACTGAGCCACCCAGGCGCCCCTATTTTATTTTATTTTATTTTATTTTATTAAGTAAACTCTATGCCCAACATGAGGATCCAACTCATGACACTGAAATCAAGAGTCGTATGCTCTCCTGACTGAGCAAGACAAGTGCTCCCTGTATTTAATATTTGTAAGGCCACATTTGTCCACTCGGCCTGCTATAAAAAAGTGCCACAGCCTGGGTGGCTTAAGCAATGGAAATTTATTTTCTAACTATTGTGGAGTCTAGAAGGTCAAGAGCAAGTTTCTGGCCAATTCCATTTCTGTTGCGAGTGCTCCTCCTGACTTGTGGATGACTGGCCTCTCACTAAGTCCTCCTGTGGCCTTTCTTTGGGTATAAGCATGAGGAGGGAGGGAGAGAGAGACATCAAGAGGGAGAGATAGCAAGCTCTCTGGAGCTTCTTCTTATAAGGATAGTGAGTCTGTAGGATCATGCCTCCACCCTTACGGCCATATATAACCGTAATTACTTCCTTAGGGGCCCCATCTCCAATTAGAGCCGCACTGGGCCTAGGGCTTCAACATGTGAATTTTGTGAGGTCATGTACCTTTAGTCCACAATAAAAGTGTTTCATGTGCTGTTGGAAGGACAGGGGGTCACATCAGAATTCTACTCTCACTTCAGCACCTACCAGCTGTGTGGTCTTATGCAAGCCAACTAAGCTTGAGCCTTGACTATCACACTTGATTATTAGTATCCAAAACATGAACTTCCTAGGACCTGTGATCTCCAGCAGCACTGAGCCTCCACTCTGAGCCCTTGTTATTCTAAAGGCAGAGCCTCACCCTTCTAGAACTGTGAAGTGGACACAGGTCTCAGAGCTGAGGAGGTGGGGGTGAGCATCATGGCTCTGACACTTCCTAAATGTGTGACCTTGGCCAAGTGACATGACCTCTGTGAATCTCAGCTCCTTAGTGAGGATGTTCACAGGCTGCTGTGAAAGGTGAACTGTTTGATGTTTGGTGAACATCAGTTAACACAGGACCTCATTTAGAGCACGCATTCACTAAATGATGGCTCTCTCTGCCTTTCGTTTGACTATTAGAATGAACTTATGGAATTGTCAAGAATAATCAAGTGTTGGCAATTTCATGTAACCCGACGTAATAGATTGTAAGACACTTAAGGGCAAATGCCATGTTTCCCTTAACTCTATCCCCCACCATCCTGAGTATGAGTGAATGTTGAGTGTTGGAGCAGAACACACACTCACAGTCTTGGTTTTTTCCAGTGGTGAGGATGGAACAGGGAGATTGTAGGGAGGTGCAGATGGAAGAAGGACAGACAAATGAATCAACTACTTACCCACTTGCCTTCACCAGGATGGAAAGTGCTGAATGCTGGTGATGGTGTAAGGAGGGAATAGGGAGGGGCACAGGGCTGGGGGCTGCTGGAGAAAATCTGTGCTCATTTCATGGTGTGGGAAAAAGATTGTGTGTTTTGGAATCGAGCAGCTAAAGAGGTTATAATCTTAGCTCTTCCACAATCAAGAATGAAGTCACTAATTCTCTGAGCTTGTCAGCTGTAGAAACAGGACTACTGCAGACATTGTGGAGGTAAGAACACCAAGAAGGAGCCCACTTCCTAGGTGGATCTCTGCTGTCTCATTGACCCATCATCGTCCCAGTTTTGCTTCAGGCTGATCCTGAGGTTAGGACGGAGAGGAGGGAATAGTAAACGAAGGCCAAGCAACAGAATTCCAGGGTGTCTAGACCCTCCCAGTACAGACCTGAAAACCACACCAGAGGGATTTGCCAGGAAGCTAGCTGGCATTCCCAGAGTAAGCCGATGTAATTCCCCACACTAGTGCTATAGCAGCCAGAAAGTTAGCTGTAGTCCTGCCCCTTGGGCACCACTTAAATAACACAAGCAAGATGTAAGCATGGGCTGTGTCTGGGAAGATCTGGGGAAAAAGTCAGATATACAATGATGACTATTATACATGAAAATTACTTTGTGTTATCCCTTTTAATCAAAGAATGAGAGTGCCCAAACTTCAGGATCAAAAATAGGTCCTCCCTAACATAGGCAGAAGGTGGCAGGATTATCATTATCTTCATCCTTAGAACAAAGCACTCAAGGAGTATTTTTTGACCACCTACTCTGTGCTAAACAATAAGCCAGGCACAAGGGTCAACAAAAATGAAACAGGTAAGGTCCCTGTCTGCCAGGGACATCTGCATCTGAACAGAAGGAAAGGAAAGACTGGTTATATTGGGTTATTGTCTTCACCTGTGGAATGAGGGCAAAGGGGATGCAATGTGGTAGAGCGGGAATGCCAATGCCTAATGAAAGAGTGGCCAAAGCCCAATGCCAATCAGATGTCTGTTAAATGTTCAGCAATTAATAACATTCATTAAGCTTTTACTCTGAACCCATCATTGTTCTAGAAATTGCAGGCAGGAGGAACAAAATATGAAGTCTTTCCTCTTCTCTCCAGAGTTTAGAGTCTAGCTCAAAAGATTGGATTAAGGCATGCACAAAAACCACACAGAAGACATTATTGTGTTTTTTTGTTTTAATTTTCAACTGAACTCTGCTCTTTGGACATCCACCAGGGGAAGAGTTTGAGAGAATCTCATGCCTCAACAATGAATGGCCAGGAGTGGAAGTTTGATATCATGAGAGGTAGGAGAGGACACAGCATCAGCCACCACCAGAGTTTTTATAATCCCCCCACCTCAGTGCCAACTTGACCCTGAGTTCATGGCAGCCAAGGCAAGGAGACAATATCGCTGATTGTGAACTTGTGTTTTTATTTTTATTTATTTTTGTTTTGTTTTTAAGAAACAAAGGGCACACACCAAATCATCTGGGGAGAGTCAGTCAGCATCATGGACAAAGTCCAAAACACTAGCTCTCAGAATAAACGCATACCAAATTGCATATGACTATTTTCCATAACGACTCTCAATAAAATGCATAGATGTAGCAAAACACAACTCAGCAGAGGTGATTTGGCAAAGCACTAGACAAAGTGGTCCAAATCGAGAGTTTTCCATGGATCTGACTTCATAAAAAAAATTAAAGCTAGCAACTTCTATGAGTGGATAAAGAACATGTGCCCACATACTCTTTGACTACTGTTTCTCCAAATATGGATTTTGGCCAAAAGTGGCACAACAGACAAGGCGAGATTATGTTTTCTTAGGAGGACTTGGAGACATGGCATGCTGTGTGGCTAACTGATAGAAAATCTACACAGTTTAGAAAACAAAGCAGTAGGAGCTATGTGTAAAAGTATATCATAAACCAATTGATGAGACAATCAATTAATTACCCCAACAGATATCATGAAGCACCATCTTAGTCATCCCAATATCTGGGGCGTGGACCTTGGTATTTGGTAGGTACTAACCAGTACCTTTTGAAATAAATTCTTGTAAAAAGTGAGCAGCTTAGAGGCAACCCCCCCCCAAAAAGCTTTACCTGCCTTTGGAAGCTTCTGCTGGCTGTCAGCATCCCAGGTTCCCCCCTCCTCAGGACCGCCCCCTACAACTCTACCTAGACGTCAGTACTCAGTCAGGTGCTCTCAGCTGGGAGCAAGGATTTGGCAGACCAAAGAAGCTAATGAGAGAGCTGGAAGTTTTTCAACAAAGGAGCCTAGTGATGGAAATAGGTTAAATCCTAGAAGTTTTTGTGCAATTTGGAGTTCTAGCTGTGGGAAATAGAAGAAAGATCAGGCTGTTCCTTTACTTGTGCCATCCTGAGGGTATCTTCATATACTTACACCTCTGTGCAGGTGACTCCTCCTCTATTCTTCCCACCTGCAATGTCTCCAGCACTTTTGACCTCTGTGAGCCAGAGCAGGCGATGGCCAGACAATTTCCCAAAGCTAGCTGGACCCCACAGCCTCCTGCTTAAGCACCATCTGCATCCTGTCAAGAAACCACAAGACCATGCCTTTGGGGCAATGCTTTTTTGGGGGGCATCCAAGTCTTTGAGTGCTGCTTTTCAATCCTGTGCACTTCACTCACACTCTAACTAACACAAACTCTTTGCCAGGTGGACGAACTCCTTCACTTTCTCCTCCACACTCTGGGGTCTCCTATTTACCCTGCCCTGGACCACGGCTCAGCATGGGATTCCTGGGCCCTGGGACAGCACATGCTCGGTGGCCTCCATCCTCCACCCTCCTTACAGATGCCTCACCATGCTTTCATCATTATGAACTGACCCATCAACAATATCCAAACCTTTCCAGGGTTGAGACCCTCTGTAGTCTGCCCCACTGACCACCCACTCCAGACCTCCCCCTGCATGCCCCACAACTGTTATCTGTTTTGAATTGGTATTATGAATTTTTAATGATGATATAATTTCACCTCCTCAGACGGAGGCTTTTGCTGACAACATATCTAAAACAATAACTCCATCCCCATCACTCATTTTATTTTTCTCTATAACTGTTATCTTTACTTGAGATCTCACTACCTGCTTGTTGATTGTCTCTCTTCTTTGCTAGGATATGAGTTCCCAGAGGTGGAGGATTTTGCTTTGTCCTGTGCAGTGTTCCCAGAGCCTTGGGCTGGGCCTGGCACACCATGAATGCCCAGTGAAATGAATGAACAAATGAACATTTCCCTACACATGCTATGCTATTTTTTGTCTCTTTACTTTTCATTTGTTGTCACTGTCTCTCTGATTTTGTTCAAGTCATCACCTTCCGCAAGAAAATTCTTCTACCACATCATGCATGACATCTCTTTTTAAACTTTTTGTTGGATGTCAGGCACAGCCTCCTTCAGAAAAGCTCTCCTAACCATCAGGTGTTCCTTCTCTGGGTGTCCGCAGTCCCCTGTGCTTATCCCTGTGAGTGTACTTGCTCCATGGGGCTATAATTACTCATGTGCATCTCTATTTCCCTTATGGGACACTCACTCCTTGAGGACTCATCCCTGTTGTCCTTGTGTCAAGCAATTCACCCACTATGTTGGCTTATCAAACTCTTCATAGATTATGTAGTCTATATTTCTCAATCCAACTCTTGACAATACATTAGACATCATTTGTTCACACAGCCATCATCATCTCTTAAAGCCCAGAGAGGATAAATAGCTTGCTTGTCATCATGGTGCTGAGTTTTGGCAGCTCATGCAGTGAATCCAGACCACTCACCTTCCAGTCAAATATTCTTTATGGCAACATTAGACCTTTTGGTTGATGCCTTATTGTTTGGCATTTAAATTCTATCATCCCATCTGGACAGTAAGCTCCTTGAGGACAGAGATTGTCTTCTACCTTTTTTGTACACATGTAGGGAATAGAGCAGTGTTTTATGCATTTAAATACTCATTAAATATGTGTTGGCTGAATTATTGATTTAATAACAGACTGCTAGAGAGTTTTCTGCTCGAATGCATGAACATAAATGTACACATGAGAATCTCTTTAGCCATTTTCTTGCCGCTTTAATTTAAAAAATATTTATGTATATTCCTACCGGCTGTATTGGCCTCTTCTTAGGGGGAGAAAGGGTAAAAATCCATTCTTCTATCAGTTAAATCAATTAAGTGATATTAATTACTATTCTTTTTTTTAAGATTTATTTATCTATTTGAGAGAGCAAGAATGAAAGAGAGAGAGAGAGTACATGAGAGGGGGGGAAGGGTCAGAGGGAGAAGCAGGCTCCTCGCTGAGCAGGGAGCCTGATGCAGAACTTGATCCCGAGACTCCGGGATCATGACTTGAGCTGAAGGCAGTCGCTTAACCAACTGAGCCACCCAGGCGCCCCAATTACTATTCTTTATAGTGAAAACTCTTTAAAAAAGAAATTTCCCCCTGTACAACAAAATGGCTGGCTACTCTGTTGTACAAATAGGAAAGGAAGACCCCTAAAATGTTGCTCATAAAGATGGTCAACTGGAGAGGTGGAGAGGTAATGGGTCACCCACTCTGGCACCAACAAGTGGCTTATGTTATCATCTTTTTAAAGATGAAACAAGATTTAGGTTGATGTTGGTCAGAGGTCAGCAAATTTTTCCTTATAATGAGGCAGATGGTAAGTGTTGTAGGCTTTGTAGGACACACAGTCTTGATTGCAACCTCTCACCCCTACAGTTGGAGAGCGTCAGCCATCATAGATAACATGAATGACCATGGCTGTGTTCCAAAAAACTTTATTTATGGACACTGGAATTTTAATTTCATATACTTTTCACCATGTGTCCTGACATATTATTCTTCCTTTGATTTTTTTTAAAGATTTTATTTATTTATTTGTCAGAGAGAGACACAGTGAGAGAGGGAACAAAAGCAGAGGGAGTGGGAGAGGGAGAGACAGGCTTCCCATGAAGCAGGGAGCCCGATGTGGGGCTCGATCCCAGGACCCTGGGATCATGATCTGAGCCGAAGGCAGACGCTTGATGACTGAGCCACCCAGGTGCCCCCTTCCTTTGATTTCTTTAAGCATTTATGTAAAAACTATTCTTAGCCCACAGGCGTACAAAAACAGGCAACAGGCTAGATTTGACATACAGGCTGTAGTTGGCTAACACCTGATCCAAGAATATCCTTGTCTCACCTTTAAGCAGCTAGGGAAAGGGGGAAAGGAATAATATAGTGAAACCATGGCAGTGCTCCATCAACAGCCACATCTTCTGTTTCCACATCCAGGTTTCTGTCCAGTGCATGGGGCTTCTGTCAGTTCTCTACCTTCCCACTGCACACAGATGCACATCTAAAATAGAAAATACATTTTTCTGGATTAACAGATGACAAAAATACCTTTGCAAGTCACAGCAGATTGTCAGATTTTTCTTTGAGACAAGCAAAATCCCCAAATGGTTCTGGGCATACATCTTTCACATCTTGTCAAGAAACCACATAGGAAATCCTCCATTCTACACCAAGGTACAACCCTTATGGGAGAGGACTGTGAAACTCAGGCCACGGCTCCAAAGACCAGATTGTCAGAAATCTCTGAAACATGTAGTTCTTTTAATGTGATGCTGCAAACTTTGAGCTCCTGGAGAAAGAGGATATGAGACTTTGATTGCATTGCAACTTGCTTCCCTGAGTAGGGTAATCTTAAAAGGCATGCCCAGCAAGGTGGGGACTAGGGCATGTAGGGCAATATAAGGGTTTGACAAAAAACTCAGTAACCAAAGTAGGTGATAGTTTAAAGAAATCCTTAAAACATCAAAAATAATGCCAAAAAGCCACAATGAACAGACTATTAAAGTTTTAAGTGAAGTCAGGATCTAATGCTATACATGCATGAGTCACCTTTCTTACCCCACCCCGGTTTTTCATGTAGATCCTGCTTCTATTAAATAATTTTGACATTTTGTTCATCATGGATTTTTTTGTAATTATTCTGAGCTTTGAAAATACTAGATTGCCCAGGATTGCCCATTGTACAGAATTTAAAACTGCCAAAAAGAAGTTTCCACAGTCTCTCATCTTTTAAGAAGACACAAAAAGTGTGCTTGACACGTCAGTATCGAATGCAGTTATGACCCATGAGCACAGGTATCTGTTTTGCTGTCATTACATTACAATTGTTCAGCATCTTATAGGGAAAACACACTAAATGTATCTACTTGAATTTAATGCCAGGCTATTTATTTCTGAAAATTATAAAATGTTTGATTGTCAATATCTCTTTCATGAAGAGTTGGTGCTTATATCTGTCCATTGCCTTGAAATAATTCATGCTGAGGGAAAGCCAATACTATATTTAGTGTAGTTGATTAGAGACCTTGTCATAAGCTCCAACACCTTGTCTGTTAAGAGGCTGAGTACTCCTTGAAACACCCACAGAGGCTAGAATGCAGGAGTTGATGTATATCACTACCAGTGATGCTTCTTACCTCTTCTGCAAAAATAGAGCTTTTAAAATATCATAAACCTAATTTTTCCTTAGAATCTTCAAATATGCACTCAAAAATGACACTGATACTCCATCCACTTCTTGACAACAGAGAGCTCATTTACTTATCAGAATATCCCACACAAATGGTTGGTAGTAAGTTGAGAAATTCCTAAAGAATATCAATAATGATCTGGCTTCTAAAGAGTCATCTAGCATAAATCCTTGAGGTTGCATACACCCATCCTGGGTGCCCCCTTTAGCTTGCTGTTGTCCAAGTATCTCTACCATTACCAGCCCCTTAGCCTGAATCAAAAAACTGTCTGATACAGCAAGCCAGTCTTCTTCCCAAATCAATTGTTGACAGCCAGAAAACTCTCTTTGATATCCTTAGATGAAGAAGAAGAAAGAAGGCATAATTAGTTGGTGTTTCAATGTGTGTGATATTTCCACTTTCTCTAATTCTTTTTGAGCTAAGGTTTGAATTGTTGAGTCAAAAAACCCTTTGGTAGGAGGAGTGATTATATGTTTCAGAGGTCAGAAGCCTGACCTTTTGCTGAGAAAGTGCCTGAAGGTGAAATTGAACCAAGTTCAAAGGGAAATCCAGTTAACTGCTCTTGGTCTAACATCCCTGAGAACTGCTACCCTTGAAACATCAAGCTGCTGCTTTAGGGTGTCCAGGGTGGTCCTCAAGAGATGGTCTTTATAATGCCCCAAGGTGGTACCAGTCTTTTCGGTCAAGGTGGCTTCTAGGGTCCTCCTTGAGCCCAGCTCATGCATTCATCCAACAACAAACATTTACTTGGCACCTACCTACTGTGTGCCAGACACTGTTCTTCCATGGGAGTTGTGTTTAAATTCTTTATTTATGGGATTAAAGCTACCTAGCATTAAAAGAAGCTATTTATTCTCTCCACCATGTTAATGCCATCTCGAATTTGTCTTTGCAGGAACGATGGCTGATCATTTATATAAATCATTATGGAGACCCCACCAACAAAGAGGACTCTCTTTTTCTTTTTTTCCCATTGAGATTTATTCCCGCTCTACAATTGCTAGAATTTCCACCCTTTTCTTTCTCTTCTCTCCTTGTTTATGTTTTTGTGTTGAACATTTTGTCCTGTTTGCTCCCTTTTGAGGCTTGGTTTCTGCCCACAGTGTCACAGAACAGATCTCAGAAGAAGGTATGGAATTTTCACTTCTTCCTTGGAAAATTCCTAAAAGCTGACCAAGCAATGCCACCAAGTACTAAGACCCATGTTTCTCATTTCAATTTCAACATTTTTTTCTCCCATCATATAGATGATCAGAGATGTGGACAAAACAAATCTTATTAGGCTTTGCCTACTTGACTAATAAATACGAAGGTGTTATAACCACAAGATGGAAAGGCCCTCATGTGTCAATAGGATCCAATTCTCTGTCTCAGATACATATATATGCAAACTTCCCTAAGAAGGAAGGGGAGATGGCTCATGACCCTGGTTCAAACAACTGCAAAAGATTACTCTCCATAGGGCCTATGGATCCTCTAGGTAGACATTGGCAAGGCCTATTGGAGTGAACTTACCCCATACAACAACTACATGGACTATTTGGCTACCAATGTATGGAATTGTCACCATTGGACTCTACCTGTTCTTTGCTCCTAGTCACCACATCTAGGCTGTCCTTTTGAGGGCTGATGAAATTACCTTCCTGAACTATAGGCCAGATCAGTGTTACCCAACTCCCAACTTCAGAAGCCTTCAACAGTTTTCCATAGCATGCCATTGAAGTTCACAGTAATTAACATAACATGCAAAACCCTCCACTCTGTGTCTATACATGTGGACCTTGTGGCACAAAGAGACATGGGCTTGGGACCATAACCTTGGGTCTCAAATCTCAATTCTGCTATTTTCTGACCTTTCCACTTCGAGACTGAGCCTCGATTCTCTCAGTTTCTTTGGTGAAACCTCCATCTCCTGGTGCTGTTCTGAGGGCTGAATGAGACGAGTGTAAAATACTGAGGACAATGCCTAGCACAAAGCAGGAACTCAGCAAACATGGTAATCTCATGGCAAAACTATGCTAAGTCTTGTTCTCTTCTCTCTGAGCCACTTTCTGATTTCCAAACTCATGTCCTACCACAGTCTTCCTCTCAATCAGTGGTCCATTTCAGAGGGTTGTCTCTCCACTTCCAGAAAACAGTCTTCAAAATCCAGCCTTCCACACGGTCTCCTACTGTGCCTCCTTCCTGCTGTTCTCCTCTGCTCTGACCTCATCCGGTCCCTCGGTAGCTGCCCCTGGAAGAAGTGATTTATTTAGGTCTACTTTTTTTGCATGTTAACTTGATTCCCCTGATTCTTGTGAATTGAAAGTGGTACTTATAGCCTCCAGCCTATTTTTAGTCATCTACTTTAAACTTACTGTACTAAATTGCAGATTCTCAGAGGGCAGGAATTCCATCTTTTGTTATCTCTCTATTCTCCCAAGGCCCTGATAAAGCAGTACCAGTCAGCTCTTACTAGGTCATGCTGAAGTAACAGATAGCCCACGAGTCTCAGGAGCTACTACAACAAAGGTTTGTTCTTTGCTGACATGTATTTAATTGCTAGTCAATAGCAACCCTCCTCCTTTTGCCTCACTACTGGGACCCAGGCTGAATGTGCAGTCCCTTTCTGACACTTGATCTTCTCAAGACGGAGGGAGAAGAGTGACAACAGAACCATGTAATCACTCTCAGGACCTTCGCTGGAAAGTGGTGTAAATCATTCTCACAGGTATTTTATTGGCCAAAGCAGATCATGTGGCACAACTCGTTGTCAGTGGGGTTGGGTAGCATGCGTCCTCATGGGATGGATGGGGGCACCCACACTCTACGGCAATAGGCAGAGACAGGAAAAGACAGTGAATATTTAATACTTTATTATAGTTTACTACACTTGTACATCAAAGGTGCTCAGGGGATATTATTTAAATGAAGTACTTATATCATTTTAAATAATCCTCTTAAACCTGTAATGTGATAGGGGCCAGGATCACTAAAGACATTGTTCACTTAATTACAAGATGAACCTTTTATGAAGAACCACCCGTGCAATTTCTCTTAGTGATAATTCCAGAAGTAACTATTCTTCCACCCCCCCTTTCCCTTAGGGACATTGTCCCTTGTTTCATTGACTACTAGGAAGCTCAAGACTAGATGACGGCCCTCCTTGGTGAATTATTCAGAAATTTATGGCCACCTTTTTCAGAACTGACCTCATGCCTAGCATCATTTTATTTTACTTTCATCCTTAGTTACACAGTTGAAATCTTATCATGATGTATTTTCTATAAGCTACCTTAAAAATATGAATTATAAACAAACGAGCTTAGATATACTCTTTGAGAGTGTTTGAAGCTTGTCTGTCTACTGGACTTCACTGTATTCTTGCTTAATGTTTTAGCTCTGCCTTGAAGGAATAAATGAAAACACATGTGCAAGACAAATCACTCCTTGTCCTTCCAAATATACCATGAACTGCCTGATCAAAGGGAAATGAGAAAAGCCACTTTTCAGACAGGGCCCCAGGGGTCCCTGTGCCAAACCAGTCTCTCTGGGGCTGGAAAGGACAGATCCCCCAAGTCTGCTCTCATTCCCCAAGGCGCCTGCTGGACCCAGCACCTTTGCCCTCATCATCAAGGAGGGGAAACATAGATATAATCATTTACGCCTGATAGAACTTGTGGGAAATAATATCACAGTCAAACCCTGAACTCCCAGGATATACCTCCTTCTGATAATAAGGAAGCAGATAAACTGCAAATACCTGGCAGGTGAATCTCTAAAACAAACCAACTTGAATCTGTGGACACAGAGCTGGTCTGCTTTTCGTACTTAGGATCAGAGCCATTGGATTTCTCCTCTTTGGCTCCCAAAGCAATCAGCCCATAATGCGAGGCTGACCATTTCAGGCACCTTTATGAGCCCCACGTGTGGCTTCTTACTGTGTTGAGGATTAAAGATGAATCGCTAAACTTGGTTTATGAGCCCCCATGAGCTGGTTCATGCCTGTTCCTAATTCTCTTTTTCTGCTATCCCCCACCATACCCATTTTCTACCGACATCATCAAAGTACTTTTGGTTCCTAAATTCTGTATGCTCTTGTTCAAGCTCACGTCTTTTCAGTTACTGTTTCCTTGGCCAGGGATGTCTTTCTTCTACCTCTAAAATGATGATGATGATGATGATGATGATGATGATGACAATAAGCCCTGGTGAAGTCCTACTCATTCTTCATAGTCATCTCAGCACATCATTAGGGCGCTTGCCCTTTTACCCCTCAGGATGCGTTAGGTGTCCCTTCCCCACTGTTGTGAACTGAAATGACGCCTCCACCCATTGTAACACTGTGTCCACGAGTCCTTTTTCTCAATTAGTCTATGGTTCCTTGAGGCCTATCAAGCTTACCTTTTCATCCCCTGCTCAGTAGCTGGTACTTATGAGATGCAGAATAAGTATTTGCCACATGAATGAGTGGGTAAGTTAATCAGGCCCCCAGCCAGTTTTAATGGTTAAGTGAGTCACAAAGAACAAAAGGGCATGGACAGAGCCGGAGGGAGCTAGGAGAGGAAACTACTCTTTCAACTGACAGTGTTTATACCACCTCAGGTCCAAGGTGATGGAGACTTATTTCACTTAGCACAATGTCTTCCAGGTTCTTCCACGTTGCTGCAAATGGCAGAATTTCCTTCTTTATGAGGCTGAATGATATTCTGTTATATGTATACACCACATTTTCCTTATCCATTCATCTGTTGATGGACACTTAGGTTGCTTCCATTTCTTGGCTATCGTGAATAATGCTGCAATGAACATCGGAGTTCAGGTATGGACTTTTGAGAGCCTAATTTTTTTTTAAGTTTTTTATTGTTATGTTAACCACCATACATTACATCATTAGTTTTTGATATACTACTCCATGGTTCATTCTTTGTGCCTAACACCCAGTGCTCCACGCACAACAGGCCCTCTTTCATACCCATCACCAAGCTAACCCATCCCCCCACCCCCCTCCCCTCTAGAACTCTGAGTATGTTGTTCAGAGTCCCTCGTCTCTCATGGTTCGTCTTCCCCTCCGATTTACCCCCCCTTCATTCTTCCCCTCCTGCTACCTTCTTTTTTTTTCTTAACATATATTGCATTATTTGTTTCAGAGGTACAGATCTGTGATTCAACAGTCTTGCACAATTCACAGTGCTCACCACAGCACATACCCTCCCCAGTGTCTATCACCCAGCCACCCCATCCCTCCCACCCCACCCCTACTCCAGCAACCCTCAGTTTCTTTCCTGAGATTAAGAATTCCTCATATCAGTGAGGTCATATGATACATGTCTTTCTCTGATTGACTTATTTCACTCAGCATAACACCCTCCAGTTCCATCCACGTCGTTGCAAATGGCAAGATCTCATTCCTTTTGATGGCTGCATAATATTCCATTGTGTATATATACCACCTCTTCTTTATCCATTCATCTGTCGTTGGGCATCTTGGCTCTTCCCACACTTTGGCTATTGTGGACATTGCTGCTATAAACATCGGGGTGCACGTACCCCTTCGGGTCCCTACATTTGTATCTTTGGGGTAAATACGCAGTAGTGCAATTGTTGGATCATACGGTAGCTCCATTTTCAACTGTTTGAGGAACCTCCATACTGTTTTCCAGAGTGGCTGCACCAGCTTGCACTCCCACCAACGGTGTAGGAGGGTTCCCCTTTCTCCGCATGCCCGCCGACATCTGTCATTTCCTGTCTTGTTAATTTTAGCCATTCTGATTGGTGTGAGGTGGTATCTCATTGAGGTTTTGATGGGGATTTCCCTGATGCCGAGCGATGTTGAGCACTTTTTCATGTGTCTGTTGGCCATTTGGATGTCTTCTTTGGAAAAATGTCTGTTCATGTCTTCTGCCCATTTCTTGATTGGATGATTTGTTCTTTGGGTGTGGAGTTTGATAAGTTCTTTATAGATTTTGGATACTAGCCCTTTATCTGATACGTCATTTGCAAATATTTTCTCCCACTCTGTCGGTTGTCTTTTGGTTTTGTGGACTGTTTCTTTTGCTGTGCAAAAGCTTTTTATCTTGATGAAATCCCAATAGTCATTTTTGCCCTGGCTTCCCGTGCCTTTGGCGATGTTTCTAGGAAGAAGTTGCTGCGGCTGAGGTCGAAGAGGTTGTTGCCTGTATTCTCCTTGAGGATGTTGATGGACTCCTGTCTCACATTTAGGTCTTTCAACCATTTGGAGTCTATTTTTGTGTGTGGTGTAAGGAAATGGCCCAGTTTCATTCTTCTGCATGTGGCTGTCCAATTTTCTCAACACCATTTGTTGAAGAGACTGTCTTTTTTCCATTGGACATTCTTTCCTGCTTTGTCAAAGATGAGTTGACCATAGAGTTGAGGGTCCATTTCTGGGCTCTCTATTCTATTCCACTGATTTATGTGTCTGTTTTTGTGCCAGTACCATCCTGTCTTGATGATGACAGCTTTGTAATAGAGCTGGAAGTCTGGAATTGTATGCCACCAGCTTTGCTTTTTTTTTCATCATTCCTCCGGCTATTCGGGGTCTCTTCCGGTTCCATACAAATTTTAGGATTATTTGTTCCATTTCTTTGAAAAAAGTGGATGGTATTTTGATGGGGATTGCATTGAATGTGTAGATTGCTCTAGGTAGCATTGACATCTTCACAATGTTGGTTCTTCCAATCCATGAGCATGGAACGTTTTTCCATTTCTTTGTGTCTTCCTCAATTTCTTTCATGAGTATTTTATCGTTTTCTGAGTACAGATCCTTTGCCTCTTTGGTTAGATTTATTCCTAGGTATCTTATGATTTTGGGTGCAATTGTAAATGGGATTGACTCCTTAATTTGTCTCTCTTCTGTCTTGTTGTTGGTGTATAGGCATGCCACTGATTTCTGTGCATTGATTTTATATCCTGCCACTTTCCTGAATTCCTGTATGAGTTCTAGCAGTTTTGGGGGGTAGTCTTTTGGGTTTTCCACATAAAGTGTCATATCATCTGCAAAGAGTGAGAGTTTGACTTCCTCTTTGCTGATTTGGACGCCTTTGATTTCTTTTTGTTGTCTGATTGCTGTGGCTAGGACTTCCAATACTATGTTGAATAGCAGTGGTGATAGTGGACATCCCCGCTGCGTTCCTGACCTTAGGGGGAAAGCTCTCAGCTTTTCCCCATTGAGAATAATATTCACTTTAGGTTTTTCATAGATGGCCTTTATGATATTGAGGTATGTACCCTCTATCCCTACACTCTGAAGAGTTTTGATCAAGAAAGGATTCTGTACTTTGTCAAATGGTTTTTCTGCATTTATTGAGAGGATCATATGATTCTTGTTCTTCCTTTTGTTAATGTATTGTATCACGTTGACTGATTTGCAGATGTTGAACCAACCTTGCAGCCCAGGGATCAATCCCACTTGGTCATGGTGAATAATCCTTTTAATGTACTGTTGGAGCCTACTGGCTAGTATTTTGGTGAGAATTTTTGCATCCATGTTCATCATGGATATTGGTCTGTAATTCTCCTTTTTGATGGGGTCTTTGTCTGGTTTGGGGATCAAGGTAATGGTGGCCTCGTACAATGAGTTTGGAAGTTTTCCTTCCATTTCTATCTTTTGGAACGAATTCAGGAGAATAGGTATTAATTCTTCTTTAAATGTTTGGTAGAATTCCCCTGGGAAGCCATCTGGCCCTGGCCTTTTGTTTCTTGGGAGATTTTTGATGACTGCTTCAATTTCCTTAGTGGTTATCGGTCTGTTCAGGTTTTCTATTTCTTCCTGGTTCAATTTTGGTAGTTGATACATCTCTAGGAATGCATCCATTTCTTCCAGGTTATCTAATTTGCTGGCATAGAGTTGCTCATGATATGTTCTTATAATTGTTTCTATTTCTTTGGTGTTGGTTGTGATCTCTCCTCTTTCATTCATGACTTTGGTGATCTGGGTCATTTCTCTTTTCCTTTGGATCAGTCTGGCCAGGGGTTTATCAATCTTGTTAATTCTTTCAAAGAACCAGCTCCTAGTTTCGTTGATCTGTTCTACTGTTCTTTTGGTTTCTATTTCATTGATTTCTGCTCTGATCTTTATTATTTCTCTTCTCCTGCTGGGTTTAGGTTTTATTTGCTGTTCTTTCTCTAGCTCCTTTAGGTGTAGGGTTAGGTTGTGTATTTGAGACCTTTCTTGTTTCTTCAGAAAGGCTTGTATTGCTAGATACTTTCCTCTCAGGACTGCCTTTGCTGTATCCCAAAGATTTTGGACAGTTGTGTTTTCATTTTCATTGGTTTCCTTGAATTTTTTTAATTCTTCTTTAATTTCCTGGTTGACCCATTCATTCTTTAGTAGGATGCTCTTTAGCCTCCATGTATTTGAGTTCTTTCCGACTTTCCTCTTGTGATTGAGTTCTAGTTTCAAAGCACTGTGGTCTGAAAACATGCAGGGAATGATCCCAATCTTTTGGTACCGGTTGAGACCTGATTTGTGACCTAGGATGTGATCTATTCTGGGGAATGTTCCATGGGCACTAGAGAAGAATGTGTATTCTGTTACTTTGGGATGGAATGTTCTGAATATGTCTGTGAAGTCCATTTGGTCCAGTGTGTCATTTAAAGTCTTTATTTCCTTGTTGATCTTTTGTTTAGATGATCTGTCCATTTCAGTCAGGGGGGTGTTAAAGTCCCCCACTATTACTGTATTGTTGTCAATGTGTTTCTTTGCTTTTGTTATTAATTGCCTTATATAATTGGCTGCTCCCATGTTCGGGGCATAGATATTTACAATTGTTAGATCTTCTTGTTGGATAGACCCTTTAAGTAGGATAGAGTGTCCTTCCTCATCTCTTATTACAGTCTTTGTTTTAAAATCTAATTTGTCTGATATAAGGATTGCCACCCCAGCTTTCTTTTGGTGTCCATTAGCATTGTACATGGTTTTCCACCCCCTCACTTTCAATGTGGGGGTGTCTTTGGGTCTAAAATGAGTCTCTTGCAGACAGCATATGGATGGGTCTTGTTTTTTAATCCAATCTGATAGCCTGTGTCTTTTGATTGGGGCATTGAGCCCATTTACATTCAGGGTTACTATGGAAAGATATGAATTTAGTGCCATTGTATTGCCTGTAAGGTGACTGTGACTGTATATTGTCTGTGTTCCCGTGTTCCTTTCTGGTCTATGCTGCTTTTAGGCTCTCTCTTTGCTTAGAGGACCCCTTTCAATATTTCTTGGAGGGCTGGTTTTGTGTTTGCAAATTCCTTTAGTTTTTGTTTGTCCTGGAAGCTTTTGATCTCTCCTTCTATTTTCAATGACAGCCTAGCTGGATATAGTATTCTTGGCTGCATATTTTTCTCGTTTAGTGCTCTGAAGATATCATGCCAGTCCTTTCTGGCCTGCCAGGTCTCTGTGGATAGGTCTGTTGCCAATCTAATGTTTCTACCATTATAGGTTACATATCTCTTCTCCTGAGCTCCTTTCAAGATTTTCTCTTTGTCTCTGAGACTCGTAAGTTTTACTATTAGATGTCGGGGTGTTGACCTATTTTTATTGATTTTGAGAGGGGTTCTCTGTGCCTCCTGGATTTTGATGCCTGTTTCCTTCCCCACATTAGGGAAGTGCTCTGCTATTATTTGCTCCAATATACCTTCTGCCCCTCTCTCTCTTTCTTCTTCTGCTGGGATCCCAATTATTCTAATGTTGTTTCGTCTTATCGTATCGCTTATCTCTCGAATTCTGCCCTCGTGATCCTGTAGTTGTTTCTCTCTTTTTCTCAGCTTCTTTATTTTCCATCATTTGGCCTTCTATATCGCTGATTCTCTCTTCTGCCTCATTTATCCTAGCAGTTAGTGCCCCCATTTTGGATTGAACCTCATTAATAGCCTTTTTGATTTCGACTTGGTTAGATTTTAGTTCTTTTATTTCTCCAGAAAGGGTTTCTCTAATAACTTCCACGCTTTTTTCAAGCCCAGCTAGTATCTTTAAAATCATGATTCTGAACTCTAGGTCCGACATTGCACTAATGTCCGTATTGAGTAGGTCCCTGGCTGACGGTACTACCTCTTGTTCTTTTTGCTGAGGTGATTTTTTTTCGTCTTGTCATTTTGTCCAGAGGAGAATAGATGAATGAGAGAACAAAATGCTAACAGGTTAACAACGTCCCCAGAAATATACTAAACAAATCAGAAAAGACCTGAAACCAGGGGAAAAGAATGGAAAAGAAAGAAAAAAGAAAGGAAAAAAAAGAAAAAGATAAAAACAAACAAAAACAGAACAAAACAAAAAAAACAGAATATGATCAAATATGATCAGGCTGGTACATAGATCAGTGCCATACACTAGATTTTGGGTGTATTTTGGTCTGGTAGAAGAAAGTGCCTCCTAAAATTTTAAAGAAAGACAGACTTATATATTTACAAAATAAGGGTTGATAGTACGAAGGGATGGAATATGACTGTAAAAATCAAAATTATAAAAAATTTAAAAAATGGAATTGTTCAGAAGGTGTTTGAAAAAATAAAGAAGAGGATTAAAAAAAAAGGAAAGAAAGAAAGAAAAAAAAGGGGAGAGAATGTGATCAGGCAGGAGACTGGATAAAAGACATACACTAGAGATTTAGGGTATATTTTGATATGTTAGAAGAACCTGTATCTCAAAATTTTAAAGAGAGAACAACTTATATATATATATATATATATATATATATATATATGCCAAAAATAAAGGTAACTATTATGAAGGGATAAAATATGACTCTAAAAATGAAAAATAAAAAAAAATTAAAAAAAGGGATTGATAAGATGTTGGTTGGAAAAGGGAAAAAGAAAAATTCAAAAAAAAAAAAAACAGTTAAAAATTAACTTTGAAAGACTAATGAATCTTGGTAAAAAAGCCATGAATTCTCTGTGCAGTATTCCCCTAGCGCTGGAGTTCTCCCGTTCTCCTTGATTGGTAAACTTGGTCTTGGCTTGCGGGCTGTTCCTGCTGATCTTCTGGGGGAGGGGCCTGTTGCCGTGGTTCCCAAATGTCTTTGCCGGAGGCGGAATTGCCCCGCCCTTGTCGGTCCAGGCTAAGCAAGCTGCTCAGGTTTGCTCTCAGGAGCTTCTGTTCCCTGCAAGCTCTCCGTACAGCTTTGGAGGACCAGGGTGAAAACGGTGGCCTCCCAATCTCCGCCCAGAGGAGCTGAGAACTGGGGGCCCCGCTCCTCAGTGTGCCCCCAGAGAAAAGCAGTCAGTCACTCCCGTGTCCCCGGTCTCCGGCCGCACTCCGTGCTCACCCGGCCTGTGACCGAGCGTTGCTATCTCTGGCACCCGACCCCGTGTGGAGTCTCCAAACCCAGCAGATCCCTGCGGTGCGCTCCCACGCCGCTCCTCCCGGGGGAGGAAGGGGAGTCTCCCCGGCTCTGCCGCTTGTTGGGTCCCTGCTGGGGGAGCAGTGGCCCGACTGGGCCGCGGATCACAGTTTATGGCCACCCCGAGCTGAGAGCCCGCGCCTCGGCTCCGTCTCTGCAGCCGGCTTCCCCGCTCCGATCCCTGGGAGCTCTGCCGCACTCAGGCACCCCCGGGCTTTCTGTGACCCCGAGGGTCCTGAGACCACACTGTCCCGCGAGGGTTCCACCCCCTGCTTAGCCACTGCAGCGACGTCCCTCCGCCGAGCCGACTTCTAAAAGGTCCGATTTTGTGCTCCGCGGCTCTAGCACTTGCCAGAAGCGGCCGACGGAGGCCCCCTCCTCCGCCGTCTGTCCTCCCGAATATCGCCTCGGATTCACTTCTCCGCACGTCCTACCTTCCAGTAAGTGGTCGCTTCTCTGTTCAGAGAGTTGTTGCTACTCTCCTCTTCGGTCTCCTGTTGAGTTCGTAGGTGTTCAGAATGTTTTGATCCCTATTCAGCTGAATTCCTGAGACCAGACGAAATCCAGGTCTCCTGCTCCTCCGCCCTCTTGCTCTGCCTCTTGAGAGCCTAATTTTAATTTATTTGGACATAGAACCAGAAGTGGGGTTGCTATATCATATGTCAGTTCTATTTTTAGTTTTTTGAGGAAACTCCATTGTGTTTTCCATAAAAACAAACACTACTTGTATGATAAATCTAAGATAATCAAACTCATAAAAGCAGAGAGTGGAATGGTAGTTGCCAGAGGCCGGGGGAGGAGGAAACAGGAAGGTGTTAGTCAAAGGGCACAAAGTTTCGGTTATGCAAAATGAATAAATCCTAGAGATCTCTTGTACTGCATAGTATCTATAGTTATTAGTACTCTATTGTATGCTTAAGAATCTGCTAAGAGTGTAGATCTTATGTTAAGTGTTCTTAGCATAAATGGTAGTAATAATAGTAATAAATAAGAGGGCAAGAGGAAACCTTTGGAGGTGATGGATAGGCTTATGGAACAGATTGTGGTAATGGTTTCACAGGTGCATATTTATCTCCAAAGTCATCAAGTTGTATGCAATTATTATGTATAGCTTTTTGTATGTTTAAGAAAAAATTGGTGAAGTAGAGAGACGCAGGGTATTTCCTTCCTCAGAAGGGTTGGAGGGAATAGAATGGGTCTGGCTTTAGAGTGTGACCTTTCGCCCACTGAATTTGGCCTTGGGATGCCCACTCAACGCAGGAGTAATATCCTCTCTGCCCCCACAGTGGATGGGCTGTGGAGATGGCCTGACAGCACTAGCAGAGATCGATTGGAGCAAGAAACTGCAGGGATGTGTTTTGTAAGGAAGGGAGCCACAGAGAATGTAGAGTTTCACCAACGGCCTCTATCATTCGGCAAACTATTGGTACTATCACGACAGGACCCTGGATGGGAGTAATTGAGACAGTGAGAACAGTGGCAGAAGGAAGAGAAGAGATGGAGTATCTTTCCTGATAATAGAGCAAAGAGAGAGAGATTAAGAAAAGATGAGCTGCAGCAGGGCTGTCTGATAAAAAGATACTGAGGGACCCATACGTAAGTTAAAATTTTCTGATCACCACATAGTAAAAGAACATAAAATGCAGCAAGTGAATTGTCTAATGATGTATTTTATTTAACCCAGTTTATGCAAAATATTATTTCAATCCATAAACCATACAGAATTTTTTTATTCATTTTTTTAGAGAGGGGGCTAGGTAAGGGACAGAAGGAGAGAGAGAATCTTAAGCAGGTTCCACACTGGGCTTCATTGTCATGGGCCTCGATCTCACAGCCTGAGATCATGACCTGGGCTGAAATCAAGAGTCGAACGCTCAACCGACCGAGCCGCCCGGACGCCCTCCATTAATATGGAATTATTAATGAGATATTTCCCTTTCTTGTCTCTATGCTTAGTGTTCAAACTCCAGTGTACATCTTATACTAACAGCCCATTTCAGTTCAGACTGGTTACGTTGCTGTTGTCCCACAGCCACCTGTGGCTGGTGATGGATTCAGAGGCGATTTTTTGTGTGTGTGGTCCCGCGTCTGGTGTGTAATTGGCTTTGAGGAAATGTGGAAAAGTGTCTTCGATGGCAAGACACAGACCTTAGGAGTGATGGTCGCAGGTTAGAGGAGAAGGGCTTCTGTTCTGGTGGCCCTGGGACCAGCATGGAGTGCCATGAGATCTCAGGGGTGTCCACCTGCCCTTGGTGCAGGGCTTAAATCAGCACCTGCAAAATGAAAGGTTTGGACTGAGTGACGGTCTCCTAAACGCACATCCATGTGTCCTCTCCAGTCACCCTGACAACCACTCAAGAGTTGAACCTAAGAGTGCTCATGTGTAGATGGAGGTCAAGTATCTCGCATACAGTATCAAAGGCCATGCTTGCAGGAGGCCCCAGAGTCAAAGGATGAGGCCAGGCCTGTGACCAAGCCCACTGGTTTGTGAGCAATGGTGAAGGGCCCTTCGCTTCTTACTCCACAGAAAGAGAGATAGTGGAACACTGAAGTGTGTCTATACAGAACAGATCTTATCTGCTACATTGTTACAAATGACTATGTTACCAAGTAGATAACTTCTGCTCTGTGCTACTTCCTGGCTTCACAAAGAAAACCCTTACAGGCTGCCTTTCATCCTATTAGATTAGAACAAAAATACATTTCAAACATGGCCTCTTCCCTCCACTTCTCTCTTTCACTTGGACTGCTCTGCGGTCTCAGGCATTCACGGAGAAGGATCCCGGTCATTTTCTCTACACTCTCTGAAAAGAGGAAAGAGGAAAATTATGAAAACCCCAGCAGGTTGTTACTGCAGCATCAGAAATCTCAACAGGAGCTTTGTTAAATCCTGGTTCTACCAGGAAACAGGAACACACCTCTAATGCATCCAGAAGCTTCCCGGACCCTTGGCAGGTCCTCCTCATCTCTGTTCCACCCCCTGACAGCCCATAACCACTTCTCCTGCCATCCTTGGGCTATGGCTGCTGGGAGAGCCATTGCACCAGGGCCCTGTGCCAGAGAAGGAACTGGGAGGACAGTGTAACGGAATGGGTACTCGTCTCACTGGGTTCAAGTCCCGATACCCCACTTAGCATGTGACTCTGGGAACATCTTTCATTCTGCCTCGTTCCATTTTTCTCACATAAGAGGTATATTAATCAGAATACTTCCCCCTGGGGCTGTTGTGGATATTAAGTGAAACTATGCAAGGAAAGTGCCTAGCAGGGACTGCACATGAGGAATGCTAACAAAAGCTGAGCCATTATGGCCACCGTGGTAAGAGTAATACAGATGTGGTGGGCATCCCAAGGTAGACCTTAAAGTCATATGAAAAAGCTTGTCACATTCTCCTCAGCAGAGCCAGTTTATCATACATTAAAAAGAAATGGCTATTTTACTGAAAATGTCATGGGAAGATTTTATAGAAATGCTTTTCATTAAATGTCATGTGTTAAACCACCATAAACCCCTGCTTTGAAGCTTCTGTCCTCACCCCAGATCTCCTCCCCCATGCCAGCTTCTCTTTGCTGCTCTCTTCTCTTTAATGGCCTGTGTGGACCCCGTGTGTGCTCTGGCTATCAGCTCAGTCTCCATTTGGGGTGACAGAATGCCAGCTAGTGTGGCACCTCCTGAAAAGCTGTGGGCACCACTCAGGGCTACTCAAACATAGCACACTTAACTGCTTATTATAATTATTAATATGTGGTTATTGACCTCAAGGAGTTGAGAGTCTACAGGGGAAGACAAATATGTAAAGAGGTCAGTGCTCAGGAGTGAGGAATGATTTTATGAAGCATGCAGAAGAAGCCCAAATAAGGCATGGATTTTGGAGCCTGAAGATGTCAAAGAGAACTTGATGGAGAAGGTTGACGTCTGAGCCACCAAACGATAGATGTGAAGGGCTCTCCCCAACCGAAAAGAAAAAGAATTCTAAGCAAAACAGAATATGCCAAGACCTAGCCTTGTGGAAAAGTGTGAAATGTTTGAGAAAATGCAAATCTCTTCATACTGTTTATAAGCACGGTATCCTTGCTGGGAGAGGAGGAGCAGAGATGGTGTGGTGAGAGGTGAAACTTAACAGAAGACTTGTTTGGGCACATAAATGAACTCGATCTGGAAGGTAATGGGAACCTGCTGAAGGATTTCAGGCTGAGAGATGATGTTGCGATCTTTATTTACACAAGATGGATCCAGCTGCTATGTTTGGGATCAAAGGATGAGACACAAGTCACGAGCTATTTGGGTCTTACTGGCAAGATGCTGGTGAAATTCCGTTCATCTCAGAAGCCCAGAGAGTACGGTAAGTGAGCCTGAGCAGTGGGAAGGCAATGCATACACTTCACTTGTAAGCAGAGAGGCAAAGCTTAGCCAAAGAGGCTTCCCTCCCAGTACCATAGCCATGGGACACTAAGTGCATTACCAAATGCCATGGCAAGATGTCACTCAACAGAGAAGGGTTTCTGTGTTGGCTTGGATGTGGTCACCCATGGGAGATGACCAAGTGACACCCTGGGGTTTCTTTTAGACACCAAAGTCATCATTGTGCCCCACGTAACCCTGAGTCCCAGTTAAGGCTCGGAATTCCCAGCACAGCCTCCTAATGTTGCCGGTCACCCTCCCTCTGGTTGTTTCTCCCTTTCTCCCGTTCCCTCTCATCTCTCCGGTAAGGGGAGAAATGCTTAACCTGACTTCTTTTGTGATCAGCAGCACCAGGTTCAAATTTATTAGTCCCAGGAGCAGAAGGCTAATGAGTTAAATGCCCTGATTTAATTAAGCCACCTAATGGTTTCAGCTTACATAAATTCTCACCTGATCAGGCCAGCATCTCTTTGATGCACCATCCCTGGCACTCTGTGGCAAGACAGTGAGCTAGATTCCTGAAGCCAAAGCAGATCCTGGTCCCCAAGCACTCAGCTCCGAGATAGAAAGGAGAAAAAAATTCTATCCTGTCTCCACATTGGAACCTTTGATTTTCTCAGACGTGACAGTATGCCAAAGATAGTCGATGTCCCAAGGAGCTAACTGCCTTCTGGGGTTGGTGGAGTTATACCTCTATGATCCATTACTCTGCTCTCTGCAAACCTGTCTTATTCCTGGAAGGAAAGTCCAGTGCAGTGAACTGATTCATAGTTTGGGTGTCAGAAACATGGGATTGAGTCACTTGCTAGCTATGTGATCTCAACAAGCCACTTAAACTCCTGAGCTCTGGTGCTCTTATCTGCAAACCTCACTGCATTGCTGTGGGGGTTAAAGAAGGTAACAGACATAAAAATGCATGATTTCAGTAACTCACCTCTAATTTGTTATTATCCAAGGTACAGAAAGCAGAAGATGAACCTTGGCGTCCGAGACAGATGCTGCAAGATGCAGAGGGGAGGCAGGACCCTGTGAAGTAAAACAGCAGTGGAATTTCAGTCACTGGGCTGGAGCACTGTGAGCAGTATGGCTAATCTCTCCAACAATGCTAAAGAGTGGGTTAGATTAATTTCCCCCAATAAAATGAATACAGTGAAGGCCAGAGGGTTGAGGTGATTTTCCCAGTCACACAACTACTAGGTCTCCAAATTAAGAATTCCAGCTGTAGTCCACTGATATGTTTTTGATGATACATATAACTCTTCCCTTTTTGGTTTTCTCACTCCTAAACCCGGACGGAAAACCAAAACAAAACCAAAAACAAATAGAAAAGAGACTCTGGAACAGTATATTTCTGCAGGTGGGAACCCCGGTGGTCATAAGGCGTGCCAGGAAGTGGAAAGGGCAGAAAATTATGAAAATCAGATTTAAAAAGGAAGGAGTGTGGTGCTTGTCGTTCAGCAAACAGGACAACCCAAGGTCCCAGGAGATTTTACTGCATTCCTAGGGATATTCCTGAATCGTGGATAAAGGTGGGATGGTGTTCAGGGAGCTCACTTTCAAAAGGCATAAGACAGAGAAGATATAGTTCATTCTAGAAAGTTGTTGATTTTATCAACAGTGATAATGTAAAATACTTGTGGTTTCAGGGGAGAAAGCTATGTGGCATAGTGCATGGCATGCAGCAGGCACACAAAAGAGGCTGTTGATTGATTCAACGAAGAATGGAAAATGAGCAATATAATTGCCAAAACCCAAGAATTCTAGAGAAAGGAGTTCTGAGTAATTTTGACTCTGGAAGCCCTTTATTTGTCAGTGCCATGTGGGTGACTATCAGACCAGGCCCCCTTAAGCTGGTGCTGAGTTTGACCTACTTGGTTTCCTCAAAGCCACAAGATCCAAAAGCATGCTTGCTGTGTGTGCTGGGGTAGGAGAGAAGGCACTGCTGCGGAGGAATCCACTTCCTCGCCCGCTAGCTCAGAAAATGTTCTCAAGATGGCACTGTGTCTGGAAACATTTTAACTGCCTTTTACAGATCTCCTGGGAAGACTAGGAGGACTCTCCCAGGAATGTCTCAATAAGTAATAGAGACCCTCAGCCCAAGCAGACACCCTTTGGCAGATCAACTGTCAGTAAATGGGGTCTTTCTGGAAGTCCGCGGATGGAGTTCAAAGGCAGAGTTCCATTCAAGCTACATTAAACAAGTATACACCACGCATTTAATATGTGCTAGGCACGGAGCCTGCAACTGGGAAACTAAAGGCAGTGACATTGTCGCCAAGTTGCTCTAAGGGCTGTTGAGAGCCAGGCAAAAAGCTGGCCATGGGCTGGGTGGTTTGGGGCAGGCTCGGGCCTCCCTAACGCTTTAATACTCAAATACCCTGCAAGTGTGGGTCATTATCCCAATTTTACAGAGGAGGGAACTGAGGCTAGGGCAGCTTACACCAGCTTCTGCTGTCTTCAGACGGCTAGCACGTGAGCAACGATGATGGAAACAGTAAGAGTGAAAAAAAGCTATCTATATCTGCGGCCATCTATAATCAATACCATTTGCAAAAAGACTTTAATTCTTTATCTCCCTGGAGGAGGGGACAAGAGTGCTATCAGTATTTATACTCAGTTAGAATTTTCTTATCTCTGCTCCTGAGTCCTATAGTATAACTCCTTTCTGCAAATGGGATTGTTTTATTTAAATAATATGCTGAAGGCTATAGTATATATACATAGATAATATGCACATATACCTATACATATAGGGGCATATACCTGTACATATATATATGGCACTTCACATTTGAGCCCCTTCCCAAGCCAGATCATTCCTGAAGGCTGAGACACCCCTCCCCCAGCTTCCTATAAGGTCAGAACATGTTCCCCTGTCCAGGTTCCCAGACACCCCACAGGCAAATTCCCTATCAAACTCTTACGCTTAAAACCCTGATAGATTTTTTTTTCCTCCGGATCCCATCTGTTCGTTAAAGTCAACATTGTATCTTTCTGTCCCAGAGAGCCCCAGGCAATCCTACAATTTTCCTGGACTGGAGAAAAAGCAGCCATAAATTTAAAGACCAAAGAGTGTTCATCTTCTAGAAAGGAAGAAAAGGAGATGGGTTGGAAGAAGGGAAGGAAGGAATAAAGGAAGGGGCGCGGGAAGGAAGGAAGGAAGGGGGAGAGGGAGAGAGGGACGGAGGGAAGGCAGGGAGGACAAAAAGCCAAGGCAAGAGTTCTCTCAACCTCACATTACTATGACTCCAGATTCAGGCTTGACGTCCCGGAAGCTCTGCCCCGTGTTTGCTATCTTGCGTGTGCCCCTATTAGGGGTAGGTTATTAATTTCTGTTCCCTGATAGGGCAGTATCCATTACAAGGCTGTAGGGGAGGTTGTTATGATGCCTGGTAGCATTCTTGTCTTTTCTTCTCCTTCTTTCTCTCAATTTTGGTGTTAACATTCAGAAATAGAACATTGGCTTCTTTCAGTATCTCAACATATATTTTTCCTAGAGTAGCTTTATTTAGTTGGAAAAGTGAGTAATGCATTTTTATCCTTTGTAGAGGGAAGGAAGCTGGGGGAATCACAGATAAACACACATATTTAGTTACTGCTAAAATCTGTGGGCTTCATAATGTCTTCCCTCCTCTCTCCCCCCTGCACTGCAATATGCAAGCTACCAACCTGCAACAGAAACATAAGTGATCTTCTCATTGATTTCAGGGGCTGCTTTCCTACTGGGGGGATTGGCGTGCCTAAGGGATCCAAAGTGGGGGAGCATCACTCTATGGAGAATGGAGAGTGAGCATGCTTGGGGTATTAATCATTATTGAGTCAAGTTGTCATCCAAGTGACATGATTATTGTTTTTCACGTTCACCACATGCTTTCCTAGAAGGAGATAAGAATAAAACTTAAATAGCAAGGTAAGAAAATGGCAAGAGCAGAATTTTTTTTTAATCTAGGTGACATTTCAATAATGACAGAGTGTACACACCAGGATATTAAAGTCTTATTTCCCAGGCAAATCAGAGCAGTGTGACTCATCTACAGAAATCCAAGCTAAGACACTAATAAAGATGGTTGGTTTGTTGTCTGTCCCATCTGTCTGTCTATCTATCTATCTATCTATCTATCATCTATCTATCTATGTTAGGGTTTGAGGAATAAGATCTAGAACTTTTCATGATAGGAGGTAGAAATCCAATGGCCCATAGGCTAGACAGGTAACACCAATGAAGCCTTGGGTCAGGTGGGACTTGGGGCAAAGTTATGAATCCATTCCAGCTCAAAAGGAGGCAGCCATTAGCTACCCAGTTCCTATCAACATGATGTTAGGAATCTAGGGGATTCCAGGCAACATGGCTTTTCCAATTTAGGCTCCTATGAAAGGTAAAACCAGGGGCGCCTGGGTGGCTCAGTCGTTAAGCGTCTGCCTTCAGCTCAGGTCGTGATCCCAGGGTCCTGGGATCGAGCCCCGCATCGGGCTCTCAGCTCTGCAGGAAGCCTGCTTCTCCCTCTCCCATCTCCTCCTGCTTGTGTTCCCTCTCTCACTGTGTCTCTGTCAAATAAGTAAATAAAATCTTAAAAAAAAAAAAAAGGTCAAACCATATTTTGAAGGTCAACCAAAATGTTTTGTGTGAACCCACAGAAAACAGTACTCCTGGTCAGCCATTTGGGGATCTCTGTTCAGATAATGATACTCATCATTATCAATGAATATGTAGACCTAACTGCTTTTTGATGAGTTATTGTGTCTCTTACTCATCTCTGGAGGCAGCACGATGGTGTGTGGTTGTTGAGACTAGAGTAAGGCAGGGACTGTGAGATTAAGGCCTTTATGACTCAGGCAGGGACTATTACTGAACCTCTCTGTACCTCTTTGCTAAGGAGCATTGAGGACACCACCTATTTCTTAAGGTGGTGTTGGAGGCTACAGGTTATGATGTGTGCAAAGTGGTAGGCAGAGGATATCTGGCAGAATGCACAGTGGCTGGATGTTAGCCATCATCCTGCTAGCATTATTATTGTGGTGCTGGCTACTTAGATACAAAGGAGGGGTGACCCAATTTACTTTGTAGGAAACTTTGACTTAGCTGTAAGCTTCATGGACTCCTCCTATAATTAAAGACAATGCTATGATCTAACTTACCTGTTAGTCATGATTGCATAGCACTCACACACACACACACACACACACACACACACACACACACAACAGTACTGTCACACATTTTGGAAATTGTTTCTAATTCATTCAGAACTCAAATGTGTGTGGTTTCCGTACTGCCATGAGATTATTTCCTCTGTTAAATAATTATTCCAAGTAAATCAAGACCATAATATTTTGGAATTAAAGAATTCTCCCATAGTTACCACCTTGTTAGCTTGCTACTAAGTGGTCATAGATTCGAAATTTTTTTTTTTAATGGAAAGGATTTTTATATTGTTTTGCCCAATCTCTTATTCTTACAAACGGGAACAGTGAGATCAAGAAAGGCCACAGTTCCTAAAGCAAATAGTCAAATCAAATTCCTTCCAATATTAATGGATATTTTGACTCTGCTTTCCCTATTCCTAAATATCATCTGAAGACTTTTTGGTCATCTATAATAATGGAATTATTGAGATTGCCGGCTTCTTGTCACAATAGCCTGGCCTACTTGCTGTATGTCCAAGAAGAAGTCCATTCATCTTTCTGTTTCTCTTCCAGAAATTAAGAGTTGTGGTCAAAGCCTTCCCCAGCTCTAAAACACCTTGGGTTTCACCACCATCATCTGTATTTTTGTAGTAATCTGCAGGCTACAACTCTTTTGTTCACCGTGACCCAAATGATTTCTCAGAGTGGTTTGCACTTCAAACCATTGTCAAAATTCACTGCCCAGATAAGGAGCACGGAGGTATTTTCACTTTATAAAGACATCTGCTTTTCCTTCCAACATTGCTCATCTTTGTAGCTATTTTCCTAAATTATTTCCTATCTGTCAAGGAAGATAAAGGGCATCTAGACTGTTTGGACAAGCTCCAGGAAGACACTGTGTAATGTGATAAAAACTTGTCTATGGAAAGAGCCAAATATTGGTCCAGTTTGGGTAATGAAGGACTCGGTCACACACGTATACCCATAGCCCATGCTTGCATAGGCTGACACACGCATGGGTAAACACACACCCATCCCAATCTGCCATCTCTCAAAGCCCAGCTCAGATACAGATGCCCTCTCCTCTGTGCTTTCCTGCTGATCCCACCAGACGCTGTTTCTCCTGCGCCTGCCCTGTGACCCCGGACTTCCCCAGGTATTTACCTTTGTCTTCCCCATCGATCAATTTCTAATTTGGTCAGTAATTCATTAAAAAGTAGCATGGTATAATGAAAAGACTGTGGACATTGCATCACACCGGTTTAAATCACGGCTTTGTCACTTTATGTGACACTGGGTACTTAATGAACCTACATAAACTTGGTGTTCTCGTCTGTAAAATGGTCATGATAATATCGGTCTTTTACAGGTCTCCTGAAGATTAAATGTTAAAAGTGCCTGACACATCAAAGGTTTCAGACACATTTTTTTTCACATCCATATTCTCTTTTTATATATGTTTCATCATCCCCACCAAAGTACAGGCTCCTCAATGAAGTCAATGTCAAATTCATGTCTAATCCCTACAATACTGTGTTGTGGGGAACAAGAGCAATATTCCATTCCATAAGTGTTTGTTGAATGAATGTGTAACTATATTGCTGTTCATTTCTAATTTCATGTTCACTACCTTTAAAATCAAATTGATTTTTCAAGGTTCTACCCACCACTATCTGTGATGTGGATAGTAAAATAAATTGAATGTAAAAATATGGGAAAATTAGGCAGGAGTCCTTATGTTACTTGGGAATGAAATGAATCATATCAAATTTTCAAGACTCTACCCATGAATTATCTGTTATGTGGGCAGTAAAATAAATTGAATGTTAAATTATGGGAAAATTAGCAAAGGGATCTGATATAAGCTCAGTAATGAAAATGGGTGCCGTGTTTTTTAACCTGAGCATATAAACGATGGTTATACCTGAATAACGTGTGTTGTTTGCTTTTTTAGTTGTGCTATTCTTCCTTCACCTCTCTCCCAGCATTTTATTGGATTCTTGAAAGTCATTCTTTGTGCATTTACACTATTTCAAAACATCTGCTGCTTTGGGGTTCAAGCTGTGCATTAGGGTTCCAATAATTTGCAGAGAAATTTCAAAGCAGGTCTCCCGTCTGAATAACTCCATAGGAAATGTAGTAGAAGCCTGCTCTTTTATGAGAGTGCTTATAGCTGTCTTGAAGTGTTTGAAACTCAATTCCTTTACAATTGCCTTGACTTGCTATTTCCTACCGAACTATACTCTTGCTATTTACATCTCTTTAAGGGACACTATGGTCCAGCGAAGCCAAGGGACCTAAATGTAACCAATTCAGGTCTCTCAATTTTAAGCTCAGACGCTTTTTTTTTCCTAGCTGTGGACCACCTACCGGGGTAGTTGAAACTGTCTGCTGGTCAATGAAGCCACCATTTCCATCCCCAACCCATACCCCATCGTACTTGGAGACAGGAATGGATACATCTTCACAATTCCTGACCCTGAGTCCCTTCCTTGTCCCAGTCAAATCCACACATCTTCTTTGTGATGTGTGTCCATTTGGCTTTGATCTTTGTGCCCTTCCTGCTTACAAGTATCCTGATAAATCTCAAGCCCACTTGAGCTTCCCTCCTTGTCTTCAGCACAAATCCACTGTCAGTTTATAGCTGCCTCCTTCTGACCTGGAAAGTCTCATTCTCTGCTCCCTGGGCAAAATTCCAGCTCCATCCAGAGCCTCTCGACCTTGTTCTCTTGACTCATCCCGAGTCCTGACAGCACGACCAGAGAGAAACTAAGAGCTTCCTTTAAACAATATTACTAAGGGTGAATATAAAATAACATTGCTTGAATTAAAATGAATCTCAGGGTTGATTTGGAATATTTTATGTGGCATTAGTAAGTGCTAAAGCTTTGGGAAATTTCCTTCCTTCCATATAGAGGTCATATTACTTAATCAAACATAGACAGTGGTGCAAGGCAAAGTGGTTTTCTGGAGAAAAGCACAAACAAACAAATCACACTGACCAGATGAGGGGACAGTCTTTAATTCTAGCACCAGCCTTGTCACTAAGCAATTTTAACTTTGGGCAATACCTAATACTGAGAAGTTCCCAGCCATGGCAGATGGGTAGTCCATTCTTATCCCTCTTCTCAACTAAATCCCCACTCAGGCACCAGGGGATTTTTAATTGTGACCCTCCTTAATAATATTTGCACGTAAAAGCAAAAATCTGAGACTCGGGAACCTTCAAAGGCTCCAAAGAGAGCATTGTTGGTGGAAACAGCTCCTGCAAGGGTTGGAGGGAGGAGCAATCAAAGGAAATGCAAGCAGTCGTCTGAGTCTGGAGGTCATGGGCACTTTCTATGGTAAGAATCCATCTGTGCCCACATGAAAAAGTGCTCAACATCGCTCAGCATCAGGGAAATCCAAATCAAAACCTCAATGAGATACCACCTCACACCCGTCAGAATGGCTAAAATTAACAAGTCAGGGAACGACAGATGTTGGCGGGGATGTGGAGAAAGGGGAACCCTCCTACACTGTTGGTGGGAATGCAAGCTGGTGCAACCACTCTGGAAAACAGTATGGAGGTTCCTCAAACAGTTGAAATTAGAGCTACCATTCGATCCAGCAATTGCACTCCTGGGTATTTACCCCAAAGATACAAATGTAGGGACCCGAAGGGGTACGTGCACCCCAATGTTTATAGCAGCAATGTCCACAATAGCCAAACTGTGGAAAGAGCCAAGATGTCCATCGACAGATGAATGGATGAAGAAGCTGTGGTATATATACACAATGGAATATTATGCAGCCATCAAAAGGAATGAGATCTTGCCATTTGCAACGACGTGGATGGAACTGGAGGCTGTTATGCTTAGTGAAATAAGTCAATCAGAGAAAGACATGTATCATATGATCTCACTGATATGAGGAAATCTTAATCTCAGGAACAAACTGAGTGTTACTGGAGTGGTTGGGGGTGGGAGGGATGGGGTGGCTGGGTGATAGACATTGGGGAGGGTATGTGCTACGGTGAGTGCTGTGAATTGTGCAAGACTGTTGAATCACAGATCTGTACTTCTGAAACAAATAACGCAACATATTTTAAGAAAAAAAAAGAAGAAGAAGATAGCAGGAGAGGAAGAATGAAGGGGAGTAAGTCAGAGGGGGAGACGAACCAGGAGAGATGATGGACTCTGAAAAACAAACTGAGGGCTCTAGAGGGGAGGAGGGTAGGGGGATGGGTTAGCCTGGTGATGGGTATTGAGGAGGGCACGTTCTGCATGGAGCACTGGGTGTTATGAACAAACAATGAATCATGGAACACTACACCAAAACAAATGATGTAATATATGGTGATTAACATAACAATAAAAAATTAAAAAAAAAAAGAATCCATCTGTGCCTCAGGTGTTGAATCTAGCTCCAATCTAGCTCAACAAATACTAGTTGTTCAGTGAAGTTGGTGACTTATTTTTAATCATGACCAATGTACATTCTCTGTGCTTCTACCTAAACTCATAAACGGATAACGGGCAAAAGATGGGAGGGGGCACGCAGAGGCCAATCTTTGCTCCTCGGACTACAGATAGGAGCATCAGACCCAATGTGTCCCGCCTTCTCTCCCAGCTGTGAAACGACTCACTTCTGCAATCCTGCAATGCTGTGTGGAATCAATTCCCCAACCCGAACTGGAATTAACTTTTCTTAGCTGGTAGAAAGCTGTGAAGTACAATAAACATGGAGGGTTTCTTTCTTTTCTTTCTTTCTTTTTCTTTTCTTTCCAAGAAGTAGAGAAACTTTTAAAAGTCTTTTGCATGCATCTCTGGCAGGTGCTGCCTATTCCACCATGTTCCTCAGGACCAGGAGGGAAAGTCTCTCTATTGAAATGCTAATGGAGGAGCAAACTGTATAATAAGATTGCAGCCCCTTTGGGTCTACATATAATTTACACATAAAATAAAATTGCACATGGCCTTATTTCATAGCATATTTGTTTAATTATCCACTTTTTTAGAATGCTTTTTTCCTCAATTAATTTTCAATATTTAAAAGAGGAATAAAAATGTCAGTTTATCTGCACACCTGATAATTAAATATAGTGTGGGGAATAATTACATTATCTAATAATAGTGGAAATTTGTCCGGCTTTAATAACTAACATTTAGCAAGGATTTTGCTCATTTCCTTCTCTTCTAAGGATGGTCTTTGAATTTCTCTCTCCCCTTTACTAAGTAAAGTGGATTAGGTTTAGAGCATGTTAAATACCACCTCCATTTATTTTCCACACGTAGGGACCTAGTTTTACCATGAAAGAGTCCTACAGACACCTCTGCTAGGACTCACATTTTTATCCCCAGACTGAGTGGTTGGCTAATGTAACAAGCAATGAAAAAACCCTGGAAGTCATTGAGTTGTTAGCCTCAATGTTTAAAGCTGGTCACTTTTTGTGGGTGGGCTCATCAACCGTAATTCACGTTTATGGGGCCTTTAGTTATGAATAATAGCAATCTAACAACAAACAAAATGGTCCTTATTCCCCCAAGGCACTGAAACCCTGTCTTCCGGGTTTTGTCATTTTTTTCATGATTTCAAAGCCTTGGGCGCACAACCATTCTCTCATACGGAAAACATGGCTCATCTCCTGCTCACTCACACGGGAGGCCTAATGAAGCCAGTGTGTTTATGCGCCAGTGTCAGGTAGAAAGGAAAGAGAAAGATCCTTTTTAACAAAAGTAACCAAAGAGCAAATTTAGAACTAGAAGGGTGAAAGAGAAACGTTTGCCAAAAGTACTTCCTGTTATTTAGATACTAGTGTTTTAAACTTTCACACACACACATACACACACACACACACACACACTCTTTTCTTTTCATTTTCTGGACACGGATCAACTAAATCTGCACCCTTATCAGCCATTCTGTACTATTGTTATCTTCTGAAATATTACTCACTCCTTGTATGTAAACAGTGTTTTTACAGTTCCCTTATTTCAATTATACAGAAGTCACGGGATATAGACTTTTGGGCAAATAAAATATACCTTAAAAGATTTTTCTAGGAAGCAGGTAGGTTTTAGAAAAGCCTTCTTAGATTAGGCCCTTTCTGATAGATGAGGAAACCAAGCCATGTTTACACAGGTAATAAAAGGCTCTCATCTTTTTTTTTAATTCTATTTTTTTGGTCATAGTAATGGTTATGAACCTTAACATTGAAAAGTTAGGTTTATAAAAGATTTTTCCCCATGTACTTAGTTGAGTTCTCAGAGAAATTCTATGCTGTAGGTACTATTTTTCTTATTTTTAAAAATAATGAAATTGTGGTATTTGGAATTTAAGCTAATTTTACTTTACTTTTTTGAGATTTTATTTATTTATTTTGAGAGAGAGAGAGCGTGGGGTAGGGAGGGACAGAGGAAGATGGAGAGAGAGAATCTCAAGCAGACTTGCTGCTGAGCGCGGAGCCCAATGTGGGGCTTGATCTCAGGACCCTGAGATCATGACCTGAGCTGAAACCAAGAGTCAGATGCTCAAACAACTGAGCCACCCAGGCGCCCCAAGTTAATTTTAAATATAACCAAATAGGTCTTCTTTTCTTTCCCATTTCAAAGATGATGAAAGCAAGGCTTCAAGAAACCTCCAATGCCCTCCCTCAGCCCCCAGCCTTACCTTGCTTCTATCACTTCAAATTCCCTCCATGTCAGGGTTGTCAGTGGTGGTCCATCTTGATTTCCCCATCTTGCTTAAGGATAAGTAAAGTCAGAAAGGGCTTGTTCCTCTAAATAAGACATCTAAGAAATCCTAAGAGCCGAACTGAAATGTCAGCTGTATCAGTTCTCTTGGAAGGGGGGAACATCCAGAGGACATTTTCAAGTGTCAAAGGAAAAAGCAATGATGCCCATTTCTGGACTTGCCTTGACCAGCATGGGCTGCACAAGCCAGTGGGCAGAATGCTATAGTTTCCCTGGCAGGTACCCTGAGACCCTGCCCATCAACAGCAGCATGGCTGTCCTTGCCTGCCTTCTTCTGCAGCCCAAGAAGCCAAGGGCACACTGGCCTGTCCACACTGCCATTTGGGCTCTGCAGGCTACTAATGCCTATAGTACCACGTGGGTGGCAAGGGAAGAAAGATGGTCAAGGAGAAATTAGTGTAAAAGAGGGAGACAGCCCAAGCTAATTGAAGCTTTATCCGTCGGGGATTTATTTTTCTCTTATAATCAGGATTTTCTCATCTAACAAGAAATCTGAATGTAGGCAGTTCCAGGGATGATCTAGCTGTCCATCAAGGTTATCAAGGTCCCTAGCTATTCTCACCTTCCTGATCCACCATACACAGCACATAAATGGATGTCCCCTCATGTTCTCAAGGTGGCTGCAGCAGCTCAGAGTATCACATCCTCTTACAAGACACAAAACTAGCAAGAAGTAAGTTCTCTCTCTCTCTCTCTCTCTCTCAACCCATCTCTCTTCTCCTCCCTTCTTCCCTTCCACCACCTGCCCTCATGCCTCTCCTTTTATGTGTGAAAAACATCTTCTCTAGGGGATTTTACTAGACTTTCCTTACTCATCCTTGCCCAGAAAAGAGTTACATGGATGCCCCCAACTGCAAGAAGATCTGGGAAGAAGGGCGCCTGGGTGGCTCAGTTGGTTAAGAAGATCTGGGAAGATAAGAGTGTAACATTTGTACCCTATGTCATGAGACACAGTCTTTGTCAGAAGGTCAGAATTAGAAGGGGGGTGCATTTGGAATAGGTATCTACCAGCTTCTGCTATGATGGTCTGATCAGACTATCTCATCTCCGGGCCCAGTGGAGAGCATTTGACCTCAGCCATGCAAATTGGGGCCCCGCCCCGGGTTTTTCTAAATAAAAAATGGAAGGAAAAAAAAAATAAGAGCATTGTGCTGATGAAGCTGTAAAATTGTGAGCCAAAGCTACCGACATCCCAGGTGCCAGCCTCTGGGAGAAAACCAGTCTGATAGGACAGAAGCTGAAATGCAGAGAAAAGTAGATGTGAGTGATGGAGAAGACCCAGCTGCCTCTGAGATCCAGGTTCTGTGGCTCTTGGTCTTTCCTTTGTTGGGTTACATGAGTCAATGGATTACTCCTTAGCTGAAGGTTAATTTGACTTGGATTTCCATCATTTATAACAAAAGATAGGTATTCTCATACCTGTGTGTTTCAGGTGCAGAGGAGAGGCTATGTAATTTGCCTAGGGTTGCACCACTGGGGAGTAGCAGGCATGTCAGTTAAATAGGAAATTTCCACATGGAAATTTCTTCTTGTAGGTTGTTGAGGGGTAGAGAGAAAGGGAATGGTAAGTGGAAGGGAAAATTACAATGGTGGGTAGGAGAAACAAATTCTAAACTGCATCCCAGCACTCCACGGGCTATACAATCCATGCAGATCAACTCCTAATCTTCAGTGTTTCCTCTCTTAAATGCCAGTGGTAATCTACTTGCTTGAAACTAGAGAAGTAGAAAGAATAGTCAGGCATGGGGTGGAGACTAGAGTGGAAACCATTGTGAAGGTTCCTTCTGCTTCCACAATAGTTGATCTCATGAATCCATTTGACACAATCATTGTAATCACTCACATTTTCTTTTCCAACTATGTGAAGCATCCAGTTTGTTTCTCATTTGGGCACCAGAGCTTTGCTATCCATTCATTCATTCATTTACCTATAAAGCTGCCCTTCCTTTTTTCCCCCTACTACCTGGTCAATTCCTATAAATCTCAACTCAAGCTACAGCTCTTTTATTTGTACCAATTACCCTGTATGTGAATATTTGGAGCAATTAAACTACACATTTATCATTTTGGTACTTGGTTGTTTGTCATGTTTGTCAATTTTTTACCTTGTTAATTAATAAAAGCTTACCTCGTGGGGCACCTGGGTGTCTCAGTTGGTTAAGTGTCTGCCTTTGGCTCAGGTCATGATCCCAGGGTCCTGGGATGGAGCCCCACATTGGTGGGGGGAGTCTCTGCTCAGCAGGGAGTTTGCTTCTCCCTCTCACCCTCTGTACTCTCTCTCTTTCAAATAAATAAATAAAATCTTTTAAATGAATAAATAAAAGCTTACCTTGTTAAAAAATCTCATCTCTACTGAAGGAGACTAAGAAACTCTATTAAGACCTCAAGTGGTAGGGAATAGATTTTTCTTAGACAGTGCAAATCAATACCAAATCAATACTATAGAATCATATGGCATTTTACTGAATTTATAGAATTTTATAGCATTCATGTTTTCCTTATAACTCCCCAGAGATAGGTATCTTTTGCATTTTTGACAACATAGCTCAGAAACTCAGAAAGTGAAGTGACTAACCCCAAATCCCATAGTTGGTAAGTGAGATGCATTGGGGAGTCCTGACAGTAAAAGCTGTTAAAAATTAGAAAGAAGTACAGAAAACTTTCTTTCCCTCTCTCCCTCCCTCTTTCCTTCCTTCCTTCCTTCCTCTTCCTTCCTTCCTTTCTTCCTTCCTTCCTTCCTCCCTTCCCTCCTTCCCTCTCTCTCTTTCTCTTTTTCTTTCTCCTTCCCTCTCTCTCTTTCTCTTTTTCTTTCTTTCTCTTTTTCTTCCTTCCTTCCTTCCTTCCTTCCTTCCTTCCTTCCTTCCTTCCTTCCTTCCTTCCTTCCTTTCTTTCTTTCTTTCTTTCTTTCTTTCTTTCTTTCTTTCTTTCTTTCTTTCTTTCTTTCTTTCTTTCTTTCTTTCTTTCTCTCTTTCTTTCTTTCTCTCTCTCTCTTTCTTTCTTTCTTTCTTTCTTTCTTTCTTTCTTTCTTTCTTTCTTGTTTTCTTTCTTTCTTTCTTTCTTTCTTGTTTTCTTTCTTTCTTTCTTGTTTTCTTTCTTTCTTTCTTTTCTTTCTTTCTTTCTTCTTTCTTTTCTTGCAAATATGTTATAGGCATTAATTTAGGGACATTGTCCATAGCATTTCATCCGTTCTTCTCATAACCTGCCAACCAAAGGTTTGTTCTCCTCACTTTGCAGATGAAGATCTGAAGATCTGAATCTCAGGTGGACAGGAGAGCTTGGTTTTAAACCCTATAGCTGTCTGTAATGTAGCTTGTTCTCTTCCACTGTGTCTTTTATCTTTAGGAAATATATCTTATTAATATAAGATATCAATAAATATTAATAAATATAAAAGACATACATATGTCTTTTATATTTAAGAAATATATCCATCCATCCACCTATCCATCTATTCTCTCAAGAACCTGCTTCTACTAAGCTATGAGTTAGACCATGAGGATCAGAAATGACTCAGCAGGTTTCCTCTTGCTTCCCTGAGCCTCATATTCATCTGGAGAAGAAGCACATGGAAAGAGATCATCAATTTCAGTGTGATATGTGCTACATTATGTGTACGTCCACTGAGCAGCTGGAAGCCAAAAGGGACAGTGCTGGTTCTCTAAGATCCAAGACGTCACAAGGATGGTTATCACTTCCTAGAGCAGGGTAATTTATTGCTCTAGTATTGAACAACACTACCCTTTGTTAAAATCCAATCTTAAGCCTGGTTTTGAGCGAGTTTCCTTATAGGTGTCTAAAGCTAACATTCAAGTCATTATGCCAACCTGTCATCACAAACTAAAGAGAGGAGTTTGTGGTCAACTCACCTTAATTTCAGAGAGAGGCAATTGTTTCTTGAGTCATAAGGTTTGTCTCCTATGACACATTTTAAAAGGAAAGGTGATGCTTTGAGCCTGAGTAATAAAGGGTCCTCTTCTTACCTTTGGGGAGAAGAGTGCAGAGAATACCATCAACAACCCATGGATATTGCTTATCTAGAAACAAAGAGAAGCACCGGGACTCCCTATTTGGAGTTAGATGGAGACTTAGTTTTCAGAGAGAGGCATTTGGAGAAAGTCTTCAGAAAAAAACAGATTCATGGCTCTTCCATTGTGTGAGTAATAGGGTCTGGTGATTTTATTCTCCAGAGTGTAAGTATCTCCTCTAGACTGCCACCTACAAATTAAAATTAAGGAGTGAATTCTTAAATGCCTACTTCCGGTTGATTTGGTCTTAGCAACATGTCAGTGAACACTGTATTTTAATTTTGACTTTTCTTAAGAATAAATAGTCAGGAATGTTTTTATACCTCTTCAGACTTCCCTATTAAAAGTCCATCTAAATGCAATCAGCCTTATTAGCCAACATGAACATTAAATTTCTTCCAAAGGTGAATTATTGTATAACTCCATTGTTTAGCATTTGTTTTAGAATCAAGATGCCTGAAAGGTTAAGTTTAGCAATATTTTCTCAACAGGTCAAAGGCTTGTTCTGAGCTCTATTTATTTTTGGCATTCATTTGTTATGCTGGCTTCAACTTAATCTGTACCTTGTGATCCACCCATACTAGAACACACAATTGAATAAGAAATGTGCCCAGCCCACCTGCAGCTCACAGACTATTTGCAGACTGGACATTATCATGAGTGGGACAAGTGATACAGAAGAAAGAATTCCATCTTGGGCTCAGGGAATTCTTCCTGGGGACTTGAGCTATATTTTGAATAAACAGAGAAGAAGAGTTGGTGACCAGGGCATTCTGGACATATAGGCAACATATGAAAAAAAAAAAAAAAAGGAATTTTGGCTTACTCTTCAAAATGTGCAGTTTACCTCTAGAATTTCATTATCTAAAAAAATCATATATGTCCATCAAAATCCAAAATGTAAGGAACAGTAGAGAATGAACACAATGTCAAGTGAAATTATCTGGGATTGATGGAAGCATCCACCATTCTATGACTTCAGGTAATTGATATGAGGCCTCTTGCAGGACCACATATTCTTGTCTTGAAACATTAATACTAACTCGAACCGGGCAATCTCTAAAGTCTTTTCCTCACCCAAGCATCTGTGCCAGTAGATGCAGTCTTGACCACGTCTGTCCATGCTCTAGGTGTCAAGGCACAAATTGGAACTCGTCCGAGCTGGGGCCACACTGTTTCACCGAATCTGAATTTATCGTTTCAAATCTCAGCTCATTTTTGCTTTACGTGCTTGTTTATTTCAGCCTCTTCTCTCCTAACCCAGCTATACTGTAAATAAATAAATGATTTAAATTCTCTACTCCTGACTCTAGGAGAGATGAAAAACAAGCTGGAGAAGAGGCCCAGTGCATGAGTAATGTCAGACAGCAGAAGGAGAGGATGTAGTCTTCATGCTTCCGAAGCATCCTGGGCTTCCTATTGGCTTAGCTCTCCCACTTTCCAGTGTTCTTTGTTAGTGTGAACAGTGCGAAGATGCAGATCATGTTCTGGGTTGTCTATGAGCCTATTGCTCAACTCATGCAAGTGATTCATATATTTCATATGTATATGAATTGAATCAATTAATTTAAAAATTGGCACAATTACAGTAAGACCTCAGTTAAGAGTTCTTTTTAGATTTCCCAAGCCCATGAATGGGATGTGCCTTTTTTTTTTTTTTTTAAGTGGAAGAGTAATCAGAAGCGGTAAAGGGGGAGAAGAAGGGACAGAAGCAATCACTGGACAAAGAACGGGGAAAGAGGGTGAGAGGGAGAAGTGGGTGGGGGTAGGAAGAAGAGGGAGGAGATACAGAAAAACAATGCCGTGGGAGGGGAGCCTCTAGAGCTTTACGTAATTTACATTTATTGTGGTCACTGGGATTGGGGATGTGCACAGCAGCCCTCAGAGGGGAGAAGTGAGTACACTATGAAAGTGGCAAGACATCAGAGAGAATACCATTCGAGGTGGATCCATCAGGGTATTTGCTAACACATCCATTCACGTGCTTTGCAATGAAGAAGAGAAATGGTATGAAAATAATAAGCAGTTTTGTTCTGATTTAAAGGCAGTCATTGCATTTTAGAGGAAAGATTGAGATGGGGCAGTCCTTAAAACAAGATTTCTCCACTGAAAATATTACCACTGAATGAGCAATTATTGTGTGCAGGGTAACAAGAAAAGCCCTTATTTTTTTAAGATTTTTTTTTTAATTTTTTAAAGATTTATTTATTTATTTGAGAGAGAGAGAGAGAGAGAGAGAGAGCAAGAGGAGGGGCAGAGGGGAGTGTCTTAAACCGACTCCATGTGGAGCACAGAGCCCGACATGGAACTCAATACCACCGTGAGATCATGACCTGAGCTGAAACCAAGAGTCAGATGCTTAACCAACTGTGCCACCCAAGCACCCCTTAAGATTTTAATTTTAAGTAATCTCTCCAACCAACCTGGGGCTCAAACTCACAACCCTAAGATCAAGAGTCTCATGCTCCACTGACTGAGCCGGCCAGGTACCCCAAAACAAAAGCCCTTAAAATTGATTTTGTCCTTAGGTAAAGCACCCTAATAAAATTTCCCATTTTGGGGGCACCTGGGTGGCTCATTGGGTTAAGCATTTGCCTTCGGCTCAGGTCATGATCCCGGAGTCCCAGGATCAAGTCCCATATCAGGCTCCTTTCTCAGTGCGGAGCCTGCTTCTCCCTCTTCCCTTCACAGTGCTTGTGCTTGCTCTCTCTCTCTCTCTCTCTCTTTGAAATAAATAAAAGAAAATCTTTTTAAAAAATCCCATTTTTCTTTAGATCGGTGAAAACTTCGTCATAGACTGGCATTTCTTCTCAAATTTGGGTTTCAAAACCACTGAACTAAGGAAAACTCTTAAACTCTGTAAAACTCTTCAATGAAATTATGTTATTTACTCTTCACATTACTCCTATTTCATTCCTTTTCTCTATATAAAATAAATAAGGCTGCACTAATCATCACTAATTACTCATCATCAGGGAAATGCAAATCAAAACTACAATGAGATACAAGCTCACACATGTCAACATGGCTGGGATCAAAAAGACAAGAAATAACAAGTGTTGGCGAGGATGTGGAAAACAAGAACCTTGTGCACTCATGGTGGGAATGCAAATTGGTGCAGTCACTATGGAAAACAGTATGGAAGTTTCTCAAAAAATTAAAAATAGAAATACCATATGATCCAGCAATTCCACTTCTGGGCATATATCTTAAGAACTAAAACACAAATTTGAAGAGATAGATGCACCCCTGTGTTCACTGAGGCATTATTGACAATACCCAAGATATGGAAGCAACCCAAGTTTCCATTGATTAGATGAATGGGTAAAGAAGATGTGACACACACACACACACACACACACACACACACACACACACACAGAGGAATATTATTCAATCACAAAAAAGAATAAAATCTCATCATTTAAGACAACATGGATGGACATAGAGAGTATTAAGGATAAATGAAATAAGTCAGATGGAAAGAAACAAATACCATACAATTTCACTCATATGTAGAATCCAAAAAAAAAAAAAAAAAAAGAAGAAGAAGAAGAAAAGAAACAAAGAAAACAGAAACAGACACACAGATACAGGAAACAAATTGTGGGTTACCAGAGAAGCGAGGGGGTTGGGGGGGGGGTGAAACTGTGAAGGGGATAAAGAGGTACAAACTTCCAGCTGTAAAATAAATAAGTCATGCAATGTACAGCATAAGGAATATAGTCCGTAATATCGTAATAACTTAGTATGGTGACAGATGGTAACTGGACTTATGGTGGGGCTGGTCAGTAATGTATAAAAATACCTAATCACTGTGATGTACACCTGAGACTAGTAGGGTATTATGGGTCAGTTATACTTTGGTCAAAGTAAACAAGCAAACAAACAAAGAGGGGTAGAGAGGTGCGATCATGGAAAGTCTCCTTCAATTTGTAAGCAGTGGAACCATTGCTAGAACACGAGATTAGATGCCATATCCCCAGCTCCTTCCATTTTACCACAAGTGCTATTGCCTTCCACCATGTCTCGCAATGGAATCACCTGGGAAACTGTAAAAATACGTGTGTTGGTCACACTCTCAGATTTTGTTTTAATCGATCTAGACTGAGGCTGGGGAGATGCATATTTAGAACACTCCCCTGGGGTGGGTATGCAATTTAAATCGTGAAAACTCATCTGCCATGTGTGGGGCCACCTGCCTCATAGAGACTGGTGCTTGCAGAGCTATGGCGCTCTGCTTGCCACCCAGATGGTCCCTGTAGAACTGAGGTACTTACTCCCCCAGGGTCTGCAAATGCGGTCAGCCAACAGAACTCCATGGTCAGCTGTCTTGGAGAATTGCCTCCATCTGAGGGCAGCTCCAAGCAGTAACTCATCAACCTATGGCATATAAAGGGCCACTCCCATGCTCCAACCATTTGGATGGGTCACCCCAGCTTCAGAATTCTCCACAAGTCACTCGAGTCCCCCCTTGTAAACACCCCTACCTGATCTCTCCCTCTGCCTAGTTCTGCGCCCTGTCCTGCCCTCCAACAGTGTTGATACCGAGAGAGTCCTGATGATCTGTCAGTGCATCCCTGCCCCAGAGACAGTTCTCTGGGACTTCTGTCTCCGACATCCATTCCCTTTTTCAAGCTCCCCACACTAGCCACCTCAAGTGTCACCAGGAGAAGTCATTTCTTCAGACAGACTCTTCACGAGGCCCCTGTGAGATTGTACATCTGCAGTGTAGCTGATGGAAGGCAAAGCAGCGGCGAGGTTGTTGGTACTCCTCTGGACACATCTGCAAATGTATGCCTTACTCAGAGGGCCCAGTTCTATTGCTGTCGTTTCTGAGCCGCAGAGGTGTTCTAAAGACCAGTAGATGGATTCACAACCAACTCGGACTTTAAGGCATCTTACAGCATCCCGGACTATGCTTTCCTTTTATAGTTGAGGTACAGACACTCATGGCAGGACAGGAAGTGACTTACATGAGGTCAGGACCAGGGCCACGTTCAGAATCAGGGCTTCTAACTCCCATCCCTCTGTCCTCCTTCCCACCTGCCCAAGCTCGCCCAGGCTCCACCTGCTGACATTTTTCCTTGTACAGTTTGTTAGTCTCTGTTTTCTTCCCTGCATCCACCTTTTGGCTCATCCAGCTTTGAGGTGTCTACAAACAGTTTCATCTAGTTTTACACGGATTTGCTAAGGAATGCCCATATAATGGAATTCCAACAAGCAGTTGTGTTACACCAAAAAGAGGGAAGCCTGCCAGACTCAGTGGCCTGAGATTCTTTTCTGATAGGCTTCCTACGGATGTGGAAAAGCAGTGTGCACACAGCTGGTCCCAGCCTGGCTTGACGCAGTGCAGCCTGCTGTAAGATACAAACAAACAAACAGAACCTGAAAGTCACGTTGCAGCAGAATCCAGCTATAGATCACCCAGACACGCCTTTAATCTGGGAAGCCCCCTCTACCAGGAACTGCGAATTTATAGGCTGATGGGCAGCCTCGGCCTTTGACCACGTCTTGCTGCTGCTAAGTGTCCTGGAAATAGCTGGTGTTCTAACTCTGAGAACAGCATGTCTTCCCTGGATGCTCCCCTTCCGTTCCCCGAGTCCAAGAGGAGACAGGGGGAGTATCCGGGCTGTGATCGCCTCATTTTCAACAGCAGGGTTTCTGTCTAGGGCTCAGCATTGGGGCATTTCTCCAAAGCCTTATGTACTTACAAGTCTTTCTTCCCCTCTTAATTTGCCTGGAGCCAGGCTTTCATCTCGACTTTTAGCCAAGAGGCACCTGCTGAAATATTCATCAGCAGAAATTGTGCCATGGGTGCTTTTTCCTATTTGTCCAGTTGTATGTCATTAGAACAAGGGTGAGGCGAGTGGAAATGGAGGCTGACACCAGAGAGTGGAATTCACTCAGAACTCCAGGTAATAGGCAATTAACCCTTTTAAGCACAGGAAGCTAAGTAGTAGGAACAGATCCTTGCAGACATCATTTAATCATCCGTGAATCAGTTATTCCTGGCATCTGCTCATTGTTTCCATACACTTTATTGAGTGTCTGCTGTCCATGAACCCTGGTGCTGAACCCCATGCATGGGTGTATACGATCTCGTCGCTGCTCACCATGTCTCACAATTGAATACGGATAGCAAACAAGGACACATGTAACTGTGAGATGGGGCACGCACAGTTGTGAAGTGAGGTACAAAGGAGCTTAGAGCACAGCTCAGGTTTGGGAAGAGAAAGGAATGAGGAACACTGTTGCCTGGAAGCTGATCCTCAAAGGCTCCTAGGAGGCTTTCATTTGAAGAGAAAGTGAGCGGCACAGTGGCAGCTGGGGGATGCCAAGAGGAGAAAAGGGCTCTCCACATCGAGTCAACAGTGGAAGCAAAGCAGAGATGCCACGAGAGCCGGCCTTGTGGGTGTACCCGGGACCAGTCCCAGGACGATGGAGAGTAACATGCTATTATGGGGGGGGGGGGCGCGAGCTGGCAGGAGAGGTAGCCAGGTTCAGGCCGGAGCCCGTCTGCATGTTCAGGAGCTTGAGCGATATGCTTTATGGAGGGATTGGAGGGAGGGTTGAGGAGTTGTGAAAAGAGAAGTAAGTTGGTTAGTTTTATGCTTTGGAGACACTATTCAAGCTTCCATGGGAGCATACATTGCTCAGAAGATCCATCAGGAGGCCGTTAAAATAAGCAGGAGATGACAAGATTCTGAATGATGGCCGAGGTGATGGGGATAGAGTGGAGGATAGAAATGGAGTAACACTCGGAATGCTTCTAATTCAGTGCACCAGCCATTCACTGAGCACCTGCTATTAGCCAGATACTCTAGGAAGAGTGGGGGGCACAGGATCACTGTCAGAGCCCATTTTCTCCTGCACAATTTGACTTCTAAAATGGACTCGGTGATCTTCCCTCGCTTTGCAGTAGAGTCAGATGAGCGTCACTGGGTTCAGAAAAATTTCAGAAGAACAATATCGATCATTCACCAAAGGCGATGGATTTAGGGAGTAGAGGATGGATTATTTGAAGTCACAGAGTGAGGCCCCATATTTCTGAGAGAGCATTCATGTGCACCCAGCCCTCAAATGGCGTCTCTGGTTTGGCTTGGGCTGGTCAGGATGGCACAGGCTGCCTAATCCATGGATGAAGGCATGACTGAATCAACTCAGACCACAGCAAAGCCTGCGCTGATCCAAGGCAGAGCTGGTTGTGTTTCCTATTCATGGTCCCATTGAAGAACGCCAGCTAATGTCCCAGGCAGCATTTGAACAAAGCAAATCACTGGTTGCTATCAGATCTACAATGTCGGTATTTATAGAGGAGTAATGATTTTTCTTTCTTAATGTTTCGTCTCTAAAGTGAAATGATATAGGGCCTGATTGCCAGTGTGCCCCCATAGGCAGCCTCAGTTTTTGTGCCTGTGCCCACGTAGATATAAAAGCACATCTGAGTTTTCCTTGGAGTTAAATCACGGTGAATGTTCCCGGCTGGATGCAGGAGGCTAGAAATATTGCACTGGGAAAAGCTGGCATGGTGAGCTAGATTTTGGAAGTTACTTCTGCAAAATCGAACTATGCATGCATGTATGTGTATGAATGCATATGTCTACAGGTATAGAATCCTTGCGTACACACCCTGATAGCCAAGAAAGGAGATTCCATTGCTTGAATTGTGATGCAGGTTTTAATTCACAACATTCACATCTCTATGACCCAGTTTCCTCATCTGTAAAATGAGGATAATTATGTTTATGAATAAAACACTAGGAGCTCTTTGTATGAAAGGGAATGCATGGTTGGAAGGAAGCAATTTTATGACAAACCACAAAAACTGTGCAATCGCTCACACCCAAGCACATGCTTTTTTTGGAGCCAGACTATTGCATGAGTAGCTGATGGATGAAAAATACTGATACTCACTCCAAAGTACTAATGAAATGCAAGGTGGAAGTTGCTATTTGTGCAAAGGATAGGTTTCCTAGATACGCTGACATAGCAGTTTGCTTGCGGAGTTCTAACCAGCCCAATCCCAGTCACAAGTCCCAAGATGGGACATGGGTGGTTGAAAAATTGTTCCTGAACTGCACCGCTTGTGTAAAACAGTACAGTGTCTGACGTCTGGTGGTGATTGGTAAGTGTCTGAACTAGGTTGCTGTCCTACCCACCACTTCTTCCTCCAAGATGGAATTTGCAGATTTCAGGATGGCGGCTCTGGGGCCCAGAAACTCTATGACATGCAGCATCCATCCCCCTTGCTGTGTTAGTTATTTATTGTTGTGTAACAAATGGTCACAAACGTAATGGCCTAATACTACACAAGTGTATTATCTCACAGTTTCTGTGGGTCAAGAGTCTGGACACAGTTTGGCTGGGCCCTATGTTCAGATGCTTAATAAGTGGAAATCCAGATGTTAATCCACAGTAGAATCTCTCTCTTCAGTCTTATCAATAGAATCTAATCAAGGGAATAACTGTCCCAGCATCCTTGGAGAAGAGGATCACAAGGTCTGTAACCAGGAGGGAGGGATGTCGGTGGCCAAATTGGAATCCTCCCATCATACCTGTCATCCTTGGTGTCTCCTATGTGCACATCAGGAGAGGATAGTCCTCATCTGCCAGGTCAGGGGTCTGGACACGTTTTAGACTGAAGATGCTTTAACCTGGGTTTTGAAGGATGAGTAGGAGTTAGGGCTGAAGAAGAAAAGAAGACATCCTCAGCATGGTAAAGTGATAAGATATAATCCAGGTCAAATAGTAATAGCTTCTGCTGTTCTATTATTGGGTCCATGTCTTCGGCTGGGGACATGTAAGTGGTTATAACATTCTTAGGTTTTCATGTATCAGGTATGTGAGACTAATTAGAAAACTTGAGTCTTACCATGTAGATAGGAAGAGACAATGGAAGGAAAAAAAATGAAATAAAATTACTTCTCCACTACTCTGATACAAGAAGAATAAACATGTATTTAGAAGTGCATTTCTTGTGCTCTAACGTGTAAGCAAATTACCTAATATTCTTAGAAACAACTGTAGATTCTTGAGTCCTATCTTCAGAAATACTGACTTAGTAGAGCAGATAGAGCCAGGAATCTGAATTTTAACAAATCTCAGGGGTCTCCTTGGTGCAGGTGATCCAAGGACAAAGATTTGAGAAACATTAATTTGGTTTTACTAAACCTTTTCACAGATACTTTAAATCTGCCCCTCCATGGTCTACTCAAAGCAACACGGTGTTCATTTTACAGATGGGTCAGCTGAGGCTTAGAGTGTCATTTGCCCAAATCACTAAACCAATATATGATATGAACTGAGGACAAATTCAGATGTTCTCTCTCAAAGCTCAAGACTTTTTTTTTTTTTTTTTTTTTTTGCTTTACTGTCTCTTAAGATATAATTTATAGATGTGGGTATTGATTTATTTGATCTACTTCCTACTGGTGTTTGGGCCTCTTTTTTTGTTACTCTATCTCCTTAATATTTATGCACCCTGGACCAAAAGGTCTGCCTTTGCTTCAATTCCTATAAAAAGCCCTGCGGAATTCACATTAGCACTTCCATAAAAGTCATAAAGGCTCGGCAAACTACTCAGAGTTTAAATATGGAAGTCGAAACCCTAATCACAATTTAATATAACTAAATATGTACATACTTTATGGTCAATCATCCAGACCATTTACAGGGTCTCTTGGCTTTGAAATTACTAAATCTCAAATGGTACTGTAGATGAGCCTTGCTTGACATGACATATATTGAAACAGACTGTAGAGCGATCACTTAGGGATGAAAACCTCGCTTCAGTCTTAGTGAACCAAAGCTAAGAGGCAAATTATTCAATTACAGTAAATTTACAGTAGCTTAATATTTGATAAAAGTGGTTCTTCCATCATCAGAGCATCTTATTGAAAACCCTTGAGCAGCAAAATAGCGCCGGAAACTCTTAAGATGTTTTAACCACTTATTAAGAAAATTCATCTAGCTTGATCTTTTATGAGCTGCCTGGTTTGGTAATTGTCAGGTACTTTGTGCATGCACGGGTGGCCTCAAAATTAACCTGTTAATTGTTCTACCGCAGGCAGGGGTGGGGGTGGGTGGGGCACACAGCACCATCCATGGGAGCAAAGGCTACTTGGGGTTCTTGACCGCCTAGCCTAGTGAGAGGGATACTGTGTCCTTCGGGCTCTGAGGTGAAGTGGACTCCTGAGTGTTATCCCTACTGACATACAAGATGGGATATGTGCCTACCAAGGGGTCAGACAGCTCTAGGAAATGGTTAGTTTGCTTGTCGTGTGACCTGTTCTAAGGGAAGCCCATTGTCCGCCCAAGAAAGCTCTAAAGCAGGATTTCTCAAATTTTAATGGAGACAAATCACCTAGGGATTTGGTTAAAAATGCAATTTCAGCCTGAGATTTTGCATCTCTAACAAGCTTCCGAGTGATGGATGCCCCTGCCCCTGGCCTGCAGACCAGCCTCTGAGTCACAAGGGGCTGGAGCATACTACTGACCCCACCTGAATCAGGCACATTGGTAATAGTGAGTCTCCAATGGGACACCTGAATTGCAGGACAACAGATTATAGCGGACACAGCCCTGGTGTGGTTTGTACCTGGACTCTACCCATGTTTAGCTGTGTCATCTGGGATAAACTTTTTAACCCATTTGAGAAAATTCCTTGGCAGTGGATTTGAGGTGGGCACAGGGACGGTCCCACCTCTGGCATGCTAGCTTGAGGGAATTCGGGGAAGTCCAGCTTGCCCTCTACGTCCTCAGGTGGGTTCATTTAAATACAAATGTCTCTGCTACAGTAGGCCCTTGAAGTCACCACCATATAAATAAATATTCCCTCTGCCCAAACCTCTTCCTTGTCAAGCAACACCCGCTGGGAATGTTGATTTTTGTAACTTTCAGAACCAGAGCAAGACTTCTTAATCTGGGTTTAGTTAAACTTCCCCTACTACTCAGGCACTGTCGTCAAATATAAAAGAGGCAAGAGAGGGGATGGAAATGCTAATTAGGCCCTGTCACAATTCCGGCTACTGTTATGGGAATCCACAGTATGCAAATCAGATTAAATCTACCCTAAACTGCTCAGGGCTGCAAGGGTAAGGGCAGGGTTTGGATTGACAATCTCAGGGTGAAAAGGTAGGAAACCATCATCGGATTCATTCCTGGCCCCCCATTTTTTCCTCTGCTCTGCAGGATCTTCAAGGCACCCAAGCTGACAGATACCCATGGGGGAAAGTACAATCAGATCAGATATGTGTATGTGGTGTGTATTTAAATAAAACACTTTCTGCTCCCAATGTTGCAGCTGCATTCTGAGTAAAAGTGAGCTAAATGGTTTTAAACACACGTGTGCGCACACACACACACACACACACACAGCCACCATTCAGCTCAGTATAAATGTCACAGCGTCAAATACCAAATACAGAGAATTATTAACGTAAGTGGCCTCCTATAATAAAGCTCATTATTAATAGGCCTGTTAGCTCAGCATTCATTTGAACTGACAGCAACTTCTTTCTATAGCAGCTGTTTGCTCCCTTTTTCCATCCAAGACCCCTTCCGACATCTCAATGTAGCGAGGCAGTGACGGAAGTCAGGCAGATTATTTTAAAAGGGGAGGAGAGACTGGGAGTTGTTATTTACCGAGCACACATTATAAATAATGGCGAACATTATTGAACATATCACATGCAAGTGTGCTACATGTATTATTTTATCCACTTTGCAAAAAATGCAGGACACCAGTTAAATGTGAATTTCAGATAAACGACATATTTCTTTAGTATAGATATGTTCTGAATATTGCATGGAACATGCTTTTATTAAAAACTCTTTGCTGTTTATATGAAATTCAGATTTAACTGGGAGTCTGTGTCTTTGTTTGATAAAGGTCGAGCGAGTTATATTGCTATCCACATTTTACAAGAAAGGGTACTGAATCTTAAAGGGGTAAGGTCCAATGCAAGACCCCAAGAGGGGTTAGAAGCTCTGACTTTGAATGTGGATTATTCCAAAACTCATTCCATCACCACCATCCACACGAGACTCTACCCATGTACCGGTCATGATGCACACAGCTCTTACCCATGACTTCTCATTCATCTCCCCTGAATTTCCTGTAGTTGCTTTGACTGTACCCATTTTGCAGATGAAATTGAAGATCCAAGCATTTAAGCAACAAGAGAGAATCATTTTGGTCATTTAGTAAACATTTATTCCACGCTGGGATTATAACATTCAGACATAATAAGCACAGTCTTCAAACTTTGTGGATATGGTAAATGGAATAAGGTAAGTGCACAAATCAGAGAAGTGAAATGCACAATGGGACAAGTGATAGTATTACTCCCCAGTTCAATCAGGACTTCAGGGTCCCTTTTGAAAGAGGTTTCGCCTGGTGAAGACCCTGTAGGGGACACATATCACAGCCCGATTATTAAAAACAATCATAAAGAAAACCCTGGATTGCCATCTGAGGAAACAATGCCCTATATTCAGCTTAAAAATATTGTAAAAGTCCTGAGGGAATTAATCTTAAGTGAAAAATATGAGAAATTTAATCAATGGGAATTTGCAGAGACCAGTTTAATATCACACAGAAAATGACATGAAAATACGGCCATCCCTTCGTTCATCAGTCTCAGTTCAGGATCAAATAATTGAAATCAAATTATTTGACATTTGTTTAATCAATATTTATTAAACACTTAGTATGTTCCAGGCACTACAAAGAAAAAGCAATATATCTGCTCTCAGGGACCCTCTGTATAGTCTCAGATGCTCATTCTTCTCATCAGTGAAATGGGGATAATAATATATTTGCATCACAGGACTATTGTGAGTATAAAATGGCTCCATGCACTCAAGCTGCTAAAATAGGGACTGACACATGCTAGATACACAACAAGCATTAGCTCTTAGGACTATTTGTTGAGGGCCGAGAGAATCACATGAGGACGTAATGACACTGTGGTATGATACAGGAGCATTTAGGGCAGGTGCATGGTACCGTGAGACCACTGAAGCCAGCCATCCAACAAGGCCCTAGAGACATAAACAAGGCTTCATGTTCAGTAAGATGAGCCTTTCCCCAAAAGATAGGAGGAAAGGGTATTCCAGGCTTAAGACGAGCTAATATTTATTGAGGTAGATACTACTTCCACATACAGATAAAGAAATGGACTTTATATGACATATATGACATAGGATAGGGACCAGACAGTGTGGTCTTTTCTCCTGATCAGTCCATCCTGACTAGAATGGCAGGTGGTCTGGGGGTGCTGGTGACCCAGGAGAGTGGGAGGGAGGTAGAAGTTGGATGGGGGAGGGACCAGACCAGGAATTGCCTCAAAACTCATGGCAGCTGTTGGAGCGCCTGGGTAGCTCAGTCAGTTAACCATCTGACTCTTGGTTTTGGTTCAGGCCCCACGTCAGGCTCCGTGCTCAGCTCGCAGTGTGCTTGAGATTCTCTCTCCTTCTCCCTTTACCCTTCTCTCCTTTCCCCCCTCAAATAAATGAATAAATTAAAAAAAAAAAAAAAAACTGGCAACCCCTGACTCTGTCCTGTGTATGTTGGATGCCCACCGAGCAGTAGACTGCAGAAGAACAGGGGACTGTCTTGATCAGAGTTGAGTTATAAAAAAAATGACCATGGTGGAAATTACAAAAATAATGTGGAGAGAGTCAGATAGAGATAGATGATGGAGAAGACAGAGAGGGGAGGGACACAGAGAAAATGGAGATGTAGTTTTCAATTTGAGTCTTCTTTGCGCAGCTTTGAACCCCAACATTGTGCCAGAGATCTCTAAATTCTGTTAACAAAATGTCTATGGGTTTATGGTTCAAATGGAGACAGATTTCCAAACAATTTCTCTATCTTCCAAAAGTGGTTGAAGTTCTGCAAACTTCTTCTTTTTTTATTCAATTGCTGAAGTTCTCTACTTTCTATCACTAAATTAAATATGCAATAGCTTTTTTTCCCCTCCAACAGTGAGATCCTCTGTGGAGATGAAGAGTCCTGGAGTAATAAGTTGAAAATCCTATGCTCACTCATTCATTAATCATTTATTTTATCATTCATCCATTAAACCAGCATCCTATCCATTGATCTGTCTGTCCGTCCAATCATTCACCTTACTGCTTAACCATGTTGTCATCTATCCAGCTACCTACCACCCACTCATTACTCCATCCATCCACCCACCCACTCATGCATCCATACACCCACTCGTCCATCCATCTATCCATCCAGCCAGCCAGTCAGCCATTTCATTTACTAAACTGAGCATCAGTTATGTGTAAGTGCATATTAGGATTGACTAAGCACAGCCCGTTTCCTACAAGGATTCTACAGCTTACTAACAGAAACAAGCAAGTAGGCAGCCATGTTACAGTATCTTATGAGGATTCAGCCAAAAAGACACTTCCAAACTCCAGAGACAGAACAAGGTAAAGAGGATCAACTCTGGACCACAAAGGAGATTTTTCACTTTTTTTAGGAAGTGACTCAGCTGCCTGACAGGTTTTAGAACTATATCAGCACATAAAAAAATGGCTGAGGGTATGTGTGTTTTACTTGGCATCCATACCTACTTTTCAAATTTCAGATCTTTAGAGAGGGCAATGCCTTTACTCCACAAAACCACTATAAGGAGTTATCAAGACAGCACATTTTTATGAAAAATAGTCATTTCCCCCACTCTTCCTGCTCTACCATTTTTTTAAAGAAAATAATATATTTTATTTAGGTTCTCTACCTCCCATTCAGTAGCAAGGTGCTGAAGACAAGGTTGACTTGAAATTTTTCGACAGACTTGGAGGAGGACAAGGTCGAGGAAGGGAGCTGGAGAGCTGGGCTCTGTCTGCCTGGCTCCTGCATAGGTTATTTATTATTGGATCAGCACATAAAAAATGGAATTAAGGGGGCATTTTATTCAGCTTGCTGGTGAAAGAGGCTGCAAACTTGGGACTTGGAGCTGTCGCCAAAATGGCTAGAAATTACTGCAGGAGAGAACAAGAAAAACTTGTCAGTATCTAAAACAAACCATCTTTTCCATTCAGCTACTTTTCTTTTAATGTGTTTAATGAATTAATACACCTTGGCAAATGGCAGGACCCAGGTAGCTTGGCTTTTGGAGGCAACCAATGCCCCTGGATCTTGGCTTTTTAAAAATGACCCTGAGACTCCCTCTCCAGTCATTTTCTTCTGTAGACTGGAGAGCATCCCAGGTTGCCTGGACCAGGAGAGAAACATGTACACCATGAGAGCACCTCCATAATATATTTGTGTAGTGATTTGTGCATTGTATTCAATCCCAGTGATTAAAGAGTTAATTTTCTAAGTAGACGGTGGGCATGGTGCACTTGCTTATGAATGTGGATGCTGTGAATTTATTTGGGAACCTGCTGGAGTTGAGCCTCCCAGTGCAGGTATATGCAGAGCAGTTCAAATCAAGTGTGGAGATAAAGACAGAGGGGAAAAGAAGTTGAGGGGACGGGGAAAGGAGCAGGAAGTGAAACAATAGAATCTTCTCACACCATCCCTAAGTGGCCTTCCTACTGCCATGATGCCCAGACTCTTGCCAGGCTATACTGCTGCCACTGCCCCCTGATGCGTATTTCTCCAGTACCTGTCCATCCACTTGACCGTGAGTTCCTTAAGGATAACAATAGTACTTTACCAACGTTTGAATTCCCAGCACCTAATGGCACCTGGCATGGAGTAGGCATTTCACAAATGTTTATTGTGTGAATGAAAAATGAATGGGAAGATTCCAAGTGACTGATAAGTTACAAAGATCAAAATCATGTGAACAGCAAAAAGGAGCAAAGTAGAGGCCAATCTGTGTGATTTGGTAAGTTTGAGAGTTATCGTAAAAGGAATTATCAAAGCGATATATCTCCTACTTAAAGTGTGGTTCCTGGACTAGCATCATCAGCATCTTGATCCTGAGAACTTTTTGGAAATGCAATTCTCAATGTCCATCCTGTGTCTGCTGGTTCAGAATCTGTGGGTTCAGAGGTCCTTGTTCTAATAACCTCTCTATGAGGGTCTTAGGTACTCTCAAGCGGGAAAAGCACTGGATTAAATATATTATCTTTATCAGTGAAATATTCTGTTAAGTGACTTAATCTAGTACGTAAACACCAAAATATATGAAAAATACCTTTTCTACTAGTCTTGGTGCTGTCCACAGTTTTCCTGATAAGCATTTGGCAGATTTCAGAAAGAAAACAAGGAAGGAGAAAAGACTAGAAGGAGGGGTCTTATTATGTGAATGAACTACTGTATATGATATCTGCTGTGATGTTAACTTCTCATATGTCAAAGGTGAAACTAACATGGAAACTTCTCTAGCTCTGAATTCCACAAACAGGGGCTTTTATGAACCAGAGGATCTGGAGGATTTTGCCTTTGACTGTGGCGTAGATCTAAGATATTGACCAGGGTGATTAATGCTACTTGCCAGAACAGGCCAGTGCTGACCGCTCAGTGGCTTGCCACAGCACGGGTTTTTATTCTCACTGACATTACAAGTTCAACACCAGTCGTGGGAGATCAGAGATGGAGGGGATTATTCCACACAGCCACTCAGGTATCTAGGCTGATGAATTCATCATGGCACTGGTGATCCACCTGAAACACACGTGACTAGCTGGTCACGATTGTTACGGGAGAGAAGAGATGGCAAAAGCAGACCCTTGCCTGGCAGTGTCCGCGTCACTCCCCCTCATAGTGGGTTGGTTCTCGCATGGTGAATTGGGCAGGACTTGGCACACGGTTTCCCATATTGGTGCCTTGGCCGTCATCTCTGTCCTCAATACTCCTTGGCCGTGGAAACCTCTGCTTTGCCTTGGGAGAAGATCTCTGAGAGCAGCCTGTACTGATGCCAGAGGGGAAGGAGTGGATAAACACCCCAGCTTCCTCAGCCCTCTGTCAGGGTAATTCTGAGTTTCCTTCTACACTTATTTCTAGAGATCTTCTGTAACATTAAGCTCCAGTTGACCACACTGGAAGCTGGCTGGATACCATACCTTATATCGCCTTCATTTCTTTCCCCTTATCTCCTCAACATACTACCAACCTAGTAATCCTTGTCTCGGGGTCTGCCTCTGGGGAACCACACCCAACTACAAAGGTTGTGGGAAATAGAGAGTAACACATGGGATGTTTGGGATCCATTTTCTCTGCCACAGCACACCTGTCTAACAAAGGGCTCCCTCTCAAAATCCTAAATGCAGGGAGGGATGCTTGCCTATTGGAAATCCACTTCTAAGTTTCCAAGGTTGAAAAGTCTGTGGTTTTAAAGAATTGGTTCTTAGAATTTCATATCTGAATCATCCACATAATGAGGTTTGCAGTTCCACCCACCCTCTTTAACCCTAATGCTAAACTTTGATTAATGAAGCGATACCCATTGTATGGATAGGAAAAATGATTCAGGGCTAGTCACTTCCACTCAATTGAACACAGTTAGTGTGATACTTGATATAACATTCCAACAATTACCTATTCAGAGTCCAGTCTTTTTTTTTTTTTCCCCTAGTCTCTTCATATTACAACTAAGTCCGAAGTTATCCGACCGGGTATTAGACCCTTAATTCCTGTCTATGCATAAAAAAAAAAAAAAAAAAAAAACAAAACAGGAAGAGCCACACTGCTCAAGGATTTAAGCTGTTACTTAACCTTGAGTCTTCTTGGCTCTTGATTTAAAGCCTTTCAAACCCTTTTTAAGAGAGAAGACATTTCTCATTCTAAGATTAATATCCTCACTCTCCATTCCCACCTGAAGGAAGTAATGTGAGGCTTAGAGCATGTGTATGGGCCAGAGTCACCAAGAAAGAACTCAGCTTCATCCATCTATCCATTTATTTATTTATCATACATTCATTGAGCATCAGCCATGTGCTAGACACTGTGACGCTGCTGACGATTCTCTCATCCATGGGAAGTATGCAGCCTAGTAGAGGTGATGTCAAAGACACCCATGTAGCTAACACTGAATAAAGAGTACATTACTGAAAAAGAGAAGTTTGGAGGAAAGAGAGATCCCAACTCACTGGGGATGCAAGTGTGTATGGAGCCCAACAGGTGTTTATTTAATAACCTAGTCATTCATTCATTTAAACCAATGTCAGTCATTCACCACATGCTAGGGAAGGGACAGAATGGGTAGGTAAAACCAACCCAGTCCCTGGTCCCCTGCGATATCTATAGTTAGTGAAATGGAAGGTGGGTCATATGTGGATATGTGGACATAGATCTGATAGTTGGGGACTGGGCAGATGAGTGTTTTCCAGGCAGAAGGAATGATGTGTCTTCCATGCAGAGATAACAAGCAACAGAGTAACGAGAAGAAGATAATCAATTTGGTGGGAAAGAAAGCTCTGGGGTCAGGCATGAGAGGACATCAGGCTAAAACCAGGCCTTTTGGTCAGACCTTGGGCAGGCTTGACTGCCAGTCCTGGCAATTACGTGATGGACAAAGAGGAGCCTCTGAAGCTGTTTCGGCAAAAGGGCAAGAGATTACAGGGTGGACTCGGCAGGAAAAAGATGCAGACTGAAGATACAAAGGGAGAGAGGATGTAGCTCCAACAACAGATGGGAAAGGCACCCGGACCTGAACGGGGGCAGTTGCTCAGGGGTGAGAGATTGGGGAAGGATGTGAGAGGCAGCACGCGCATAGAAACCGCGGGAATCTCGACAGCTGGGAGGTAGCTGTGGAAGTCAGGAAGGAAAGGAGGGACTTGTAGATCTTGGCTCTCCTTCCTGGGCACAAAGGTAGACTCCAGTGTTAGCTCCCCTGAGAGATCAGTGTGGCCATGTGACTGCGTTCTGGTCAACGGGATGTGAGCGGAAATTTGTACATCATTTTTCATGCCTAACCCCTAAAAAAAAAAAGAAAAAAAGCAGAAGAAAACAAAGCAAAAACATCTTCCCACAGGTGAGCTACGTTCACTCTCATCATTTGCCAGCATAATGCAACGATGTCAAGAACTCAGGAGTGAGTGGAATCACAGCACAGAAGGAGATGGGGTCCCTGCATGCCTGCTTGGAACAGGGTCCGCAGACTTTCAGACACCACTCCAGTGAATGGACATGGCTGTATTCCAAGAAAACTTTATTTATGGAAACAGGTGACAGGCTAACTGAGTCTGTGGGTTGTAGTTTGCCAAACCCTGGCCCAGAGCAAAGTGCCCCCTCCCACTGACCTCATTTGGACTATGATAAAGAGGGACAAGATGCTAATTTGTATTTGTTGAACTTCTGAGACCTGGGGGTCATTTGTTACAGTAGTCAGCTTTGGCTTGTGCAAGAAGAAAAAAAAAAAGGCTGTAGAACTTTCCTATATTCCTCTGAAAATGTGAGAACTTACGGAAGGCATTTCCTATCTTATCACGGAAGATAAGATAGGAAATGCCACCACAGGTTTTTTAGCAATGTCTTAAAAATGAGTGTGACTGCAAATGTATAAGGGAAAGACCTCCAAATCCCTAGGACATTCTGGGGAGGTTCAAGCTATGAATAGCGCAAGGATCCCATGTTTCATGGCTTGGAGGTGGAGTAACCTGGTGGCTCAGGCCCCTTCTTGTGACACAGCGTGATAATTGGGGTTTAGACACATTCGTTTACTGATGGAAAATTCTGCTGTCTGCATTCCAGAATTCAAAAGTAAGAAAGGAGAAAAGAAGCCTTGGAATTACGCCAGGTGGAGAACTGAAGAAGTCTGTCAGCAAGCCCTCAGGTAACAATATCATAATTTAAAATTTTTCCTAACAATGGGGGAGTAATTAATGATACAGCTTCCTCCTTTCCTGTTTCCATTTCAGCCTAGCCGAGTTCACAGTGTATGTGAGGTGTGGTATGTACATGGGTGTGTGTGTGTGTGTGGCTTGTGTGTGATATGTGTGTGTGTATCCAGGTGCCATATGTGTGTGTGTGTGTGTGTGTGTGATGTGTGTGTATGCCCATGCCTTTCTGTGTGTGGGTGGGAGGGGTTGTGTATGAATGTGGGAGGAGGTAGTGCATATGTGTGTGTGGGCAGACCTGAGTCCCTGAGTCCACGGATACAGGACAGGAGGAGTTTGTCTCCACAGGTTTGACACAAAGTAGATTTATCTACTCGAGAGCCCCATCAAACAGGGTCCACATTTTTGCCTCTGTACCAACTTGCTGGTTCCTCAAGGTGTTTTAATCAGCCTGGGAGCTGTGAGACAAGTTGATAGAGCACCCAAGCCATTCACTGTGGCATTCTTGAAGGGCAAATTGGAAGCCCTTCTTGATTTATTTGGATTTGAAAGCAGAGAAGATAAAAGTATCATTCTTGCTGCCTCCCTTGCCTTCTCTTAGAGAGACTTCCCCTCATGCCTGAGTGACAAGGGGATTTCAAGTCTCCCCAAATGCCCAGTGGTGAACATTCTAGGACAAGGTTGCCTGAAATGACTTTCTCGCTCTCCGAGGCACCCTGAGTTTCTATCAGAGGCACTTGAAGATCTGTAAATTTATGCCCTTAGTAATTTATACTGTGGATCTAAAATGATTTTCAAATTGGTCTGGAAAATATGCTTGAAAGAGGTAAGAGCTAGGGGCCAATTATCAGGTTACTTGGGCCAATGTCCAGATCCGCAGCTGAACTTATCAGTGTCACATCTGACAAGTGTATGTCTCTTCTCTGGGCTGGGGTTTTCTCCTTCAGGTGTAGATACTGAGGGTTGAGTCAGATCCATGTTTTCCAAAATGTGTTCTAAAGGATGTTAATAGTAAGTCATGCAGTAAAGCGTTTCAGTGACTCGTTTAATCTGAATTTGTTTCAGTACTAATAAAAGAGATCAGAAATAATAGTAGCTTAAACAAGATGGAAGTTTATTTTTCTTTGAAGCAAAATTCATCCAGAGATGAGCAGCCGTGGGCTGATCTGAGCCCAGATCCTTCTATCTTTCTTCCCACCATCCTTTGCGATGACTTCCATTTTCAAAATCATTCAGTAGTTTAAGATAGTTGCTACAGCTCCAGCCATTACATCTGCATTCCAAATAACAGGAATGAGGAAGTAGGAAGCATGGTGGATATGTATGGTGCTTCTTCTAGATAAATCACTTCTTTGAAATAGTCTTTCCTGAAGTCCCTTATGACACATCTGTTTTTTTATCTCATGGGCCAGAATGTAGTCACACAACTATGTCCAGCTGCAAGAGATGCTGGAAAGTGTAGTGTTTTAGTCAAGGGCATTGCCAATGTGGATAACATCAGAGTTCTATTCCAAGGCAGTTGGAGAGAATGTGTGTTCAATGACAACTAATCATTCCTGCCATAATGACTGAGGAAGCGTGCAGTATACTAGATTATAGTTGAGATTTCTTGTCTGTACATTTCAGAGATTTCATATGCAGAGGCACATTGTGACCCTTCCTATATGAGATGTGTCCCATAATTATTTGATCATAGATTCCTTTCCTTCCCCAAATCATATGCAATTACTAGTCTAAGAAATAACTTGGAGGACAACTGTAGGCAATGGTCTCAAGTGTCCTTGGTTATTGACAAAGTGTCAGAGTATCTAGATCAGATTCCCCCTCTTCGTCACCAGGTGCAGGTGTCTTGAGGGCAACCCCGATTCCCATTAACCTTTCCTTCGTACCAACTGCCTGGGCACCCCTGATAATCACGGGCATGATTCTGGAGCACGCTGTGGGCACTGCCCTCCCTGCACTGGAAGGGGACACTTGAGGATCTCTCCTCCTTCATTGTCATATTTAGTCACGATTTGGTGGGTTTTTACTGAGATGAGATCATGGGGGTGTTAGGCAGCAAAGTCTTGATTTGATTCACATCAAGTGAGGATGTAATTGGAAGCAATCAGAATGAAGTGTCCCATTTTAGGAAAAGCCCTTTATGCAGCAAAACTTAGAGATGGCACAGTGATGACTTAAAGGGCCAGTCGTGGATTGCGAAACAGAACGAAAGAAACGAAAATAAGAAAATGGCTCTGCCACGTGTCTCCCTCATGAGAGGCTCTGCGTGTGTTCCCTCAAAAGCACAGTGATGCATGATGATACCAACGTACAGTTCTAAGTTTCAAAGTTTTCGAGGCCATCACTACCCCATTCATAAAATGTTACTTGAGTCATAATTATAGTTGAAGCCCTTGAGAAGCTCACAGTCAAGCCGAAGAGAAGAATGGTGAACAATTAAAGTCAGAAAAGAGTGCTGGAGTTCTTCACAGAGTGGCAGATGGCCAATAGAGATAGATGTCTGGTGGTGAGAGATGGAGCTCTAGAATAAGACATGTGCGTCCCTGAGCCTTTGCTGGACCAGTTTTTAGACTTTGTAAAGGCTACTTAACTTCTCTGTGCCTCAGTTTCCTAATCTACAAGATGGAACAAAGAAGAGTTTCCATTCCTAGGATAGTTTTCACTACGAAATGAAAAAATGCACCTCACATTTTCCCTATCCCGGGTGTGAACATCTAGCAATGGTTTCCTGTTGTTATTGCTGTGATTAGGATTGATATTATTTACTCTTCTTTTTATTTTTATGGCAAGAAAGCAATGGGAATGCACGGCGGAGGAAAGGACAGTTCTATCTTGGGAAGAGGGGCTTTATGTTATAGCAACTCTGGACTGACTTAGCAAAAGAAAGGATGTTCGAGGAGATGAAGATCCATCAAAGGTCATCTAGACCAACCTGTCAAACAAAACATCAAGGCTCCTTTATGGCCCGTGGTAGCTTCCAAATTGGCTTCATGAAGCCAGTTCCAGCCAGTTTCAACACATGTTGCTTTAACCAAAACAGACTACATATTTGAATTTGAATGATTCCTCCCCAATCCCTAGAGGATTTTTACCTGGCATGCTTATGTGTTTAATACCCGGCCCCCTTCTAGGGAACAACACTGCTTGAAAGAGAGGCAGTGATCAAACATCCTTATGGAAGCAATGAGGACTGGACCAAAAGACTCACAGGAGCCAGGAAGGTTGAGACTAGGTTAGGGCACTGGAGGGGTAGGTGGACTGGGTCCAGGTGTGTGGCACTAAAGTCTGGCCGCCATGTGCTGACTTCGCAGATCAAAACTGACCACAACTTTCCTGAACCACTGCTGACCTTGGGCAAGTGACCCCCCACCCAACCATCCAGCAGCCTTCAATTTCCACATTTTAAAACTGGTTTGGGCTAATGGTGTCACTATCATCACATCCAGAGTTCTGGTTGCAATTACACAGTTCTCTAGAAGCAGCAGAGGAGGACTTTGTTAGAAGAAAGAGTATTTCTTTACCCATAGAACCACATATGCTATCCAGAAGCTTCTGGGGTTCTTGGATTTTCTTGTGAGAAGTCCCACTATCCAAAGAAGAACTCCTAACACCACAGTTTCTTTTAATAAACAGTGACATCATCTTTCTAGACACTACCCACCCACAGCCTCAACACAGATGGGTTATTTGTGAAACTGGAGGCTTCGGATGTCAAGGTCACTCAGAGTGATACGGCATATTCGCGTTACGAATGCCTCCTCATGGGAGCCTCCTCATGGAGCCGGGCAACAGGGTAAGATGTGCTTTCAGTTTGGCAAGGAGATGCCTCCAAAGTCCTCAGCTTCATTCCCGTGTTCACTGAAATAAGCCCAACAATGTTTCACAACATTCCTGTTCACGAAATGTGTAAGAGCAAAAATTAAAGTAGATAAAAATGTGTTTTCTTTTTTAATTTTTAAGGCTCCATGAGGATTTTCAACTGTTTTCCCCAAGGCCCTGTGCCTTGTTTTCCCCGTGTAGAAATGGGAGTAGTAATCAGTAACATTTTTTCCTGGATCCTAATCAGTAACTTGAAAGAGGAGGCATCCGGATCGTACATAAGCAACAAAGTTGCTACTTACCGGAGGCACAGAAGATACAGGGAAGCACCGTGAAAAACATGGTTCTCAAGGCAGCCTTGTTCAAAGGTCTTGTAAGCAAGTGTCACCTGTGTCATGTCTTCACAATGGGAGTCACCACCACAGTGGCTGGGCAGGGTTTTCCAGCATTGGCTAACCTCCGAGTGCCAGTCAGTAGCCATACAACTGAGTCAGTCTGGATTAAAGTCCAAATCTGTAATTTGAGGCTTATCATGTTTTTTATGGGATTGCTATGGGCATTAAATAAAACAGCAGTTTCCGGTCACGTAGTAAGAACCAAAAAAAAAAACCAAACAAACAAAAAACCCTGTTGATGTCTTTATTCCTTCTCTCCTAATTCACAGAATGGTTTCATTCATTCAGGTCTTTCTCCAAAATGTAGTTAGTTTATTTGCTTGGGACGTGGAAAACCTAATGCGAGTAGATGAACTGAATTTTTTAATTAACAAATCCATATCAAACATCTATTAAGTTTATGAAACTGTGCTATGTATCATGGGAAATATGGAGTTGGTCCCTTATTCTAAAGGAGCTTAATTGGAATGGCAGCGCAGAAACATAAGCATAATTGACTGTGAATGTCTGAAATGGGATATTAGGAAGGGTGCTTTATGGTTGTTCAGGGTTCATGGATCAATAGAATGAATGGCATGGCGCTGAGCTCCTCGGGGCAGGCAATTTCTCATCTTCACTTCTGCATCCTCACATCTGTGTCTATGACACACAGTGGGGTATCAATGAATGTGTCTTAGGTAGATGGATGAGTGGATGGTTGGATTGGTGGATGGATGGATGAGTGAAGAGTGTTTTATTTTTTTAATTGCTGTGACCAGTATTAGGCTCACCGATTCTGTGGGTAAGCCATACAAACAAGGGGATGTGGGGATAGTAGTGTCCACTCGGAGATGTCTGAGTCCTAAGCTGGAATACTTGAGTGGAGTGGTTCAATGGCCGGAATCACCTGAAGGCTCATTTATTCACACCTGTGGTGCTTGATACTGGCTATAGGCTGTTTATAGTGAGGACACCTACATGCTGCCTTTTCATGTGGCCCGGGCTTTCTCCCAACATGGAGGTTCTAAGGGTGATAGCTGGCAAGGACTTTTATTCACCTAGAGCAGATTCATGCAGTATCACCTCCACTTCCTATTAGTCAAGGCAGCAGTCACAAATGCTACCCATATTGCAGGAGAGGGGGCCAAAGACCACCTTGTGGTGAAGAGGAACAAGGTTTTGGAAGAGTGTATGGAACTACAAATAGCAAGGCCATTTTGGAAAGCTGTCCACAAATAGAACAGACGTGATGGATGGATGAATGAATGCTTCTGAATTCAGACTCTCTCAAGTTCGTGCAGAGGTGAGGTGATTGAAGAGATGTGTCAGCAGAGTTGGGGAAGGGAGGCCTGAGGAATACAATCTGATCAAGATGTTGAAGACTTAGTAGAATTTTGAGAATCAAGGGTAACGGGCCTCTCAGGAACTTATGACCTAAGGAAATGATTCGGGAGAGCACAAGGCCAAACAAGTTAAACTGGAGAACTGGAATCATGTGAGAAAAATATGGAGGGAGACAAAGCTGGAGGAAGCCTCATGGCCACTGGCCGTGGCCTTGGAAGCTCCATCCAAAGCTCACCTTGCCACTTCCCATCTAAGTGCTTTGGAGACGATGGATGGATGGACTCATGGGCCATATTTCATTGAATCAGCAAAATGCACTGAACAAGGAAGGGAGAAAAGGAATAGTCATAGGCGGTTGATGCTTATGACTCTGGGGGACGAGGGATAAGCTACAAAAAAGGCAATGACTCCACCGCTTTCGTTTAAAACGACACTTAAACCTCTTATTTCCTGAATGAAACAGAAAAGGACAAGAACTAATATATCCATTTTCTTTTACGTTGGAGGCCAATACAGAGGTGGGGAGTGCTCTCTGAGGGGAGTGATGTAAGGTCACTGCATTTACCCAGCTCTGTCCCCGGAGCTTGGGAAGCGGGCTGACATGTGAGGGACTTTTATTTTTCCCTCCGATGCTAATTGAATGTGCAGATAGAGAGGTACTGAAGTGACTACATTAAAATGAAATATATCCCCCGAGTACCTGCTTCCATCCGCGCTCTTGCCCACTGCCCTCCACCCCGGCAGAATGAGAACTTTTTCTGGCCAACAAAGCCCATCTTCCGTTATTATTTCTCTTTGTCTCTTTTCATATCTCCTAATGGAAACGTTCCAGTAGCTGCTGGCTAGAAAATTAGCCATCTGAACTCTGATTCTCCCTCTCTCTCTCGTTTTCTTTCTTTCCGTGTCTCTCTCTTCTCATCAGATTAGTGAGAAAATTCAGCATTGAATCTCTTTCAAGCTCTTCGCTCTGCACAGCCTGGTTAACACATGGAAGGGGCTAAGATTAAACCTTAATTTAACTCTGTCTCTCACCCAAACGTCACCAGACTCCTGGCCCAGTTTAACTTTCAATCATTCTCTGAAAAGTCTGGAGGAGTGTAGCTCCACACTGCCCGCGTCTCCAATGTGACCTTCTTTGCCTGGTCAAACGCCGTGTGGTGAAATCCAAGATGGCATTAGGATGGAGGAGAGTGAGAAGAAATGAATATTTATTGAGTTCCTGGCATATGCCAGGCACTTTAAATGCATTATTCCTTTTGATTTAACCGTCCTATGAAATAAATACATGTTTCTCTATCTTTTTCAGGGAGAAACTGAGGCTTATTAGGGGTCACTATCTTGTCTAAACCCACCCCGATAGTGAGCAATAGTGTCATGATTTTCTACCAACATTTGCTAATGTACCAGTTTTCCCGGAGGCTGGATTTGCCCCCAGAGTGGCCAGCCACCGGCACAAACACAGTGATCAGAAAACCCCATATTGACTTTTCTGGTCGATACTGTCATTCTGACCAGTCAAGCAGGAAACTGAAGGTCACAGAGGCTCAAGACCTTGTTATCCTTCACACATTTAGGAAGGGGAAGAATTGAGACTGGAACTCAGCTCTGCCGTAGCTCAAAGTTCATGCCTTTTGGAACTAGAATTGTAATTGTGCATATCTGCACCACAGCTAACTCACTTAGAACCAAATCATGTTCTCTCCATTCCACTTTAGACCTCTTGGAGTATCTGATATTTCCATTCAAAATTGAAATAAAGAAAACAGGAGGATCAAAGTGTCTTCGAAAGGCTTCCTGATAAACTATTAAGAATCAGTTGTGGGTTTTTGTTTGTTTGTTTCTGCTTTTGAAAAATAGAGAATAGTAATGCTAACACTGATAGCATCCGGCAAGCCAGGATGGAACAGGAGCCCAGACAAGACCTGCCTCTGGAGTGAAAAAGCCAGTCCTTTGGAGGAAGAACATGATGCCCAAAGAGATGAGGAGCCAGGTCATATACCAAGCAAGACACAGCTACCCAGAATTGATCCATTTCAGAAAAATCAACAGGGTGAAATCCAGGGGTAATCATATGATATTCAGAAACTCCAGTGGAGAGACAAGAATCCAACGTTAAGCAAGTCCATTAGCAAGCCCTAGTTATATGTGTGAAGTGTTCACCATGATGCTGATAATTCAGGTTAGTCATATATATATATATATATATATATATACACACATATATATGAAGAATACATGAATATATACATGTGAATATAAAGAATATGAAGGAGATATATATATATGAAGAATATATGTATGCAAAGATTCTTCTGTACAAAGATCATTGAATGCACATGTATACTACTCCCATAAGGGACTATTATGTAGCCATTGTAAGTTGTTGAAATAAAATGTATGACAAACGAAAAGGCTCTTTAGCTCATTATCCTCCTCTCCAATAAATGAGAGGATACAAAACTGTTCTCTCTCTGAATAAATTCATCTGTGTAAAAATATGTAGAATGAACCTGGAGGAAATTGTGCTAAAACATTCACAGCACATGACTCTAGACATAAAATTCGAGGATCGTATTTTTCCTTTTATTTACACTTCTTTTTTTCATTTTGTCCATAATAACTATCTATTTTTTCAAAAAAAAAATATTCTAAGATGAAAGACCTGGAGCAGAGCAGGCTATCCGTGGGGGTTGGGGATTTGGCCACGTGCACTTGGTGGATTTGGGCACGGGGAGGCTGGCCAGGCAGGAAGGCCAGTGAAGAGACAGGAAAAAGAAGAACCAACAGGTGTTAATGCATCTTCGTTCAAGACCTACAACACATACCATCTCACTCTGTCTTCTCCGTGGCCTTGCTAAGTACACCTGATTATCCCCATTTTACGGATGTGGACCTGCAGGTTCATAAAGATTAAATAACATGTCCAGAGATGCAGTCAGCTCACACAGTACAAATATTTATGTAACACCCTTGTGTCACAACAGACACTGAGAACTTCGCACTCATGTACCAGTTTAGCTCTTGCCACAAAGCTATGTGACAGGTACCATAAGTTCCTTGGTCCGAAAGGTGGAGAACATGAAGCACACTTGACCCTGAGTCCCACAGGTGATGGAGGTAGAGTTTGTGTTGGGCCACTGAGTCCAGAGAGTGCCTTAAACTACTTTGGGATATGACCCACAAGGAGTACAGCTGATAAGAGCAGGATAAGGAGCAGGTGGTCTGTCTGAAAAGACCATGCTCTTTCCCATATAGGTCAGCATCTCCAACTAAACACATGCAGAAAATGAAACAAGCAGCAAGCCAATGATCAAGTCTATGTCAGTTCAGCTCCATCATTAATGTATCTTGTGACCCATTAGTCCTGTCTGGGATTCTACTTAATTTCCCACATGGTACAGGTGAGTGTGGTTGAAAACCTTGAAGTCCCTTCCAAGTCCCACCTCTTAGGCAACCCATCTCTGCAGTGCAGTCTGTGCGGGCTCCCCATTACCCTCACGTCTTAACATCCTTTTTCAAAATTACACATAATTTTTCAATATTTTAAATACTTTTACTTTGAAATAATCTTAGAATCACAAGAAACGGCAAAAATAGTGCAGAGTTCCTGTGTACCTGTCACTCTGCTTCCCTCCAATGATCGCTCAGGAATTGACCTTGGCACTACTAACTAAGTCATTCTGATTTCACCCATTTGCATGTGCTCATTTGCTGAACATCCTTTGAAGTCATGAGAGGTCCCTCAAGATGTGAAGCCTACTCAGCTGTCCATTTTTCCTTCCATTGACTTTGCCCTCACATTTTACTCTTTCTTCCTCTCCTCCTTCTCCTCCTCCTCCTCCTCCTCCTTCTTCTTCTTCATCTTCTTCATCTTCTTCTTCGTCGTCCTTCTTCTTCTTCTTCTTCATCTTTTTCGTCTTTGTCTTCTTCTTCTTCTTCATCGTCTTCTTCTTCATCTTCTTCTTCTTGTTCTTCTTCTTCACATTTTGCTCTTCAGCAAACTTGATCTTCCTATGGGTCCCCAACACACTACACCCAGATAGTCTTCCTAGACATTACTGTCCACCAATGTCTCAGATCAGAAGCTGCCTCCATGGTGCATCCTCCTCAAGCCCCTGCTGCCATTTCTCATGGCCTCTTTGTAATTGCTTGCTCCCGGGCCAGCTGCCTTTGGGAATCTTTCCTACATGGGCAGGGATTCATATTTACTTCCTGGTAATTTCTGTGCCTAACATGGTATTTGGGACCTATTAGAGGCATAACACATGGTTGTGGGCAGAACAAACAAATGCAACCAGGGATCTTAATGTCTCTCATGTTCACATCTTGAAGTAACTCTTAAAGAACCTCCTTCACCTTAAAAAGCTTTCCATTGAAGGATAATTAATTTGTAAATAAAAGGTATATAGAAGATGCAGTGCAAAAAAAAAAGAAAAGAAGAAGGAAGGAAGAGTACATATACTCAAACAATCACTGCATTTAAGGCTTTATAGGACCATTCTGCTACTTAAGAGAAAGGCAAAACTACTGTGCATATAATTGAATTTAAATGGTGAAAAAAAACATTCATTCTCACTATGCATTAGAGACACTATTTTAAAATTATTTCTAATATAAACACTCTCTCCAGCCTTCATTTTTCCCCTTTTTGCTCCTGCTCTCAGCACAAATTACTCTTAAGTTGGGCTGAATAATAAATGAAACAGTCAGTGTCGTTAATGACAAAGTGTAATATTGAGATGATGAGACCTCTTGTTTGCAAAGCTTTTTCTTCGCTTTTTTTTTTCCCAAACATTCCTCCGCGAGGATCACTGGCAAAGTGATTTATATTCAACTATCTAATTGAAAGACTATGAATCCGTGGAAATGTAGACTAGCAGGTCTGATATCCTAAGGAAAAAAATAAATAAGTAAAACAACCTTCTCTTCAGATAATCGCACTTACTGGTGTATGGCAGTCTCTTATTTGGAAAAAGAGCTTCCATTTTATAGCTTATTCAAGTCTCACAAAGATAAGCTCTCAGCTTATTAGTATCCGGCACTGCATTTAGGAAGGGTTTATTTGAGCAGAGGTTAATTTTGCCCTATTATGGTTGCTGAAGTGCAACGTGCCCTAACATCTATTTCCTGTCAGACACATGTTCGTTGAGATGTGAGGTTCATATATATGAACATCACCCTGGAAAGGACCATCTGCTTTCCCAGGTCGAGATGATCTTGAGGCAGGAAGTAGGGTGGGATGGATCCAGAGTCTGAAGATTGGGGTTTCACTGAGGTCTGGAGAGCTCTAGAAGCTCCAGGTTTATTTCTCACCTGTTGTATTTCCTAACTACACTCCACTCCCTGACAAGGCAGACATCATTCCCTCACTCAGTGTTGAACTTTTATGGATAATAAAATTAAGACTCATAATGGCTCTATAACCTCTAAATTAGTTCTGAGACCAGTGTACTCAGAAGATATGTGTAGATGGAACTAATGCTTGTGTATTCATTCTAGAGTCGGGGCAACTTCTACCACGAGTTTGTAAGACCAAAGACCATAAGAAGAACTTTTAAATATCTGCCATAACAATTGTAGTCAACATTCAAATTAACTAGCAAACGTCCATCCTCTCCATCCCACGCTGTGCTAAGCACTGGAGATACACCAACTTCGTTAAAAACAGCACAACCACTCAATAAAGAAGATATGCATCTTTCCAATTTGGGGATGAGGGGATGGAGGCTCAGAGACAGTAAATATCCTGTCTTCATTCGGGGTGATATCTAGAAACTGGCAGATCAGGGACTTGAACTCAGGCCAGCCTGACTCACATCCATACTATTGGAGCGGATCCATCATTTGTCCCTTTTATGAGTCACAACATAATCAAATATCTCAAAGAAATATTTCTCTCACCTATGAATGTGTGTTGCCCCATTATGTGACAAGACGCATTAGTTGTTGTTATAATAAATAAATTTGTTTCAACAGCTTTCTCTTTTTACCTTTGCTGCTGAAAATCTCCAGGCTAAATCCCCTGCTCAACCCTGATAATTTCATCAGCCCTCAAAATAAATGTGCTCTCCTATCCTTCTAAGTGGATTTTAAATTTCTGGTTCTGTTTCCATGGTCTTAAACTATTTTCATCGGAAGCCCTTCTGGATCATTTTTAAGAAGGTCTGTACAATTAGAAATCACTTTCAAATCAATGAACCTGATCTTGCTGTAAGGTAAGACCGTTTTATAGGTCAGGCAACAAAGGAAGTTAAGGGACTTGCCCAAAATAAAGGAGCTGGCAAATTCTGAAACTAACGCTTTCTAACGATCCTTATTCCCTGTTCGGTGATTATTCCATTTTTTTCATGTTGCCTTGTGCATGTGGGGAATATGTATTGTTTAAAAATTTAAATTTCCGGAAAGATGGTCACAATAAAAAAGCAGACATTTATCAAGTGTGCTCTAGGCCATGCTTTGCACTAAGTTTTATTTATATGACTTTAATGTTGTCCTTTCAACATCAATGAATTTGTATTAGTTTTCTATTGCTGTGTGGGGTGATGGTTAGTTTATGTGTCAGCTGGGCTAGGCTCCAGCAACCAGTTATTTAATCAAACATGAATCTAGGTGTTGCTGTGAAGGCCTCTGTAGATTCAGTGAACATCTATAATCAGCTAACTTTAAGTAAAGGAGATTATCCTTGATTATGGGGGTGGGCCTCATCCAAGCAGTTGAAAGGCCTTAATCACTAAAACCATGGTTTCCTGGAGAAGAAGAAACTTAGCTTCAAGATTGCAACATTAACTCCTCCTGAGCTGTCATTCTAGCCCGCTCTATGGATTTGGACTGGCCAGCCCACACGGTCCCAGGAGCCAATTTTTTAAAATAAATCTGCGTATCTTTCTTTAAAAATTATATACATATATTATATTTACATATAAATATATGTAAATCCATGTATATTATATACAAATATAATATATATGAATTTATATTTATATAGAAAAATAAAAAGTATTTATGCATGAGTATATATATATATATTGGGACACTTGAGTGGCTCAGTCGGTTGAGCGTCTGACTCTTGGTTCTGGGCTCAGGTCATGGTCTTAGGGTCCTGGAATTGAGCCCCATGTTGGGCTCCAGGCTCAGCAGAGTGTGTCTTTCTCCCTCTGCTCCTCCCCCTACTTGGGCACATGCTCTCTCTCTCTCTCAAAAATATAAATAAATAAAATCTTTTTTTTTAAGATTTTATTTATTTGACAGACAGAGACAGCGAGAGAGGGAACACAAGCAGGCAGAGAGGGAGAGGGAGAAGCAGGCTTCCCGCTGAGCAGGGAGCCCAATGCGGGGCTCAATCCCAGGACCCCGGGATCATGACCTGAGCCAAAGGCAGACGCTTAATGACTGAGCCACCCAGGCGCCCCTAAAAAATATAAATAAATAAAATCTTAAATATACATATATTTTTAATTAATTAATCAACCAGCTATAATAGTTCTGTTTCTCTGGAGAACCATAACTCATGCACCTTGTACCAGATCACCCCACACTGAAGAGCTTACACAATGCTCATTTATGACCTCACAGTTTCTGTGAGCCAGGAGTCCAGCACATTTTGGCTGGGTCTCTGGCTCAGGGTCTCATGGGGCTGAAATTAAGGTGTTAGCTGGTGCATGCCCCTCTGGCGGCTCAACTCAGGAAGGCTCTGTTGCCCTCAGGTCCTCACCACATGGCCTACTCTGTAGGCCCTCTCACACCGTAAACCTCTTCCTTCAAGAAGGTCTCAGTGTCTTTGACAAGCTCCCATGATTAGATCAGATGCACGCAGGACAATCTGCTTTTCTCTTCACTCAAAGTTCAGTGATTCGGGACTTAATTACACTTGTATAATCCCTGCTGCCATATGATCATCATGGGGGCTCATCATCATAAGTCCTGTTCAAACTGAAAGGGGAAGGGACTATGAAGTGAGTATACCAAGGGACAGTAATGTGTGGGCCCCCTTAAAATTCTGCATACATCAGTATTGCTTGGGAATTTTTTTATTAATCAGTTCACAAACATGTCATGCACTCCTTCTAGGTGCCAAGGATAGTTTCAGACATTGAAGATGCAGAAAACATTTTCTCTGACCCTTTCAAGAAAGATAGTCTCACTTGAACTTTAGATAATGCTCATAATTAAAATATAATTTGTTTCGCTTAGCATAATACACTCTAGTTCCATCCACATCATTGCAAATGGCATGATTGCGTTGTTTTTGGTGCTAAGTAATATTCCAGAGGAAGACAAATATCATGATTTCACTCATAGGTGGAATTTAAGAAACAAACCGGATGGACATAGGAGAAGGAAAGGAAAAATAAAATAAAATGAAAACAGAGGGGGAAACAAACCATAAGAGACTCTTAACCTCTAAGGAACAAACTGAGGGTTGCTGGAGGGGAGGGAGGGTGGGGGGAAGGGGTTACTGGGTGATGGACATTAAGGAGGGCACTTGATGAAACGACCACTGGGTGTTTTTTGCCAGTGATGAATCACTAAATTCTACCCCTGAAACTAATAATACAATATATGTTAACTAACCGGAATTTAAATAAAATCTAAAAATAAAAAATAAATAAAATATAATTTGTAAAGTAATTCAGTAGTAGTCAGAAGACAAAACCTCGAACTCATAGAGGACAAATGGAATAAGTCTACCATCTGGAATCTAGGAGCGCTTTATAAAGACAGAATGTTGGAACCAGACTTTTAATGCTATGAAGGAGTCTTCTAGAAGAAGCTAAGGAAAGGCACTTGAGAGGCAGGCACTGCCAGACCCAAACCTGATGGAATAGTGTTAAAAGACCCTTCCCAGGGGCGCCTGGGAGGCTCAGTCAGTTAAGTGTCTGACTCTTGATTTTGGCTCAGGTCATGATCTCAGGGTTGTGAGATCAAGCCCTGCATCAGGCTCCCCGCTGGGCATGAAGCCTGTTTAAGATTCTCCCCCTCTGTCCCCATCTCTCTCACTAAAAAAAAAAAAAAAAAAAAAATCCTTCCCACCAGGAGAAGAGGGAGTATTTCTCGGTACTATTCCAAGAACTTGCAGCCTATGGGAGGCTGGTCATGCAGGAGAGTTCCAGGAATTTAGGAAACATTCTAACACCGTATTTCCCATTTCAAAGGTGACACAGTGTGAGAGTATATGAAGAGGCTTAATCAGTTCAGAAGGATTTGAGAAAAGGAGATTTTGATCACTTTAACACATTATTCTTTCTCATTTTAAAAAAGTAAACCTTTCAGAAAATTAAAAATGTATATTTTCTTTATGGAAAATCCAGGACATACTAAAAATTACGAATACAAAAAGAGCAAAAACCACACCTGGTTGAATCCTCACAGATACACCACAAAGTTTTTCTATATAAACTTTTGTATAAGTAATGTACAGATTAATATAAAGACAAATAATTATGTAGAGAAAATTCAACAATAAGGTTCATGATATTTTTCTAAATTTCATAGAAACATGTTCCTGCATCACTGAATATTCTTTCACGGTACTATTTTTAATGGCTGCTTAGTCTTTCGTCATATCAGTGTGCCGCAATTTATTTTAGCCAATGTCTTATTATTAGCCATGAAATCTGTCCTTTATTCAACATTATTAATCTAATTGGCATAGCTATGCTCCAAAAGTCTGTGAATCCAAAAATGGCGTCATAGGTCATCAATATCCAAACTGATATCCATCAGCCCCAACCTGTGGATAGAGGATCCAGGTTGCCCCTCAAAGTGCCTGTACTTTTTGGCTGTTCAGAGTCTCCAGGTCCCCGTGCTGGATGCCTACAAGAGCACAGACTGTGTTTGTGTCATGAAGCCATCCTCCTGTGTTTGCAGGCTGAGTCCCTCAACAGGGTGGGACCCCTGAGACCAGGGTCATCTACGGTCATGCCAGCTTGGCGATCCCCCCACCTCCAAACCTGCTCTGTGTACTCCTCCTCACTGTGCCAGAGCCCAGAGCCTTCCAAGTACATTTCTCCTTTGCCAGCCAACTCCCCACCAGAGTCTGCTGAGAACGGATGCTGAAGGAGACCGGAGGGAAGATGAGGAACAGAAAGCCTGCTCCTTCTCTTTCTCTTTGCTGTCACTGCCACCTCGGCAATGGCTCCTCACCCCCGGCAGCAGAAGATGGTTCCTACACCCAGACTCGTTTTCCTCCCAGCACTTCCAAATCTGTTGTCTCAATGATACCAGCACTAGCCAGGCAGTGCACTTGCCCAGAGTCAGGGGTCCCTGGATCCTCCTCTGAGCCCAGAAGTGCCAGGACCAGCCTGACATTCCTTACTCTCAGAGGTCTGGGCCCCAGTTCTGCAGGGCCCTTCTGCCAGCCCTTAGACTCTGAAATCCAATTTCTTCCTTTTGTTTTCTTGGATCTAGGAATAGTAGCTGCTTCCTCTAGTTACCATCCTTGTGTTACCTTGGTATTCCCTCTTTTTTCAGTTCTTCAGTTCCTGTTTAACTAATTACTTATAATGTACTCTCTTAAACTAAAGGGTATGAACTTATATACCTAAATATTCATGTTCAACTATACAATAGCTCCCATTCCTAATTGTATATACATAGTATGGAAAATGTTTTCACCTCTGGCAAAACTTTATAGAAATTTAGTGAATGAAAGAAAGGACATATAAAAGAAAGTCTAACTTATGGCCAGTATTAAAACAGAGAGAGTGTTAAGACTACCTCTATCTCAGGACATACCATGAGCTCCTCTACCCTCCTTAACTCCAGCTAAGTCTTCCCACATTGACCTCATTTCTTTTCCTAAAATCAGTCTCTTTTTAGGATGATTGCCAGTAGGAAAGTCTCACATTTCAGGACAAAACGTATTTCCACCCCAAAGTGTGTGTGTGTGTGTGTGTGTGTGTGTGTGTGTGTGTGTGTGTGTGTGTTCCGTGTCTTGTAGACTTATATTCAAATCACAACACAATGCTGGTCATTACAAAAGTTAACTGGTACCAGACTAGCCTATCCTGCCATAGAAACCATAAAACTGGACCAATTGATTTGGTTTCAGACATTGATCAACAGACAACATAGGACTGTGATTTCTGGATGAAAGGAAATTTGTGAAATGAGATCCATTACTGCCCCAAATTTCTCCTTAAAGTCATCTTTGGACAAGAGTGGGAAAAAAAATCCTGAAAGAAAGCAGGACACAGTGGTTTTGTGAGCTAAGGAAACTGATATCAAAATTCAGGCCTAGAATTTGAGGTGCAAAATAACTGAGGAGAAGCAGCTCAACAGAGAATAAGAGAATTATGATTAATAATAATTAGTAAATATGCAGGGGTACCCTGGAGTCTGGGAACAAACTAGACTGCACACACTCAAGAGAAGATGCTGTGTAGCTGCAAGAAGAATGGGGAGTTATAAGCAGAACAGGTATTCCAGACTTTGCATAGAACTGAGAGATGTGGAGGCCTGGCATGCCATAGTGGAAAACACTCACTCAACACCTTAATATCCAGCTGGGATTCCAGAAAGATCATATCTCAGGAATAGAGATACTCCAACCCTGGAAAAAGTACTCCTTTAGATTGGTGGTTCTTGGAGGACATTTGACAATCTCTGAAGACTTTTTTCAAAAGATTTATTTATTTTAGAGGGACAGAGAGAAGAAGCATGAGCAGGGGGAGGGGCAGAGAGAATCTCAATCAGGCTCCCTGCTGAGCATGGGCCTGAGGTGGGGCTCAATCTCACGACCCTGAGATCATGACCTGAGCTGAAATCAAGAGTTGGCTGCTTAACCAACTGAGAAACCCAGGTGGCCCTGAAGACATTTTGACCATCATGACCAGGTGTTACCCTCTAGTGAGTAGAAGCCAAGGATGGTGATAAGCATGATACACTGTATAAGACTGTCCCCTGCAATGAAGAATTGGAGCACATTTTTTTTTTTTGGAAAAATTATGGCTGATTTTTTTTCAAATTTGAAAAATATATATAAAGTCATAGGTCCAAGAATCTTAACAAAACCCAAGTAGAATAATTATAAAGAACTCTACACCTAGGACCACCATAAAATTACAAAAGCCAAAGATGAAGCAAAAACCACAAAATCATCCAGAGAAAAAGGAATATTGTATATAAGGAAAAGTTCTAAAAATGACTGCTGACTTTTGATCTAAAACAATGCAGTCAGAAGACAATTGTATCATACCTGCAAAGCAGTCAAAAAATATTTTAATCCATATCAACCTATTAACTGTACATCCTACTAAAAGATGCCTCAGATATGAAAGTAAAATAAAAATATTTTAGGCAAAGTCAGTAAGACCATAAATGATTTGAATGATATTATAAACCAAATTGACCTACAGGACATTTAGAGTATACAACACAATCTTTACCACCAAAGACTATATAGCCTGGGTTACACATCAAGCCTCAATAATTTTGAAAACAGAAATTAGAAAGCAGTAACAAAAAATATGCCTGAGAGTTTCCAAGTTAACCCACATATTTTCTATAGACTATATATCAAGGAAAAAATCAGAAAGATATTAAAAGATATTTTGAATAGAGGAAGAGCTGAAATGCTGTTAATGACACCTTTCAAGATGTAGCTAAAGAACCACCATGGAGAGAGAAATTGGCACTATATGTGATTAAAGTAAAAGAGGAGAAATATTTAAGATAATTGGTCTATGTCTGCACTTTACGAAACTAGAAAAAGAGAGGAAATTACACCTAAAATCAAAAGAAAAACGTAAGTAAAGATAAAAGCAAAAACCAATGATATAGAGACCAAAAAAAAAAAAAATAGAGAAAATCTGTCAAACCAAAAGTTGATTCCTTGAAAGGATAAATAAAATGTAAAACCTCTCATTAAATTGACCAACAAAGGAAGATAGAAAACATAATTTGCTCATGTCAAGAATAAAAAGGGGGGACACACTACAAATGAATTCACGGATTAAAGAGGCATCTCTTGAGAAGATTGAAAGGTTCATGAAAGAATATAACAAATATATTGTTATGTTAATGAACTTGAAAACCTAAATGGACACAAATTAGCAAAACTGACCCATATCACAGATAGGAATTATGAGTAGATTTATATTTATTAAGAAAAATTAGTTTTTATTTAACAGCTTTCAAAGAAAGCTCTAGGTCCAGATGGCATTACTGATGAATTTCATCAAATTTTTGAAGTAATAATAATCATCTTATGAAAACTCTTTCAGAAAATATAGGAGGGGACGCCTTGGTGGTTCAGTTGGTTAAGCGTCGGACTCTTGATTTTGACACAGGTTATGATCTCCGGGTTGTAAATCATTGGGCTCCATGCTCAGCAAGGAGTCTGCTTGAGATTCTCTCTCTCCCTCTGCCACTCCCCACCATGCTTTTCCATCAAATTAATAAACAACTCTTTAAAAAAATATATATAGGAGAAAGCAATATTCCTTAAATCATTTTGGGAGGTTAGCATTACTATGAAACCAAAAATAATACAAGAAAAGCAAACTTGAAGTCCAATATCCCTCATCATCATATATGAATATGTTATTAACAAAAATTTTGCAAATCAAAGCCAGCAACGCATGAGAATGTTAACATATCATAACCAAGTATGTGTATCCCAGAAAGGCTAAGATACAGAATTAACACCTAGTTAGCCTGACATTTTAAAAATACCAATATATTTCACCATCTTAACAGAAAAAAAAAATCATCCAATTCAATAATGGAGAAAATGTACTTACCAAAATTTAATACTTAATAATTATAAGTTTCTCAGCGGAGCAAGAACAGAAGATAACTTTATCAAACACAGAAGGGCTTCCTGAAAAGCCACAGCTAATATTACGTTTTCATGCTGAAAGATGAGCTTGACTTGAAGTTTGGATCAGGCAAGGATGTTTACTTGTAACACATTTAACATCATTCCAAAAGCTCCAGCTAGAGCAATATGACAGAAAATACTTTAAAAAGGAACAAAGATCGGAAAGGGAGAAGTAACATCATCTCATTTGCGATGACAAAGTTATGTACATAAGAAGTTTCCCTTACCTGGTTCTTACTTAAACTTTTTTTTTTTTTTAAGACACCATTTCCATTAGAGCATTATCAAGTGGGCACTCTTTTTCGTCCACATCATCATGTCTACCTTAAAATCTGTAGGCTGGATAAGTGTGTTCTTTGCTTCCTAATGCCACTTCCTTATCATCTTATTTTCTTCTTTTCACAATAAAAATCCTTGAAGTACATACGCTCAGATTTTCTATTATCATCCTTGGTGCCGCCATTTATCAACAAACTATTGCTCCCATTGTTCATTAACTATTTTAGCCACTAGCTCCAGTCATCATTCTGAGCAACTTCACCATCCATGGTACTGACCTGTCTAACACCAATGCCTTTTGTTCCTTGCATATCAGCAGCTCTAAGGTGAAGGTCATGAGTATTACCGGGGATAATTTTTTTTTAAATCACATTTCTTATCATTGTTTAGTCGCATTTAGTCACATAATTTATAGTAGCATAGGTTTATAAAAGATGTTTAAGACTGGTAGCTTAGTCTTAGATTCTTTGAAAATGGAGAATAAGGGAGTTGGTTATGAGTTAAAGAGTATTTCAGGATGACAAGTTGACTATAAACACAAAAGGTACACTGATAGCAGTTCTACAAACAGCAAATATGAATGTGATTTATTTAAGCCTATTGGTTCACGTTTTTAAAAGCACCCTCATTTCTTTAAAGTTAAGTACTATAAATGGTTCATGAAAGTCTACTGCGGACAATGATATACTCAATCCACCTAGTTGGGGGGGTGGGGGTAAGAACCTGTCAGAGATGCCACTCTTCAGGCTCTACCTTACACCTATTGAATCAGAAACTCTTGGGGGATGGGGTTCCACAATCTGTATATGAACATGCAGTTTGGTTGCTCACCAAAGTCTAAGAAAGACTGCTTCAAGGGTTTTACTCTTCATCCTACCTGAGGTGTCCATGGGCATGGTCCTATCTTCAAACTGTCATTTCCAATGGCTTCACCATCTCTGAGACTGAACTTCAGCACCCAGCACACTATGACTATAACCTCCAAGCTTCTGGATCACTCTAATTCTCCCGGTTCAGAATTTCTGCAATGTCATTGGGACCTCCAGCCCATTGATTCTACCACTTTGTCAGTATCTGTCATCCTGGACAGTCATTAAAACTCTTTCATAAACTTCTGATTCTTCTCCTTTCCCAACCATGGTAGAACTGCTCCTTCATCACTTCCTGAAATTGGGTGAAGCCTTGTGATTTGCTTTGGTAAATGAAATCTGAGCGGAAGTGACATACGAATCTTAGTTGCCAGTGTGACTCCCTGACCCTCTCTCCTTGTTGCTGTGACTGTGGGAGCCAATGCCAAGATGGAGCCTTCATCATCCCAGCCCCTTGAAGAACCACAGTGAACAGAAGCCATATCCATCCTGCATGAGAAATAGTTTTGCTGTGATAGGTCATTGAGATTTGGGACTTATTCCTTATTCCAGGGTAACCTAGACCCTTCTTGATGGATACAGCTTCCCACTGTGTATAGTTTCCCTGACCATGACCATCACCATCCCTAGAAAACAGACTGTTTCTTTGAGCATTCTCTACTCATCAACCTTTCCTATGAACCCCACCTATACCCTCAATCCTGGTGTCTTAGTGAGGGTTTCCCAGAGAAATATAACCAGTAGGATGTGTGTATAGATAGAATTATTTTAAAAACTTGGCTCATGTGATTTTGGAGGCTGTCAAGTTCAAAATCTCCACGGTAGAACAGAAGGCTGGATACCCAGGGAAGAGTGGCATTCTGAGTCCAATGATAATCTGTAGGCAAAATTCCCTTTTCGGGGCACATGGGTGGCTCAGTCATTAAGCATCTGCCTTCGGCTCAGGTCATGATCCCGGGGTCCTGGGATTGAGCCCCACGTCGGGCTCCCGCTCAGCAGGGAGCCTGCTTCTCCCTCTCGCACTCCCCCTGTTTGTGTTCCCTCTATTGCTGTCTCTCTCTGTCTGTCAAATAAATAAATTAAAAAAAAAAATTCCCTTTTCTTTCAGGGGGGCCAATTTTTTTTCTCTTAAGTTCTTCAGCTGATTTCACAAGGCTTACCCACATTAAGGAGGGTTATCTGCTGTACTGAAGGTCTCCTGATTTGAATGTAATCTCATCTAAAAAATACCTTCACAGAAACATCTAGAATAATGTTTGATCAAACATCTGGGTACTGTGGCATAGCTAGGTTGACATAAAATTAATCATCATACCTGATTATACCCACTGTCCACTTACTTTGATCTGCTCCCAAGATGCTGATTGTGGCTGGAGATTGTTACAAACCAGTGCTGAGTGGATGCATTTCAATGAGTGACCATACATCTGAAACAGGCATTAATCCAACTAGACAATCCTACATTTTCCAAGCAAATTTACCTTTCCAGCTCTAGAGATGATGGTTTAACAGCTTCGCTTTCCTCAGTACCCACCCCACCCTAATCATATTCCCTACTGATGACCTCACCTTACATTTCAAAAAAGATCAATGGTATCAAACATAAACTCTCCATCTTAATTCCTCCAGGGACACTGGCCTGCCTGTGTCTGCATCCACAGTCCCTGGTTCCTTCATTTGATGGAATGAGCAACCATCTCATCGCTAAAACGAACTCTTCTTCTTTGGCTTCCTGCCCCATGTGCTCCTGCATTCTCAAAGACTGTTCCAGTATCCCTCATTCTATTCAGCACCATCTTCCTTTCTACTAGATCATTCTCATAATCCTGGAAATTTGCCATCAGATATCCATCCAAAATTAAATTTCCCATTCCCCTCCCTTACCCCCAGCTACCTGCCCTTTCTCTACAGATGTTCACAGCAACACGCCTTCTAAGAGTTTCCACAGCATAACTACAAACGTCTCTCTCCCTCATTCACCTGTCGCCTCCTCTGCTGGGCCCCCGAGACCATCCTAGCTAAGTACCTTATCCCGATACTTTTTTTTTTTTTAAGATTTTATCTATTTATTTGACAGAGAGAGACCCAGCGAGAGAAGGAACACAAGCAGGGCGAGTGGCAGAGGGAGAAGCCGGCTCCCCGCCGAGCAGGGAGCCCGACGCGGGGCTAGAGCCCAGGACCCCGGGACCGTGACCCGAGCCGAAGGCAGCCGCTGAGCGACTGAGCCGCCCAGGCGCCCCTCTCCTGACACTCTCTGTTGTTTCCTGTATGTTTCCTCTTTAGGGGACTTACTATGTATACATGCACCTGTTTACTCACTCCCAGGCGGGCGAGTTTATGATTTATCTCAGCCCACGAGAACATAAACAAATTGAGGGCAGGTCCTCAGGCCATATTTGTAGCCTCTGCCTGCCTATCACCCTCTGAGCATCACGCAGCTTAATGGCCACTCTGTCCAAGCAAACCGCAGTGGGCTTGAATCCCTACCTAGAAGCGAAAGAGGGCTACTATATATAAAGGAGCATTGGAGCCTGCAGAAATGCAGTTCTGGCTAAAAAACAGCACTTAGCAATTTACATAACAAAGCAGGGCACTTAACTTGAGTCTAACACACCTGCATTCTCAGATTTGCCTGGGAATACTGGGGGGCGGGGAGGGGGGCGCATTTGCTTAATATTCTTCACCAGGTAGGGAACTGCTTCTAAGCACTAGAACCGCCTCCACCAAAGGCCACCTCTGGTATCCAGCTCTCAGGGAGGGAAAGCTGCCCGCAGCTTTGAAAAGAGGTAAATTTTTTGCTCTGTCTTTGTATTCCTGTTGTTGCTTTGGTTTTTGTTTTTGGCTACCTCTACCTATCAAGGTTAAAAAAAAAGAGAGAGAGAGAGAGAGGAAAAAAATCCATCTTCCTGGTTCTAGGCATGGTACCCTAAAGCTAAATATTCCACACGTTTATGTAGTTTCCTTGGGATAATATTCCAGATGCAGGTCTGCAGAGTCCAAGGGTAGGCATGATTTTAAAGGTTTTGAATAGGAATGCCAAATTACCCTCCAGAAAAGCAGAAAACACTTTATCCTCTCCCAAGCCAGGATTGAGAGGCCTATCACCCCATGGCCTCGCCTGCACGGCACATTATTCTTCTCCAGCTTTCTAAAGTGAACCCCAGGATGCTCTTGCCTCTGCAGGGGAGGGGCAGAGTTGGCTGGTGCCAGCTCCCCCATTTCCACAGGTGCTAAAACCCTTCCTAACAGCCCGATCACGCCACTGGCGTGCATTTGGAGGAAAGCAACCCAACTCACCTCTCCCCCTGCCTTGCCAGGGCTCTGGGTACCTTGCGAAACTAACTCAAGCTCCCTTCTTGGAACGGAAGAGGTTGGGAGGCACACTCCGCACCACTCTGCACCTGGGGGTCCCTGACCCGCCACCCTCTCCACTTGTAACACCACATCCTCCCAGCTGCCCCCCACAATAATGGACACATTTTCAGCTTTCTCAGGTCGGGCAACTTATCAAAGAGAACTCGAGGGTCTCATGCAGAGCTGCAAGTGAATCTTAGTGGCTTACTGCAAAGTACGTCATGCAGGGACTCGTGTTCCATTTTCATGGATTATGGCCTCTGCCAGACCCTGGGAAATGAAGTTAGTATCCAACGCACGCAGGGCTCTGCTGAGCTGTGGAAACTTTCAGTGGCAAACAGATTTTCTTCTTTTATTTCCCTCACAATTTTGCTATTATTTTGAAGAAGATGATGGAATACACACGACATTGTGGTCAGAATCTACAGGGCTAAGTAGATCAACAACGTGGCCGGTTAGCTATCGGGTGAAAAAGGAGGGGGAGCTGGGGTATCTAATGAATGTGACCTTGCGTGCACCAGCCCTGTGAGCAGGTGTCCACCTATGGAGCACAGTGCACACCACACACGGCTGGGGCTTCTACAAGCATTGCCGGGTAGAATGCTCATGGCATCAGTAAACATTAGCACCCACACAGTGCAGATGAAGAAACTAAGACCCCAGAAAGAAAACCTCCAGATCTAAGTCCACACTATTCAAAGTGGCGTTCCAGGGTCACCAGCTGGGGCATCTGTGGGAAATGCTGAACCCCAGACGAGAATCAGAATCTGAATTTTAACAGGATCCCTGGGAGATCTGTGAGCACAGGATAGTTTGCAAAAGAATATTTAGTCACCCAGTTAGGTAGGAGAGCACCTGGAATTTGAACACTGGTCTCAAAAGTGCCCAAAGACTGACTGTCTTTCTATTGTATGGGGTTGTTTTTCCCAGAGTCAAAAAATAGAGAAAGAAATTCTCTAGCTTCTAGCAGGGAGCTCTTATTGTATGATTGCATGACTGTTATCTTGCTGGTGTGTGAGCATGTGTGTGAATTGTTTATTCCCTGTCTATCAGCGCTGGAATTCAGCTACTGATGTAGCAATATCTCTGCTGTAATAGGTACAAAAATAAAGGTGTTTTCACAAATAGAGAATGCCTGTCACATGCTCATCTGTAACACTAAAGGAGTATTTACCTATCATTAAGATATGAATGGTTTATCTGGTACTATTTTGCGTGTAGCAGAAATTGTATTAAACGTGCAGACTATTACACTGTTCGACCATTGAGTTGTGTTCCAATCTTATGTAATAAAATACAAATGGTGAAAAATAAATCCAAGGCAATTTGTCAAGCAACCTCCCAACCTCACTTCCCCGCGCTTACTCAGTTTGGGTGGAAGGAACTAAATCCAGAAAGCAGTGTGCCACTCGGATCTTCTTCATTGTCTGTGCCTAGCTCGTGTGGATTTTGTAGCACAGAGTTAGAGTGAATATTTGGAAAATCTTTATTGGTTATCAAAAATAATTTTCTCTGTGATGGCAGGCTCACACAAACATCCTGCGAGTCTTCCTGGACACTGAGTCATTTCGCATCTCCCAGTGTAATTGCCTCCCGACCCTCCAAACACCTCCCCATCCCCCTCCATCTTCTGCATGGCCACACTCCAGTTTTGCAAGGTTTAATAGAGATATTCGCACTATGAATTCTGCCCTGTCTTTTTTGTCTGCCTGTTTTATTTATTTTCTACTTTTAATGCGTTAGTGTTCACTTACAGAAACACCAGAAAGCAATCTCTCTTCTTTAATAATGAATACACTCAGCAAGGAAATGTGGGTGCCTTATTCTCCATACACACTAATAATTAAAAAAGAAGGCAGGAGATAAGTTCTCTTTTATTGGACACTTACTAGGTACTTAGTACCTTAGTAGTATACACACATCACACACACACACAGACACACACGCAGACACACATCTCACACACACACACACACACACACACACACACACAAACATGCACACACACACCCATGATAGACAGGCAGACACATGTAGACACACATCTCACACACACACACACACACACACTGCATAGACATTCATAGACTGTTACTGAGCCCACAGACAATACCACTTTGATGCTGGTATTAAGAAACTCACTTTGCAGTTAAGAAAACTGATGCTCACATTCCACTAATAAAACATAGGTTAAAATACTCTAGTATGATTGTTTTAATGTTTCTATCAATAGCCCTCAGGAAATTGTTATTCTTCTCCCCACATAAAGAGGGAGTGTTCTTTACTGAAACCAATCCTTCTGTGCCTTTATTTATTTATTTATTCATTTTGGCCAGTCTCACACCAAGATATAACTAAGTTATGGATTCGTGAGCATTTATATCCTTGATGAATACAAATGGTCTCTTCAAGACTTTTCAGATGCTCACATTGAAAAAAACAAGGGGGGAGGGGTGTGGATATCATCATAGCATATCAATTTTGAATTTGACTTATTGTAATTGTCTTCTTGCCGGTATAATTTCTTATTGATTATAAAATTATAGAGTGTTGTTGGTTACTAGAGAATTTTAAGCATGCAGGGATGACAAGAAACACTTGAACAGACAAACTCTACCAGTGAGCAGGTGGAGACAAGTGTTTACATGATGAACTCTTGGGATATGAAGCAACAGGGTTTTCATCCTACATCAGGAGAAAAATCGATGAGCGATTAACAACAGGAGGAAGGGCTGTAGCTGCTATGCACTGCTACCCACTTGGCATGAGGGAAATGTCGCTTGTGGACCAGAATTTCTAAGAATCCTAGCTGGTGCAACAGTGGGGACGGTAGCGTGCTAGGCGACATGGAGTGACTCGGGCTCTTGGGGAAAGAGACAGTCTTGATTTATAGAATTTGTTGATTTCTGTCGTGTAAACACTTCCACCACGGCCAATTTTAAACCATCAGTGGGATACCACTGATGCGGATTTGGTGAGAGATGGGCTTGAAGGGACCCCCATGAGCTGCTGTGTGGTGCACACAGCCTCCTGCACACCACTGGTTTGGGGTGTCTCTATAGCACTTTACGGGGTAGTACCCTGTGGTAGTTTGGGAGTCCTCCAGGAAGCAGACACCAGAACTGAGTCTGAACTGTTAAGAGATTTATCAGGAGGCATGCCCGTGAGTGACAAAGCAGGGAGCAGCAGGACTGGAAGAGGGGGGCCTTCGGACTGAGCGGTCTGTCGGGCACCTGTGAGTGGGGACAGGGAAGGAAGGAGAGTGGGTCTGGAAAAGCCTCCGACTGCAGAATTTTCTTTGCAAGCGCAGAGCAATCACTGGTTTGATAGTCAGGTCTTGCCTCCTAAACTTGGAAGGCGATGTGACTTTACTTCCCTAACTGCAATTTCTTCATCTACAATGTGGATTTGATAATCAAGTGACGATTGGGATTTGGGGTTTTATCCTAATCTTTTCTTTTTTTTTTTTTTTTCCCTTCTGACAATAACTAGACTACAGGGGTCCTTGTCGGCTAGTTAATCATTGCCTGTGACCACAAAACCGTACCCATAATCTTCTGTTCTCCGAATGCATTCGGTTCATCTGGATTAAGCAACAGATTCCTAAACCCACATGTTTTACCTGGAGGTTGTTGGCCCGAGAAACTGAGAATTGCACCAAAAGTAAAACAAACATAAAGTTTAGAAGGATTGTCCAGGAAGTTAATGCAGATATAGTGGAAAGTCCATGTTCCTTGACGCCACACTAAGCCAATTACTTAAACTCCCTGAGGCTGTGCCCCTCTGTTAAACTGTTACACCACCTCTGAACAGGTTCCTTGGGAGAAATAAGAACACATCATAGTGTGTGAAGAAAGGGGTGCCTTGTGCATGTGCTAATCTCATTGTTCAGATTCTATGCTGAGGAGACAATGCAAAATGCTGGCATGCTTTTTATCTTAAGATGTTCTTTACAGGTTGATGGATTATTGATGAAAAAAAATTAAAAACAACTTGGGGGACACTTCAGTTGTTTAATAATGAAGGAAACATAATGAATTTAGCAATGGTTTCTCAATACTGGTTGCATATCAGAGCCACATATGAGCTTTAAAAAATCCCGAGGGCTGTGGTCTATTCCAGAGACCCTGAATGAATTGGTCAGGGGGTGTGGTACCCAGTCACCAGAGTTTTGCAAAAACCACCCCCCTCATTTCAGGGTGCAATGTCCCAAATATGATAGTATGTTTTAAAATCATAAAAATAAGATTACTGATCATTTAAAATAGCATAACATATGAAACACTTATGTGTAGCTAAGACAGTAAGGAACAACAACATTGTGAAGTTACTTGCACAGGTCAAGGATAGGAAGGGGATATAATACAAGGTAATGTGTTGTTTCTGAGCAGTAAGCTTCTTTTTTCTTTTTTTCCTTTCAAGAGAAATTTATTTTTATTTCTTTTTTTCTATCTGAGTATGGTTGACACATTCTTTTTGTTTTGTTTTGTTTTTAAGTAAACTCTACCTGCAACATGGGGCTTGAACTCACGACCCCCAGATCAAGAGTCGCACGCTTCACTGGCTGAGCTAGCTGGGCGCTCCCACTTGATGTATTCTTAATGTCTTATTTGCCTACTTATTTTTTCTGAACTTTGAAAACTTTATCCCACGAGTGTACATGACCGTAGTAACGATCATAAGGTGTGCCCAGAGTCTATGATCAGCCGAAGGCAGAGAACCCCGCTTCGTACAAAAAGGACCGGGTCAGGGGCCTGTCCTCTCTATGTGTCTGCCACCCCGGTTACTAGCCATTCGCCCGCATCTGACAGTTCCTCCGGAATAGGGACTGTGCCTTTTTTTGTCATTATATCCCCCGCTCCTAGTACAGAGTTTGGTGTATAGGTGACAATAGCTATTTGTTACACGAATAAAGAAATGCTTACCTGGCATTGAAATGATTTTTAAGTTGACGTGCCATCATTTCAGAATGGAGAGATAGCAAACACTCCAGACCTACTTTTGCAGGGCTGTGTGCTCCTAGCTGCAAGATTCTGATACCCTGAGCCTGCTTATTCATTCTATCAGTTCGAGCATGATTTTTAATGTGTCTATAAAGAGAGGGTTTCAAGTTCAATTGCAGCGTCATCTCTTGCACGCACACCCTCTTTCTGACCGTACTTTCCTCCTGGTGGCTCAGCCTGGTTTTTATGATCCTTCCACACATAATAAAGCATTCAAACAACTTTTTCACGTCATCTTCAATGAATTCAGAGAATGCAACAGTTTGCATTCTCCTCTGTGCACGGTTTATGGCTTCTGCTTTCACTCTATAAGGCTGGAGCGAGTCAGGCGATAAATATCCGTCCTGTGATGCTGAGTGTGATAAACTGGTTCCTTCCAAGACCGACTCACCCCTCATAACTTACTCAGCCAGAGAAAGAGTGCTCTTACACGTCTTGGTTTTATTTTTCTCCCGAATGCTACCAAATTCCCCAACACTGAGATTTCCGCCTGTCCCCCCCTGAGTCAATCCCTGTGTGATTGAACTTCCAGTGAGAACACACAAACCTTTTGTCATAGAACGATTGTCAAAAGTGGCCCCATACCCTGATTCCTATTTGTTTGAAGGAGCAAGTGGATTAAAATAGGTGGAATGGAATACAGAATTCACACAAATGGAAAGTCATGCGTAAGGAAACAGGATCTGGTTTCTAAAGCCAACGGTGCCACTCAGAATGTTGTGTAGCTGAGTCTCAGAACACACTTAATTCGGTATTCTCATCTCATCTCCTGTACATGGAAGGAAGTGTATAGATGTTTTCACCTTCAGTTTTAAGTCACTCTTAGAACCATGAACACCACATGGCGACCCACTTTATTCATACACTTGTTTAGCCAGAGTTTCTTGGGTGCATCTCAGGCAGTAGGCACCAGAATAGCATCACCCCTAGACCCAGACACCTGGGGGCTTAGCGTCAGGCCCCACCCTTCAGACAGTCCTCCTGAGACCTCCTGCAGTGTCAACCATCCCCTCAAGATGAGGGCTTTCTGGGGCCTCAGGGACAGAGTCCATCCGGAGCCCACTTGCTCTACCCAAGAGCCAGGGACCCCTTGCCTACAGCCCCAGGCCTTCTCCTGGCTTATGCTGGCCTCTATCATGACTGCATCCTACTGGGAGGATGGTGGTACCAGGGGGCAAGGATCAGCCATCCCCTACACTGTGTGTTCCACATGCAAGGTAAAGTCAGGGCTGTGCTTGGTCTCTTCTGTACTTTTGCTTCTGCCCCACATATATCAGTATGACCCTGACTGAGGAGGTAGTGTTATTGAAACAAACTCCCTGCCCTAATGAGCACATGTTCCCAAAGGAAAGGGTCAGTGCTCTTAAATATATAGATTAAAATACACAATATGATGCTGGCTAGTGACAAGTATAAAAGACTTGATTTAGGTAAAACAAACTAGTTGGAATGAATGTACCATCACTAAATTTTCCTTTACACAGACTCTCTCTCTCTCTCTCTCTCTCTCTCTGCTTTTATAAAGGTATTTGTTCCTGGGTAAAAGAAAAAGCATGTCCGTTAGGGAGAATACCAAAGACCCGTAAAGACAAAAATGAAAGTAAGACATAATGCCATCATTCAGATGCATCCACTCTTGGTATATGTTGCTGATGCTGCCTTCTTGATTTTACCATTTATGAAGTCTTAGTGCACATAACCACACTGGACACAATGTGTGTCCCACCCTTTCAGGCAGGGAAATTAGACCCATTCTGCAGATGAGCTAGCTGAGGCCCATAGAGGGCACCTAGCTCTCTGTGCTTGCTCAGCTGCTCAGTCACAGAGCTGGGACTTAAACTCACATCTTTTGAATCTGGTTCATGGTTTTATCTGCCAGACTGATTTTCAGGATTGACCTAACATCTACATTAAGTAGATAACTATGGGCATACATACAGATATGGATATGGATGTGCATATGATATAGATAAAAACTGTGTTCTTAAGATACCAAGTAAATAGAGGAAAATATGACTAAGCAGATTCCACAATGTTTCTCCAAATCCAGATTTATCCAGAACATGTGGTTAATATAGCTGAATCCAGACAGATGTACACACAAATGAATCCATAGCATGCTGGCGTAGATAGGGAAAAATGGCTTCCTACCTCTGTCCTTTCCTTGTGAGTCTGTGATTCACCCTCCAGAGCCTCAGGACAGCATGGGGTAGGGAAGTGCTGGTCAGACAGGGACCTCATCTTTATTATGGCACCTCAAGGTCGTGAGGCTCGATGGAACCCCAGCCCCTCCACGGGCTCCCTCTTGGGGCGGCCGCCACGCCACTCCAAGGCATCACCCAGTCGGGGACTGCATTGCCATCCCTGGCTGACCTTTGTCTTTTAGAATTTTGTTTCTCACTCTTTGTATGAAATGCTTGGAAGAGTTTTACCGTTAGCAGTCTCTCTCAAATGTCTTATTCTTTGCAAGGAAAAGAGGAGAGAGTTTAATAAAACTTGCAAACAAGAAGAATGTACAGTGTAAAAAACAGAGGGCTGCAAAGCAAGAGAAGGTAGAGCTGTGTGTTGTGTGCTGTGTTGTGGTTGCGATGGATATGGAACATAATGTTTCAGTTGTGCCAGAGAACTGAGAAAGCAGTTTCCAAGTGTGAATGTGAACATGATGGAGATCTTTCTACCAGGGTCTTGACTTCCCAGCTCTGGCAGCCTGGTTGCAAGGAACCGGTGATGTTACCATGCTATATTATTGACATGTTGCATTGGCCCTCATACACAGTCTAGCATTCATCCCACAGATTACCTCCCTGAAAGAGACCAGCACCTTGCCACATGCCTTCAATATTGAGGGAATAAAATTAAAGTCACTAAGCACTAGTTGCCAACAAATATTTACAATTCCGAATGCTCTCAATAGCCACCCACCTGGAAGGTGGTTCAAAGGGGGAAAGACAATTGAATAAGATATTGATCGATGTGTATTTATATCTCTACTTATATAACACTTCAACAGATCAGAAATCAACTGGAGTTTTCAAAAAGCACTCAAATTAAGGTCTTGTTTTGCATATAGTGTTAAAGACAGGGAGAAACAGCGCTCAACAGCCCTCGTTTCTTTTTGGGGGTGGGCTCCCTGCAGACAGGGAGGCGTCCTTAATTCATACTGTAGAGTTCAAGAACTAGGCAGGCACTGCTTTTAAACATGTGAACCCATATGGAAGAGGGAAATGGTATCGTGTTTCCAGAAGCTGTGTTTCTCCTCCGGTCACTACAGATCTATTCACGCACGCACAGACATCACCACTGAAGTCAGAAGCTCTTTGCCCTAGCTGAGCTTACCATCCGCCCGAGCATGATTTACTTTCCCCTCGCCTTGGTTAATATGACTTTACTCTGCCAGAGAGTCTTCTTTGGGCAAATGGCTTGATTCTTTGATCGTTCACTGTGGAGACTTCCCGAAATAACCATGAGTTCTTCTGCAAAGTCAAACAGCTTCAGCTCTGTCCTCACATTCCTTTACTCTCTTGGTTCAGAGATTCTCACTTTGCTTTTCCATCCCTTCTGGACTATTGTCTTGTTATCCATACCCAACCCCAACCACATCCCCTCCACATTGGAAGACCCTGTTTAACCCGAATTGCCAATCCTGAATAAACTGCAATCTGGCCTCCCACCTCGGAGACACTGCCTACATCCTTCCCAGGTTCCCGGGTACTCCAGTAAGCAATGAACTTAGCATCTTCTTATAACAGGTTGTGTTGGTAATATGTAGGGAGCCAACATGCAACAGGATAAAGGTCCCAAATAATAGAGATGAGGATTGCATGTGACAGTGGGTGTGCAAAGACTTTTCAAGCCTTAAACACACAGAAGTATTGTCATTGTCCTCTGGAATGTGGTCTCAAAGGAGGGAACGGTGATAGAGAGCAGGTCTTTTACCTGTGGCTTCTTTATTAAATACTGATCTAAAATATATGCGTTTCATGTCTAAAATTAATACGGATCTAAGAAACAAATGAGTTACACTAATGGTTCACATTTTTCCTATTTTAGTTCATGCACTTTGTTGCAAAATCAAAATGAAAGTGCCTCTTCCCAAGAGACATTTCAGTTTAGAAATTTGCTTCTTTTAGCCCTAGGTTCTTGAACCATGATATGTAATAAACACTTAATTTTAGAATTTGGTTTTACAAATTACATAAGCTACAGAGATTTATGTTTTACAGTTTAATGTGAATTTTTGAAAAATAAAAAAAGAAGTCATGAAGTAAGTTATAGGAGAGTTAAGCTCTTTAGGGCCAATGATCATCCAAACATGGAAAAATCATAGCCTTAAAAAGTGATTCTTTTTACTTATGTTCATTCAAATAATTTTTTCTAAATGTCTACTGTGTGTCAAGTACTTTTCTCAGACCCTGCTCCCAATAAGTGGGTAAGAAACATGAACAAAAGTACACAAAAGCAGCCATGGACAAGGCAACAGGCGAGAAGCTTCCTGAGAGTTTTGGGGTTTAAAAGCCAAGGACGTTGAAAGCTGAAGGAAGCCATTCTTACCTCCGTTTTGAAGGAAGAAGGTGAAGAGGGTGAAGAAACAAGATTTCCTTGAGAAGGTGGCATTTCTCTTGGTCCTTGACGTCTGGGTCAACTATCATCACGTGGACTTGGATGGAAAAGGATATCCTGGGGTCTTGAGGCCCTAAGTGAACAAAGGCAAAGAGGAGGGAGGCAAGACCTGGCTAGATCCACGTGGGCAGAGCAGGAGGGATCAAGAGAGCATCAGCAAGAGATGGATGAGGCTGGAACGATGGTAGGTGCTGGCTGTCCTTATGGAGAGCTATTATGAGCTAGAAGATTCATCCTGCCAAATGACATGTCAATCCCTACGTAGGCTTTGAAGCCAGGGCAATGGGGTATGGAGGCACATCTTTCCATTCATTCATTTTACCAGTATATCCTCGGTGCCCCCTGTGTGCCAGTCCCCTTCTAAGTGTGGGCGTTCAAGTGGGCATAAGAGATAAACATAATCCTTAGTCTTGGGGATCTCCCAGTCTAATTGGGGGAAACTTCGATTGAACATGCTAGTGTACAAATAATTGTTAGGGTTTTAAAGGGAACGGACATAGTGAGAAGGAATAACAGAGGCTCAAGGGGGACAGAGTATGGTGAGCAGCGTTGTCCAATGGAACGTCCTGCAAAGAGACAAGTCTTCTGTCTGCAGCGTGGGATACAATAACTAGCAGCCACGGCTACTGAGTAGCCGTGGCTGCTGAGCACTTGAAATGTAGCCACTGAGACTGAGCATCTGTATTCTTAATTTCATTTCATTTTAACTAATTTAAATTTAAGTAGCCACATGTAGCTCCTGGCTATTGTATTTTCCCCGAATTCCACGTGCACAGAATAAACCTCAAGCCCATTGACAGCAGAAATTCTTTCAGTCAGCCAGGCCTCCACTACCAGCCAGGCCAAATCGAATGCCTTAAACAGCCTTGTGAGCTTGGATGTGACAAGTGCCATGAGCAGGGCCAAAAGCGAACTGCTATTCTGTTTGGGGACCAAGACACGGCCGGGGGGAGACGATGAGTGCACAGGAAATGTTTATGGAATGACTGGACAGAGAGGAGACTGCACTGGGTTCCCAACTTGCCAGATTCAACAGGGTCACGCTGGTGGAGTTAGCAGGGTGGGCATTCAAGTGGGGGAGCCGTGTGGGCAGGGGCGAGGGGCTGCTGAGGATACTGAGGGATGCGGGTTGGTGAGAGTATGCAGAAAGCTGCTCTCAGGCTTCCCCGCTGCACTGCTTGTCTTTTCCGGGGGACAAGGGTAGCTTCAGCAGGCACCCAGCCTTTCCCCATCTGCACGGGTAAGCTTGGGCAATCCAGAATACGGAGAGGATTCAGTGCTTGAGACTCAAAGCAAAGCTGAGTTGTCATTTCCTGCCACCCCCGGTGTAACTTGTCCTAGCTCCAACAAAGGGCCATTTACAGGTGATGGATTGAGAGTCAAGTGCTTTGTAACTTTGTCGCAATAGGCCTCTGGACTGCACTGTGAAGCAAATATCCTCTCTGAAAGGATTAGAAAAGTCTGCAACAGTTCATGAGACTTTCCTAAGGGTCCCGGACTGGTGAATTGGAAGCTGACGCTCAAATTCAACCACATCTGACCCTAGACCCTCGTCCATGCCCGTAAGACAGGCTCCCCTCTGTCTGATACCTGTTAAGTCTCCGGTGCATGCCGGGTGACTGACATCAACTATGGTTGCTACTAGCTGTTAAAATGATCATCGCTTCCAGACCAGGAAACTGAGGCTTGCCGAAGGGGCCTGGCCCGAGCAAAGTGCCAAAGCTGAGATTCCAATTTGGTTTTGCCTAACTCCAGAGCTGACAGTATCTTTGCCCTTTAGGCTCTGCTTCCTACAGCAGCAGGGGCCTTGGAGGCATGTCTTTTTCCAAGTCTTTTATTTTATAGAGGCCAGTATTGCTTGAGATTGGTGCTCACAATATTCTGGACTTGGGGAAACATGGTAGGAACTCCAGCTCTAAGACAAATCCAGTTCCTGGCATTCATAGTAATAATAATATGATGATACTATACAACGTGTATCACATTTTTCATTATATATTATAATTTTTCTATATAATTATGTAATACTACACAATACTACATTGTTACATACGTATCATGCACAATATACGTGTCCACATTTATTGACATATATAATATAATATAGCCTAACATAAATAACAAAATAATATATTTATATCATATTAATCAAGATATAGCATAAGATGGTATAGTTCTATTCTATTCTATTCATTAAACTGATATATTATTATATTAACATATACTGCATGGGTAATGACGTATATGCTATATTGTGTTAGTGCTGTATCATATTTTTATATTAATGTATGATATAATGTAATATAATTGCCAACATTGGTGAATGAGCCCCTGGAAGCCCAGGGACATTGTGTAACATCACATACTTCAGGAGGGTCAGGGTCTGTATCCGAACCCCTCTCAGCCCTTAGTCCCAGCACCCCAAGCTGGCCCTGGTGCTGTGAACCCTGCCCCCCCCCCAGCCCTGGGGCTCCCATGTAACCACATGAGGACTTCTGTCCAGCTCACATGGCCACCTGTGCCCCCACATTGCTGGCGCCCACCGGTGTTCCCGGTGGCTGTCAGCCCTATGTGTTGAGGCTGCGGGAGGCCCCTGAGGCTCATGCTCTGTATGAACACAGGGTCTTTTCCCTGCCAGGAGACCTCCCTTCGCCTCCCAGGGCTGGGCAGGCCTGGAAGTCACCAGTGAAACGGACGGGATTTCAGAAAACAAAAATAGACTAAATCACAATAAAGCGACCTGAGGGTTTGGATCAAGTTTCTGCAAAAATGGTGATTAACTACATACCTTCAATGGAATGTGGGCTTGGCAAGAGGTGAAAGGCACATGAATGAATTTGTCTGCATACTTTGGAAGAGCTTTTAACTCTCATTTTCACTTGGAAAAAAAAAGTTTTTTTTTCTAGCCAATTCCATGTACTTGCTCCCCCTCTCTCTATTCTATCCTTGGTTGACAGGGAGATAGGGTGAGAGGGACAGGGTCAGCCCGTCACTTAGCACTCTGTGTGCTCAGGTAAGCCACTTTAACTACCTGAAGCTTGGTTTCTGATTCAGTAGGTCTGGGTGGGGCGCAGGAACTTTCACGTCCCACAAATTCCAGGGTGAGGCCCATGCTCTTGCTCTGCGACCACACTGTGTCTGCAGCTGGACTGGAGAGAGAAATGATTCACTTTTAAGTCCCACAGCAAGTTAAGACCGGGGCAGAGATAAAACCCAGGAGAGGTAGATAAAATTATTATTTGCAATTCTTCATGATCTTCCTGTATTTGAATTATATATTCATGTTTTGGGGTGTGTGACTTTTCAAAACCACCTACCAAGTGGTATTTCCGTGCCCCACTGGTATCTAGTTTGGCCACATGACTTGCCTGCACCAACGGAATAGGGTGGAAGGAGAGTGAGCCAGTTCTGAGCCAGGACCTCAAGAGACATTGCCTGCTTTTGTTGACATTCTTGGACTCCTGCCATTAACAATGAGCAGAGTACGCCCAAAGTAGCTCCAGTCCAAAGAGGAGGAAGAAGCACATGGCACAGCTGGACTCTGGCTCTCAGTCTGGATGCAAGTCTGGCTGACCAGCGTCCAGAATTAGAGCCACTCAGTCAAGGCCAGCGTAGTTCAGATGACCTGTGGACCTGTAAGAGAGATGTTTATTGTAAGCCACTGAATTTTGGAGTAGTTTGTTATACAGCGTTAACACAGCAATTGCTGACTAATACACACGTGTGTGTTAGCATTAGGCTGGAATCATCTTTCAGTCCAGGAAGACAGAGAAATGTATCATGTAGTAAGCATCTACCATGGACCAGGACTGTCCTTGTAACCTTGTATCTAGGGATGGCTTGCTTCCATTATTTTACTATGTGTCTCTCAGAACTCAGTACCTTTTAAAAAGTGGTTCCAATAATTGGAGCTTTTGTTTGTATATGCGCCACTCTTTAATGATTCCTGCCGATCATTCCCTTGATGTGTCCCTCAGGTTTGTCTGGCATGTGTCTTTGCTGTTTATGTTTAATTATTCTGGCTTAGAGGTCACCAAAAGCTCTGCTTACGGTCTCTCTAACTACCTGGTATCCATGATGGCCTTGCTTCAGTCCAACATATACTTGGGTAAAAAGAAAAAAAGGAAAGAAAACATAAAATCTGAACTTTAGGATGTGGGAGATAGGCAGCTTGTTCTGTTGCTTCTCATTTTAGTGGGGAGGCAAGGGGGTGTCTTTTCTTCTTATGAATAGGCAGGACTGACATAAAAAAGTACTTCGAGAGCTGAACTCTTCCACTGAACACAAATGCAGAGAGATTCTGTATATCTTTAAATGTTTTATATGTCCCAGTCATATATAATTTATTATGTTGTGAAGCTGAGTCCTTCTTTGAATGAAAATTTTACTGTCAGAGCCTGGGGTACTTTAGTTTGATGATTTAAAACTCCCAATGCACTCGTAGCAAATAGCACGTTTTTATGACAGTGTGTTTGTCCAAGAGGTCAGCTTTCAGCACAGTGGGAAATTTCCCCCAGTAAAATTATTTCAAAGAGAAATATGTCTCCCAGCCTAATTCTTCTTGCAGAAAATGCAGGTGCAATTCCAGATAGCACTGGGTGTCCGTCTTTCAAGAAGGCACTGGGCAGCAGGGCAGCTCATTCATCTTGTGATCTGGGACTGAGGCTGCAAAGATGCAGTTTGAATCTTGTCTTTGCCCTCCATTGGCTGAGCCTCATGGTTTGCAGTCATAATGTGAGGTTAATGATATCAACTTTCAGGGATTTATTTGTAAAGATTAAATGAGATGGTAGTTTGTCAAAATTCCCAGTCCACAATTATTGTTATACTACATTATTCTGCAGACCCCACTTTGAAATGTAATCAGCCCAGCAATGAGATGTGACAACATATAATATAAAGAATGGGTCTAGCCAGCTATTAGACAAAGATTTATAAAAATCCAGTCAGTACTATAAGGATTCAGCAGCCAGTGACATGAGCAGCAAGGAAACAAGTAAGGAAATTTTAGTTATGAAGGTTTGATGAGGAGAGTGGTTTGCATTGAGAAAGTACACTCCGGTACCCCAACCTCAACCCTTTCCCTATCTTCTGCACTGCTGAAAGCTCCAGACTAGGAAAGGTAATTGGCTTTCATCTATCCATCCATCCATCCATCCATCCATCCATCCATCCATCCATCCATCCTTCCATCCATCCATCCATCCATCCATCCATCCATCCATCCATCCTTCCATCCATCCATCCATCCTTCCATCCATCCATCCATCCATCCATCCATCCATCCATCCATCCTTCCATCCATCCATCCATCCATCCAACTACCCAACAATGCATCTGTCTATCCATTCATCCATCCATCCATCCATCCATCCATCCATCCCTACATACATATATATCCATCCATACAACTATCCACCCATCCGTTCATCCATCCATTCATTCACTTATCCATCTGTCCATCCAGTTTTTACCCATCAATTTAATCTTTCCATTAGTCAATTTACAAGCAGTGAAGGAAATTTGAGACAGATACTAAACTAGGTTCTGTGTACACCAAAATGTAAGTGTGACTCTGCAGCCTCCAGGTATTTAGAGATTCACTGAGGGGCAAATAAGGTAAAGCCATATTTTCTAGGCAGTGGGCTCCATGTTACAAGAGAAGAGGCATGAGATGCTAAGTAAGCCGTGAGCAGGGACACTCCTTCCAAGCTAGGCAAGTCCAGGAGGACCTTCCAGGTACCTGAGCTGAGGATCATTTGATCACCAAGTAGGTGACATGAGGAAGGCATTTCTTTTTTCTTTTTTAATTTTTTTTTTAAGATTTCACTCATTTATTTGCCAGAGAGAGAGAGTGAGAGAGAACACAAGCAGGGGGAGTGGCAGGCAGAGGGAGAAGCAGGCTCCCCGCTGAGCAGGGAGCCCAATGTGGGACTTGATCCCAGGACCCCAGGATCATGACCTGAGCCGAAGGCAGACACTTAACTGACTGAGCCACCCAGGCGCCCTGAGGAAGGCATTTCTTAGAGATGGCACAGCAGACACAAGGCTCAAAGCATAAGGCTCTTTCTGAGAATACTGCATTAGTCAGCTTGGCCTGCTGTGATAAAATACCACACGCTGGGCAGCTTAAGCAAAAGGTATTTATTTCCTCACAGTCCTGGAGGCTGGAGGTCCAAGATCAAGATGTTGGCAGAGTTGGCTTCCAGCGGCAGGTCTCCTCCTGGATCGGAGATAGCCCCATGTGTCCTCGTGTGGTGTTTCCTCTGTGCTCATTCAGAGAGAGGGTTCTGGGGTCTCTTTCTCCCCCTAGAAGGATGCTTGTCCCATTTGTTCAGGGCTCCACCCTATGACCTCATTTTACCTTAATTACCTCCTCAGGCTTTAGCTCCAAAAACAGTCCTAGTGAAGGTTAGGGCCTCAGCCTATAGATTCTGGAAGGATGGAAGGATACAATTCAGCCTGTAACAAATGGTGACTCGGGGAGGTACGTGGGCAGAAGAAGGAGAGGGAAGACTGGACAGGGAAGGAAGGACGCGCTCCACTCAGGTGGGCCCTGGGTCCCACACGCACACAGGTGCAGGTAGGTGCCCACCTCTGGCCCAAAGAAATCACAGTAAGGAAACTGGGACCGTATTGGCATTTGCGTTCCATTCGGGACAACCCCCCCCACCCACCCCAGAGAAAGCATAATTGCGGGTCACAAAGTCATGCTTATGAAGCTTTCAAAGGTTTGCCTCCCACGGCTTTCTCCCTGAGCTGGAGGCTTCCAACTTCAGAAGCCTGTAGATTTGATTGGGGAGCGACTCTCTCAAACTCCAGATGCACACTGATGGGTTTTGATTTAGGATTTCATTCCCTTCAAGATGATCCTAAGTAGAAGCTGTCTCCAGAGGATGCTAAATTCGTTTGGAAGATCTTTGTGAGCGGATTAAAACCACGTGCTTGATTCCTGCGAAATTTGGGAGAAGGGGTGCAGAGGCCCCCCAGTTAAATGGCTGTGTGATCAGAGTCCCCTGCCCCCCAAGGACGCAGGGTGGGTGCCCTTTTGGCACCGGGGCCACCCTCCACCCACCCCCCACCCCCGGCTCTGACCCTCTGCTGAACTTATTAAGTTGGTATCAAGTCAATGTGTCCCTTCTTGACAGTACACAAATCCTCGGAGTGCGGCAGAATCCCGTCTGTCTTCTCACCTGCCGCTCCAGCCGCCTCTTGGTGATGTTAGAAGAAATCTTTGCTGTCACTCATATCACCCATTCACTTTGTTCCCCGGTAGTGACACTCTTGTTGTTTCTCCCGCCGCCACAACCGACTCCGGTGAATTAGCATTCGCCAAATTTATACGTGCTCATTAGTCTGAATAAATTTAAAAGCTGCTCCTCCTGAGTTTTAAAAATGTAACCAGGCTTTTCCTTGGATATAATTGAGGCATCTTTAGAAAAGTAAATTACAGTCTGACTCCCAAGTAGACATTTTATGAGTTTAGAGTCAAGCGGTCTCTACGGGGCATCGTTTGAGCTATAAATATCTGGGGGGCTGGGAGGGATAAAATAATAAAATCTGCCCCCAACCCATTCTGCCTGCCCTGTTTAATCTGCTGTCTCACACATACAGAATACCACAACCCCTTACCTGATACCCACATCCTTGTCTTCTAATGGGGACCCCGGTTAATCTCTCTTCAGCTCTTTCAATAGACAAGCAGCAGGGTTTCTCAAATCCGCATCCATGGGCCAAATGCATCAGAACCATTGGGGGATACTTGTGGAAAAACATGCTTTCCTGTGCCTCCTCTCAGACCTCTGGAGTCAGAAGCCCCACAGCCGGCAGGGCCTGGGAAACTCTGCACATGACATGCATCACATCAGATTCTGATGTTTGATAAAGTTGAACCTTCCTTCTGCAATATGTGAAACACAGACTCAGGAGCCATTTTAGCTTAAGAGATAAGCCAAACTCCGCTGACTACACATGAGGCAAGTTGTCCGCTCCCTCCGAAGGGGACAGTACTTACTGCAGGGTGGTTTTAATGCAATGAAAAGAGATATTCATGGGACGCCTGGGTGGCTCAGTCAGTTAAGCATCTGCCTTTGGCTCAGGTCATGATCCCAGGGTCCTGGGACAGAGGGAGGAGCAGACTCCCTGCCGAGCAAGGAGCTTAAGTTTCAAGCTAGGAAGGGTAGCGGTGGCTTCTAGTCTCCCTCTGTTGACTCCAGAAAACACCCCCAGCAACCCCTAGCATGCCACCTCGTGCCCCTGAGTCCAGACAGTATTTATAAAACAAATGTTACTAAACACCAGAGGCCACCATAATATTAAAAAGAAAAAGCTAACAAACATCCAGAGTGAATTTTCCTTGTGGGACAGAGACAAGCCCAATTTAACACTGATAAATCGGTGTATCCAAGGCCCCCATATGCCCAGCCCAGACCCCTTGGTCTGTACATCCATGCAGCCGCAAAGGCATCATCAGACATTGAAGAGGGGGTGAGGAGCTCTGGAGCTCCAGATTTGATATCTGGAACTGAATCTGGCTGGGCCACTGTGAGATCTGGAGCGAGGTGTTCATCTCTCTGTGCCTCAGTTTTCTCATCTGTAAAACGAGGATAATAATAGTCACAACTTTATAAGAATGTCCCAAGGGTTAAAAGAGATTCTCTATGCATCAGGCTCAGCACCGGACCTGGCAGTTGGCAGGTGCGTGCGCGCACGCACACTCTCTCTCTCTCTCTCTCTCTCTCTCTCTCATTCCTGCTCTGCTACCCACAGAGACAGGAAGGGGCATTTTCCTCCTCCATTCCATGTCCCACCCTGTGCTTCGCTATGGCGAGGGCAGCTCTTACCGTCTGTCTGGTGTAGAGGGCTTACGGCACCTCCTCCAGGGTGGATTCCTTCAATATCCAGGCTCAGTTAAGTTTCTCTTCACACTTTGCTACTACCTCCTGTCCCTTTATCAGGTCACCTTGCAGCACTTCCTAAACTCTGGCATAACCCCATGTTACTCCTGATTCTTCACTTCTAGACTCCTAGAATTTCCTGAGACAATATTTTATGAAAATTTGCTCTGCAAAGCTTAGGACAACACCACGGATATTGCTGGCATTTGGCAAATGCTCCTTGGATGAAATCATTGATTTGAAAGTTGGACATAGTTCAGGTAAGACTTGTCTCAAGTGAACCCAAGACCTCCCAGAATCCTGTCATCACAAAGAGTAGGATTTTATTTATCTATTTATTTAATTTTTTTAAAGCTTGATTTATATGGAAGGGACAGAAAAAGAGAATCTCAAGCAGACTCCCTGCTGAGCATGGAGCCTGGGACTCGATCTTAAGACCCTGGGATCATGCCTTGAGCTGAAATCAAGAGTCAGATGCTCAACGGACTGAGCCACCCAGGTGCCCCAAGTGTAGGATTTTAGTACCGCAAAGTCCCTGGAGTGATAGTCATTGAAGATTGCATCACGACCACCCTTCATCTTCTTTATATTGCCACCTTCATCACCTTCATCATAGTCACATCATCACCACCACTGTCACTTCTATGTCACTGATAACCACCCTTCTCTAGGTTCCTAGGGGCTCTGAGCACTTTGCAAACGTCTGAGGAGCACGTCAAAGTTTCTTTTTGACCAGGTCTTCCAAAGTGGTTTAGGTTTTATTTATTCAGAGGAATCATTATTGTTATTATTAAGTTTAAAGATCTTATTTATTTATTTTAGAGAGGCAGCGAGAGCGAGGAGGAGCAGGAGAGGGACAAACAGACTGCACACGGAGCCCAGTGCTGGGATCGGTCTCGAGACCTCGAGATCGTGACCCTGAGCTGAAATCAAGAGTCAGACACTGGACTGACTGGACTGCCCAGGTGCCCCAGAGGAATCCTTATTTGTATCCAGTCCACTGGGATGCAGACCTTCTGTTCTATGGGTGAACTGAATAAACGAAGCTGGAGGTGGGCTTTGAGTTTTCTGTGTTTAGGCATTTCCCCTGTGCAGGACTTCAGAGAGCTCTCACTCCCATGTCTGCACCTGCCTGATTTCCTCCCCGATGCTGCCACCGATCCTGTGACCCTTACCATATTAAGTTTGATGGTGGGTTAAATTCTGGGAAGATAGAGCACATCCACTGTTACCTACCTGGAGCTTAAGTCCTTACATGTGTTTCAGTTTTGGGTGATAAGTAGCTGTAGCTTCTACTTTGGGTCTTTTGGGAATTGTTTCTCCATAAAAGGACCCTCAAAGTCCTCAGGGAATAACATGGTGCTCTCAATAATTAGCAAAATCCCCTCACTAAAAAGCAAGTCTGAACCCAAATAAATTGTGAGATAACCTGTCCGAAAGATGGGAATCAGCTTTGGGGGTGACTTTTACAGAAATCATTCGTTCTGCTAACGTGTCAGAAAGGTCTGGTTACTGGCAATCCACATTAATGAAAAGCATAGGTCTTATAAATCCGTAGTTATATATGCATTTTCTATAATTTTTTTAAATGTGTGACAGTACGTTTTTAATGTTTAGTAAACATTTGCACGTCTTTGTTAAAATGTATCATTTTTAATTGAGGAAGCCAAGACATGTGCTAAATTATCAGTTTAGCTAAAACCAAATGAATCTTGGGGCGTATTAGTATCCTGTGGCTGCCGTAACAAATTACTACCAGTTGGGGGCTTAAGTCAACAGAAAATATTTCCTCACAGTTCTGGAGGCCAGAAATCTGAAGTCAAGGTGTCAGCAGGGCAGTGCTCCCTCCAAGGGCTCCAGGGCAGGATCCATTCCTGGTCTCTACCAACTCCTGTGGCTCCAGGCATTCCTTGGCTTGTGACCACAACTCTCCCATCTCTGCCTCCCCTGCCCCCACCCCCCTGCCTCCCATCATGTGGTATCCTCTTCTGTCCCAAAATCCCTTTCCCTCTCCTGTATAAGGATATATGTGATGGCTTCTAGGGCCCACACCTGGGTAATCCAGGAAAACCTCCTTCCCTCAAATCCTAACTTTGCCATGTGAGGTAATATTCAAGCGTTCTGGGTATTAGGTCATAGGCATATGTTTATGGAGGTCTCCATTCAGTCCATGATATGGAGTAAACAGGTACTTGGTGCCAAGATGTAACAGGATTCAAGTAAGTCACCTCACACCTGTCAGAATGGCTAAAACCAGTAACACAAGAG